>NW_015091298.1:348444-369364 GCF_001431845.1 Calidris pugnax | reverse complement strand
GCCGAAACGGCGGGCCCATAGCGCGCCTCCCCAGCTGAGGGGCCGCCGGCGGGAGGGCGCGGCGCGGCGGGGCCGCCCTTACCGGGCGGATGGCGGCGGATGCTGTTCCTGCCTAGGCCGGGGCGCCGCCGGCCCGCTCCGCCATCAGCCCCGCGCCTCCTCGCAGGGGCCTTCTGGCGGGCCCGGCGCGCGCGCGCCAGTTCGTGAGTGGGGCTGCCCGCGGCACCGCCTGAACAGCCACATGGCGATGACAGGCGCTCGCTGCGGGAAGAGACTCCAGAAGAAAACAATCTAGACGTATTTTAGCGTAGAGAGACGGGAGGGAGTGAGCCTCACGTGCTTCCAGGTGGATCCGAGTGGCCGCAAATGTTCAGGCGCTACTCTGGGCAGCCCCAACGGGCCCTGACGGCGGGGGAAGCCGTGTCAGCTGCCACCCAAGATGGCGGCGGCCACGGCGCCGAGCCCGCGGGCGGCGGCGGGGGAGGGCAGCGGCTCGGCCGCCTCCGCCCTCTCCATGGAGCGGATTCAGTCGCTCACCGACTTGGCGGACCTGGAGGCTGCCTACAGCCGGCTGTGTGAAGAGGAGGTGTGTGTGGGAGAAGGCCCGTGAGGCGGCGGGGCCTTAGGTGGGGCGGTGCGGGGGGGTGCGGGACGTGGCACCCCCGGAGGGTGGTCGCTGCTCCAGCCCCCTCCGGGCCGTGCTGTGGTGACAGGGAGAACGGGTGCCTCGTTGGCACGGTTCGCACAGTTCCGATCCGGTACAGAGACGTTAAATACGGGTTCGGGCCCGGTGGTGCCTCTGTGGCAGTAGTGTCCCGGAACCGTGGGCAGATCCCTGCAGATTCGGGGGCCCGCGCCAAAAGCTCGGCCAGGGGAGGAGTTTGTGGGTTACTTGGGTTAAGAGTTGTGTAATGGGGTTTGCTTAACGGGTAAGGTTGACACGCTGGAGAGAAGGGATGTCACCCAGAGGGACCTGGACGAGCTGGAGAGGTGCAAACCTCATGGAGGTCAACCAGGCCAAGTGCAGGGTCCTGCATCTGGGTCAGGGCAATGCCAAGCACAAATCCAGGCTGGGCAGTGGATGGCTGGAGAGCAGCCCTGAGGAGAAGGACTTGGGGGTGTTGATGGAGGAGAAGCTCCACATGCCCTGGCAACTTGTGCTGGAGCCCAGAAACCCCCCACACCCTGGGCTGCATCCCCAGCCCCGTGGCCAGCAGGGAGAGGGATGGAAGGGGGGGATTCTGCCCCTCTGCTCCGCTCTGGGGAGACCCCCCCCAGTGCTGCCTCCAGCTCTGGGGCCACCACCAGCAGAAGGACATGGAGCTGTTGGATGGGGCCAGAGGAGGCCCCGGAGATGCTGGGAGGGCTGGAGCCCCTCTGCTGGGAGCAGGGACAGGCTGAGAGAGTTGGGGGGGTTCAGCCTGGAGAAGAGAAGGCTCTGGGGAGACCTTGGAGCCCCTTCCAGTCCCTAAAGAAGGGGGGCTCCAGGAAAGCTGGGGAGGGACTCTGGATCAGGGAGGGGAGCCCGAGGAGGAGGGGGAAGGGTTTGACCCTGCAAGAGGGGAGATGGAGCTGAGCTGTGGGGAAGAACTTGTTTGGTGGGAGGGTGGTGAGAGCCTGGCCCAGGTTGGCCAGAGAAGCTGTGGCTGCCCCATCCCTGGAGGGGTTCAAGGGCAGGTTGGAGGGGGCTTGGAGCACCCTGGTGTGGTGGGAGGTGTCCCTGCCCAGGGCAGGGGGTGGCACTGGGTGGACTTTAAAGTCCTTTCCAGCCCAAGTCATTCTATGATTTGGAACGGCATAGGTCCTTTCCAACCCAAATCATTCTATGATTTGGAATGGCATAAATATTAATATTTACAGGATTAAAGTGAGAGCTTAGGAAGGATTTAATTGTTTTATGAACTCTTAGAACTGCTGATACCTTGCTCACTGCATGTGCTTGACTTGAGTGTGGACCCTATGATAAGTTGCTGGCCTGGAGGAGAGCTGAAGTCACACAAGACTTTCTTTGTCCTTTTCTTTCAGAAAGTTGTGCAGGAAGAGCTGGATGCCCTCCTGGAACAGCAAAGCACTATAGAGAACAAGATGGTTTCACTTCATCGCATGGGGTTAGTGATCCCCACCCTCTCCCCTTCTTTCTGCTCCTGTGCAGCATTCGGTGCCTCCTTGCTTACTGCATGGTGTGAAAATTTGTTTGAGTGTTGTGAGGGAAGCACAGTCCTTCTCAGAAAATGTCAGACTTGAAATCACTTTGTGGAAGGGAGGAGTAGTTCTTCCCAGCAGCAGTAACAGAGGGAAGTGCTGCACCCTCACAGTGGTGTAGGCTGAGCAGGTTTTTGAAGGTCTCACCCCGGTTATTGTTAGGTTTCAGCATCAATGCTTGGATTGGAGGTCTTGTGTCAGGCTGCTCACCAGTATCGACAAATCACAGAATGATACGGGGTTGGAAGGGACCTCTGGAGATCATCCAGTCCAACCCCCTGCCAAAGCAGGGCCACCCAAAGCAGGTCCCACAGGAACGTTTCCAGAGAAGGAGACTCCACCACCTCCCTGGGCAGCCTCTGCCAGGGCTCTGCCACCCTCAAAGTGAAGAAGTTCCTCCTCACGTTTAGGTGGAAATTCTTATGTTCAAGTTTGTGGCCGTTACCTCTTGTCCTGTCCCTGGGCACCACTGAAAAAAGACCAGCCCCATTCTCTTTAAGTATCTTTATCCATCTTCTCTCCATATTGATCTCCAAATATATAATCTCCAAATATTACTGCCTCTTCACAGTGAGCTTGTGCAGGCAGCCTGGAAAGTCCTTGTAAGTGGCCTCATGTCTAGTAGAAGCTTGGAGCGCAAGGCTTCATTTTCCACTTCAGAAGTGGAGAGTATCTTAAAGACTCAGTGTCTTGTTCATGCCCCATCTGGTAGCGAGACAGCTGTTAGTCTGTCCATGCAGCCTCCTCCAAAGCCGTCTGTTTGATTTTGATGCTTTGCTCCTGTAGGAGAGGCATGAAATGAGAGCTACTGTCGCTGACAGGAGCGATCGGGTTTGGAGGAAGAACCATCCTGCTGTTGCAGACCATCTGACTCCGTAATATTTGCATCTCACCTTCAATTTGCTTGTGTTTCCAGCCCGAATTTGCAGCTCATCGAGGGGGATGCCCAGCAGTTGGCAGGGATGATCACCTTCACCTGCAACCTGGCCGAGAACGTCAGCAGTAAAGTCCGCCAGCTCGACCTTGCCAAGGTAACTGGACCAGGGGGGGTTGGTTAGGACTTGTCACCACCAAGCCATATTCTGTCTGCTCATGTGCTCACAGTGTGATGAGAGAAATGTGCTCTTCAGTGGGCTGGAAGCTGTTTCATTCTTTGTTTTAGCATTTTCTAAATTTTAATTTCTAATTTTAATTCTAATTTTAGCGTTACCTAACAACCTAGTTGTTAGGTAATAGGTAATCTTGCTGGGCTCCTGGATATTGCAGAGTAGAGGAGTAAAAAATGCATATGATTTGCCATATAGTGGCTGATTCTCCAGCATCCCCTTCTGTCCCTGCAGCTCGTGGTAGACTATTGTGTATAAGCTGAGGTCAGTTTTCATTAGCACTCTTTTGTCAGCTGTTGCAGCGCTGAGGAGGGTGGAGATGGTCATTGTCACCCGAGAGTGGTGAGGAATCTGGCATGTCACACTCTTTGTACAGAGGCAGGCTAAGAGGCACCGAGCCCCAGCACCTGGCACAACTGCTTAAATTAGAACAGATGACGTGTGGTTGTGTCTCTGGTCTCTGCCTGTGTGATAAAGGGGAGTATTGGCCTCTGAGTTCAACCTGATTTTTGACAGGTAAATGCTGTTCATCTCTTGGAGTCGTTGGTCTTATGACTTTTAAGTAGGTTGGGGTTTCTTCTTACGTAGTTGTTTATTCTGTAGAGAAGTATCACTTCAGTCTATTTCTTCCTTCTTTTCCCCCCCCATAATTCTCTTTCCCTGGTCCAGCCTGCAGCAGGAAGAATTACTGGTTGCCTTTCTTGCAGAATCGACTCTACCAGGCCATTCAGAGAGCTGACGACATCCTTGACCTGAAGTTCTGCATGGATGGAGTCCAAACAGCCCTGCGGAACGAAGATTATGAGCAGGCAGCAGCCCATATCCATCGCTATCTGTCTCTGGACAAATCGGTGATCGAGCTCAGTCGTCAGGGCAAGGAAGGTGAGTACTTTTAGGCCCCCTACCATAAAATTTTGGGCCCCCTACCATAAAAAAGACATTGAGGTGCTGGAGCGGGTCCAGAGAAGGGCGACAAAGATGGTGAGGGGTCTGGAGAATAAGTCTTATGAGGAGAGGCTGAGGGAGCTGGGGGTGTTCAGCCTGGAGAAGAGGAGGCTGAGGGGAGACCTTATTGCTCTCTCCAACTCCCTGAAAGGAGGGGGTAGAGAGGTGGGGGTCGGTCTCTTTTCTCAAGTCACAGGCGACAGGACGAGAGGAAATGGCCTCAAGTTGCTCCAGGGGAGATTCAGGCTGGATATTAGGAAAAAAATTTTCACTGAAAGGGTTCTCAGCCCTTGGAATGGGCTGCCCAGGGAGGTGGGTGAGGCCCCATCCCTGGAGGGGTTCAAAAGACAGGTTGATGTAGTGCTGGGAGGTATGGTTTAGTGAAGATGCTCCTTGTCTGTTGTGTGGGTGTTTATTCTTGTCAGTGAGGTTGACGGTTGGACAAGATGATTTTTAAGGTCCCTTCCAACCTAGAAGATTCTGTGATTCTGTGATGCCTAGAAGAAATGTCCTGGTTGACGTGTTCACACCCTCCGTGCAAGAGCATGACAGACATCAGCTGTGTGTACATCACACACGGACCTTTGCCTGTAGGGGAGTTGCAGTGTGCCTTCTGCCTTCTCATCCTAGAGCTGCACGGTGTTGGTCTCTCTGCTGGGGAAAAAGAGCAGCCCTTGGTGTGGTATTAACATTGTGCCGTCACTTTTCCCTTTCTTTTCTGTCTTTTTGACCAGGGGGCATCATTGATGCCAACCTGAAGCTCCTGCAGGAAGCAGAGCAGCGCCTGAAGACCATTGTCACAGAGAAGTTCGACACAGCTATGAAGCAGGGAGACCTGCCCCAGGTGGAACGGTTCTTCAAGATCTTTCCTCTGCTGGGCTTACATGAGGAGGGGCTGAGCAAGTTCTCAGAGTACCTCTGCAAGCAGGTAACGGGTTCTGTGAAACCCACTGTCTGGTCTCCTAGGGGAAAGCAAAATCCAATCTCTGTCCACAGGTGTTGCAGAAGGAGATCTTGGCTCTGGCTTGTTGATCTTAGAAACCAGCAGTGGCCTTCGTTACCTCTCTCCCTGTGTTTTGCACCCCAGGGTGGGCTCTCTGGTGTCTGAACGCAGATCCCACTGGCTGCTTGGCTTCTCCTTCTGTGTCTTGCTCATTGTCCTTGCTTAAAGCTCATACAAAGGAGCCTGGAAAGAGAAGAACAAGCTTCTGCCTTTCCTTGATCCTGGAGTTTTCCACAAGAGAGGAAAGGATCCCTGTTCAAAGGAGGAACGGCAGCAATACTTCTTGTGATGGGAACTCCAGTACAAGCCTGGGGGACAGGGCAGGGGACGGAGGTCCACCTCGTGAGATGAAGAATATCTTTGAGTGTTACCAGCTAACTGGTCCTGTTGTCATGCAGGTGGCCAACAAAGCAGAGGAGAACCTGCAGCTGGTGATGGGGACAGACATGAGTGACCGTCGAGCCGCTGTCATCTTTGCAGACACTCTGACACTTCTCTTTGAAGGTAAACTTCCTTTTGTCGCTGATGGATTGAAAATAGGCCATGATGAGATTGTCCATCAATTGGAATGCTGTTCATTCTAGCTCCAGGAGACCACAAAATGCCTCTGTTCCCCTTTGGGCTCTGGGAGTGTCATGCTAGAGGGACAGGGACACAACTCATAGACTTGTTCCCAGCCAGGAGAGGGCATTACAATAAGCAAGCTTTCCTACGTACAGCTTGCACAGGCACCAAGTGGGTTGGCAAAGGATTCCTTGGCTTCCTCCAGGAATGAGACTCTTCCTGTTCTCTGGCTCCTCAAAACAAACGGCCATTCCCTGGAGGTTTTTTCAGACAAGCAGCTCTGCAGACAAACAAATCGCATCCTTTAAGACTGAGCATCTGCTGATGCCTCCAGACCTGGCTCTTCGAGGAGGACCACTGGAGACTGAAAGCAGGGAGGGAAGGGAGAGAAGGGAATATGAATGATCTGTGGGAATGTCGCCAAAGACAGTAATTGAGATCCCATGGTGATTAACTGCCTTCTCTATTAAGTCTGCTACAATTCCAGGCTGCACCGGTGCCAAGTCACTCTCCCAGCCTGGCAGCCTTGCTGCTATTGAAGGTCCTGAGGCTTTCTTGGCAGTAGTGTCCAAAGAGGGGGAGTATTGCTAACTCGGAGTAGAGAGTTTGTGAGAAGAAAACAATCTTGGAGAGATATGGCCTTGGAGATGAGCTTTTTTTCTCCAAGGAGGTCCTGCCTTCACTAATGCTCGCTGACTTGGGCATCGGTGTGACAGGTAAGAGGGGAGGCTGATTTTCTTAGTGTTGCTCTTCTCCTGTAGCCTGGTAGATGCTTGTTATGGTTTGAGAAAACCCATAACAATTTATTGTTGCTTAGACAATTATTCTCTCACCCAATGACTCCTCCCCACCTGCAAAGGGGAATCGGGGAACACAAAGAAACACAAGGGTTGAAATATAGATAGATTTAATAGACTAAGACTAAGTAATTAACAATAATACTAAAGAACCAGCATTAATCCTGATACTGATACAAGATATATAAGAATTACACGCAGCCAATTCTATCAGCAGGAAGCTGTGCACTCCCAGCTGTGGACAACAGATGTTGGACACTGTGAGTGCAACAGCTTGGGGAGGGAAGGAAGGGCTCAGGGCTCCGGCACCGGGGCAAGGAGTTGTCTGGACCCACTACCATCAAGGGAGAGAGAGCTACACAGCAAACTTTGCTAATTGATATTGAATGTGACGTTCATGGTATAAAATAACCCTGTTGGCCAGCCTGGGTCAAATGCCCAGGTCTTGCTCCTCCTCGTCCCTGCACCTGGCAAGGCTCGAAAACACTGAGACCTTGAATCCCACAGAGCCTGGCGGGCTAGAAAGTCAATATTTTCATTAATTCAGACACTAAAGTCTTCTAAAAGCGCAGTTTCCCCAGCATTAGAAGAAAAGTTAGTCCTGTGCCTTTCAACCCAGGACGGTGCTGAAAGCTGAGACTGGATTTGAACGAAAGTTAGTCCTGTGCCTCTCAACCCAGGACCTCAGTGCTGAAAGCTGAGACTGGATTTGAACATCCCCTCCCAGGTTTAGCTCGTTTGGCTTTCTCCTGTGGAAGATTCATACCTTCATACCTTGTATCTCGCTGGGCAGGAGGGCAGCTGGCACACAAGGCATGGCAGGAGCTCTCTTTAGGAAGAGACGGGGCTTCTACTCCAGGAGATTCACACTTGCAATAAATGAGAGAGGATGGAAGGTGGTGTATGCAGAGAGAAGATGCCATGGAACAAGGGGTGGTGATGGGAGGCCTCCAGTGAGGCACTAGAGAGCGGCTTGAGTGTCTCAATTTGTCTGGAGAGTGAATGATCCCTTGTTAGGTCCAGCCTGCAGACCTGTAGAGCTCTGGTCTGGGTCCGGACTGGATGGGATCTCCTGTCTGAGTCTCCCTCTTGTCCTTCCCCTCTCCCTGCAGGGATCGCTCGCGTTGTGGAGACCCACCAACCCATTGTGGAGACCTACTACGGCCCGGGGAGGCTGTACACCCTCATCAAACACCTGCAAGTGGAGTGTGACCGGCAGGTGGAGAAAGTGGTGGACAAGTTCATCAAAGAGAGGGACTATCACAGGCAGGTAAGAGGGGTGTGCTGCTGCCTGACACAGCCACCTGCGGCCTCCGTCCGGCTCCGGGGGGCTCCGACTGCCACAGAATTGGCAAAGTTTGACTTTGTGTATTGGGAGAAACCTTGCTTTACTCTGTATTTGCGCTGATTTATAGCTATCCCTTCTGTTGAGGAGGAGGATTTGTTGGGAGGATGGTAGATGGACCCTGGGCACGGGATGCTTTGCTCTGCAGATCCCTGGGGCGCTCACAGTTCACCTTCCCCTCTGGCTTGGTCCTGTGCCTGTCCCTGGGCACGGGATGCTTTGCTCTGCAGATCCCTGGGGCGCTCACAGTTCACCTTCCCCTCTGGCTTGGTCCTGCGCCTGTCTGTTAGATGGGGGGCTGCTTTGACTGTCTCGTGGTCACAGCCCTTGGTGCCTCTGTTGGGGTTCCCACCCCACCGCCCTTCCTGGCAGGCTGAGCTCTTCTCTTTTGGAAGGAAGGGGTGAATTGATGCAGTTTCCTTCTCCTGCTTCCTGCAAAGCATTCCTGTCATCCTGCCTGAGTGAGCACCTCCTTAGGCTGCAGCACAAGATACGGCTGTTAACTCCAACCCCTCAGCAAAGACTTTGATGACTCCCCCTTTTTTTTTTTTGTGATTGCAGTTCCAGCAAGTTCAGAATAGCATGATGAGAAGTTCTTCTGCAGAGAAGATTGAACCAAGGTACAAACAAAACCTCTTTTCTGCTCTCTAACCTTCCACTCTGGAGCTGTTATTAGCACTGCTTAGCATTTAGATAACTCTCCTCGTCTTCCAGATGGTTTGTGGCTACTAAAGCATAAAATCTAATTGTTAGGTGCCCTTCGCTGCCCTTTTATAAAAGCAGCTTCTGTGGTGGTGCTTCATTCTGCTTACTCCTTACTTTTAAGCCTTGGCCCTAAACATTGCTGGAGGGCTGGCAATATCACTGCAAATCAAGGCCTGAGACTTTAATTGCCTGTGCCCACCACCTATTGATGGTCAGAGGACGGTCCTCAGAGCCCATGAAATGGAGCAGCTCCCCAGAGAGATCATTTGTGGTGGAATCAGGAGTAAATCTTTGGGTCCTATTTAATCTGTACTGCTGCTGCTGCAGCAACTCTGTGGCATCAGTTTCCTGCTAACGGACTAAAGTGCTTTCAATCCCCCTCTTTTTCTTTTTATCTTAAGTATTTGTATAAGCCCAAAAGTAAGGCCATTTGAAAGTTCACCCAGCCCTTCTGGCTTTGCATGACTTTTAAACATGCCCCGAGAGAAAACTGGATTTCCTCAAGCAAGATCTGATCTGTGAGCCTGCGGGACTAATTATTTCAGCATAAACAAAAAAAACAAAACATTTACTGTTTGCTCTGAATAACCGTGTGCGCGTCCCAGGCTTTCTGAGCTTTTGCTTTCTCATCCCTAAAATCAAGATAATGGTTCCTCGTCCCACTTGTGCGTTGTGAGGCTTTGAGCAGGATTTGTGATGAAAAAGCTGCTGATGTGGGTCTTTTTTTCCATAGTCATCCCTGATATGAACACTGCGTTCTGCGTTGTCACTTGCTTTTTTTTTTTGCTCTCACGTTTCCTGAGCTGTTGAGCTTGAACAGATTCTTCATCGTTTTCAGAGAAACACAGGAATCTGTGCAGAGGAGATGGAGGAGATGGCAGGGACCAGGCGTTTCTAGCAGGGCTCACAGAATCCTAGCAGAACTGAGGGCTGCCAAAGGTCTCTAATCCAACCTCCTACTCAAAGCAGGGATAATTCTCAAGTTATATCAGTTTGCTTAGAGTCTTGCAGCCCTTACAGCTGTGATTTTAATGTGGTTGTTCTCACGTCCATGAGGGAAAACAAAAGCTTCTCTGTAATGATATTTTTCAGGATGTTTTGATTGCACGTGCATTCTTGGCACATACCAGTTATTCTGCTGAGCTTTGCCACTCGGCGGCACGGATGGAAAGGGGCAGTATTGATCTCATAGTAAGACAAAAAGAGAACACAGGGCTTAACTGAGTTAAATTAGCACCTCTCCTCATGTAGTTTTGCTACCTTGATTCTTGCTATGTCCCTTCCAGGGAGCTCGACCCTATTTTAACAGAAGTCACCCTGATGAACGCCCGCAGCGAGCTTTACTTGAGGTTCATCAAGAGACGAATAATAGCTGATTTTGAAGTGGGGGACTCGATGGCCTCAGAGGAGATAAAGCAAGGTAACACCTCCAACACCAACACTTGCAAGAGCTCTGCCCCTTGCAGCCAGAGATGGAAATATATCTGGAGTTAGTGGCAGAGCAGAGTGATACAAAGGCGCTTTGGGAGCTCTCTGTGGAAGGAGGATCATGTGGTCTGGCCTCCCCAAACCAGTTTTCAGCACTGGTTGTTCCCTTGAACAGAGAAACCAACCTTAGGATTGTCTGCAGGGTGTAATAAACAAGGTCCCTGACGAGAGGGAGGGCACTTTGATCTGCAGGTACAGATCCTAAAGGGGGATGGGGAAACCCCCCCTGTTTCCCATGGGGAAAGTAGACCCAGGGTTTGGGAACTCCACAGAGCTCTGGAAAGCACTTCTGTCACCTGCAGAAGCCAGCTTAGCAGTGTTGGCTCCACGGTTGAGGCCTGTGATTTATTCCAGGGTGGGCTTTGCAGGCGTGTGTCTGTTGGGGTGGAACTGCTTTCTGGCACTTGGCTGAGGGCTCTCCCTTGTTTTTCGTAGAGCATCAGAAATACCTCGACAAGCTCCTCAACAACTGCCTGCTGAGCCGCACCATGCAAGAGCTCATTGGCTACTACATCACCATGGAGGAATACTTCATGAGGGAGACTGTCAACAAGGTAGGGCTCAGCCTGCTCCTTGTGGTAGCCTGTGCATCTGCTGAGCCTCCTGAGGGAGGGAGATGAGGGTTGTTGGAAAGGTCTTTTGTTTCCCTTGGCCTTGAAAAGCAAGTGGATCTGAACTTTGACTCCAAAAATACCCCGGAGCATCTTCCAGAGCCAGAAGATCTGCTCTGGTGAGACCTCACCTGGAGTATTGTGTGCAGGTCTGGAGCCCTCAATATAAGAAGGACGTGGACCTGATGGAGAGGGTCCAGAGGAGGGCCACGAGGAGGATCAGGGGGATGGAGCACCTCTGCTCCGAGGACAGGCTGAGGGAGCTGGGGTTGTTCAGCCTGGAGAAGAGGAGGCTCCGGGGAGACCTAATAGCAGCCTTCCAGTACCTGAAGGGACTACAGGAGGGCTGGGGAGAGCCTGTTTAGAAAGGCCTGTAGTGACAGGACAAGGGGCAATGGCTTCAAGCTGGAGGGGAACAGATTTAGACTGGAGATGAGGAGAGGGTTCTTCACTGTGAGGGTGGTGGAGCACTGGAACAGGTTGCCCAGGGAGGTGGTTGAGGCCCCTTCCCTGGAGATATTCAAGGAGAGGCTCGACGAGGCCCTGGGCAACCTGGTCTAGTTGGGGGTGTCCCTGCTGACTGCGGGGAGGTCGGACTAGATGACCTTTGGAGGTCCCTTCCAGCCTGGGCAATTCTATGATCCTATGATTCTATGATCTTCTGGGTCTATGGGGCTACTGAGATCTAGGATGGGTGGTGGCAGCTCACACATGGCGCAGTTCAGCTCGGGGTGAAACAGGCAGTTGGGTCTCACAGCACTGCTCGGAGAGGACACCTTTGCTCGCCGAGCTCTGGACACTGAGAGAGCTGTCTTTGCAGGCTGTTGCCATGGACAGCTATGAGAAGGGCCAGCTCACCTCCAGCATGGTGGACGACGTGTTTTATATCGTGAAGAAGTGCATTGGGCGCGCTCTCTCCAGCTCCAGCATAGACTGTCTCTGTGCCATGATCAACCACTCCACCACCGAGCTGGAGTCTGACTTCAGGTAATGAAAATATACTGGGTTCATTGTAACTTCCCTCCACCTCATGTTCTCCAGCCAGTGGTCTTCCTTGTGCCCTTCGCCTTTGAGCCTCTGGTTTGTCTTCTCCACGGAAGATGCTCATAGGAAGCAGCATCAGGGGTGGTGTGGGAAGCTGGAGCTCACAGTAGTGGTGGGCACCTATAGGACAAACAGGAAAAGGAACCTCATGGCCCTGAATCCCTATGAGATCAAGTCATCACATCACCCTGGAGTGCTGCTGTGCTTGATGGCAAACGGTCACCCCTAGGTGTTCCCTGGGTTGCCTGTGAGATTGCTTAGTAACGTCTACTTGGGGGGAGCCTGCTCCTGGGCCGGAACAATCCTCGCCACCAATACAAACTAGGGGGTGAGGTACTGGAAAGCAGCCCTGAGGAAAGGGACTTGGGGGTGCTGGTGGAGGAGAAGCTGGACATGAGCAGGCAATGTGCAGCTGCAGCCCAGAAGGCCAATCCCATCCTGGGCTGCATCAAAAGCTGCGTTGCCAGCAGGTCCAGAGAGGGGATTCTTCCGCTTTGCTCTGCTCTGATGAGACCTCACCTGGAGTATTGTGTGCAGGTCTGGAGCCCTCAATATAAGAAGGACACGGACCTGATGGAGAGGGTCCAGAGGAGGGCCACGGGGAGGATCAGGGGGATGGAGCACCTCTGCTCCGAGGACAGGCTGAGGGAGCTGGGGTTGTTCAGCCTGGAGAAGAGGAGGCTCCGGGGAGACCTAATAGCAGCCTTCCAGTACCTGAAGGGACTACAGGAAGGCTGGGGAGAACCTGTTTAGAAAGGCCTGCAGTGACAGGACGAGGGGCAATGGCTTCAAGCTGGAGGGGAACAGATTTAGATTGGAGATGAGGAGAGGGTTCTTCACTGTGAGGGTGGTGGAGCACTGGAACAGGTTGCCCAGGGAGGTGGTTGAGGCCCCATCCCTGGAGATATTCAAGGAGAGGCTCGACGAGGCCCTTGGCAACCTGGTCTAGTTGGGGGTGTCCCTGCTGACTGTGGGGAGGTGGGACTAGATGACCCTTGGAGGTCCCTTCCGGCCTGGGCAATTCTATGATTCTATGATTCTATGAAATCGCTCTGTTCATGTTTTTCATCCCAATGCAGGAGTGGAGATCTGTGACTGAAGGTAGCAGACAGCTGGGGGGAAGCTCAGAAACTGGGTGGCTGTGTTTTTCTTTCACCCTTACGTCCTTTAGATGCTGTCAGGAGATATTTGCCAACACTCTTGTGTTCCTGTGAACTTCCACTTGCCTTGTTGAGCCGGAATGCTGTCCCTTGTCACAGAGCACAGCTCTGCTGTGGTCTGAAGTATTTGCTTTAAGCCCTGGTATCTTCTGCTTGTCCCATAGGGAGGTTCTGTACAACAAGCTGAAGCAGGGTTTTCCAGCCACGACCTTCCAGGACTTCCAGAGAGGGGTGACCAGTGCCGTGAACATCATGCACAGCAGCCTGCAGCAGGGCAAGTTCGATACCAAAGGCATTGAAAGCACCGACGAGGCCAAGCAGTCTTTTCTGGTGGGTTTGGTAGCTGGGCTGGTGTAGAATGAGTTGGGGGGAGGGGAAATACAGCTGGGAGCTCTTGGGAACAGGGTTGGTGTTGGATCACACATTCAGAGAACTTGAAAACCTGTGCAGGTGCAGCGGGTGGCCTGACTTTGGATGTCTGGTAGATGCTTCTGCCTCACCTCATGTTTGTTGGGCTCCCACACCAGGCCTGTTCAAGTACGATCCTGTGTCTGCTGCAAGGCTGATTCCCTCCGGGCTGGGGAAGAGTCTGTGCTCTTTTGAGGCCTCCATCAATCCTGTTCTTCACAGGCTCTGCACAAAGGTGGTGGGAGAGTGTCTCATCCACACCTCCCTCATGGCTTCCTTGCCCAATCTCGTGGCTCCTTCATTCTCTCTGATCAGATCAGAGAGTTTCCATTAGAGCGGGGTTACCTGCTCTGCTTGGCCTACAAGATCCTCCTGTTGCCTTCTCTTGACAGCAACGCTTCTTGAGCAGGCCAGAACGTGGCCAGGGAGCACTAAAGACCCCTTGGAGACCACATGAAGGGCCTTCGCTCCTGTCTTGTGCAGCATAGCACACCCTTCCCCATGGGGCAATGCCATATAGACCTTGCCTGGTGCAAACGAGCTCGCTGGGAGAGCAACCCTGGGTCTTCTCTCTCCTCTCAGCCAGGTTTGGGCAGAGCTCTGGGCAGAGCCTCTGAGAGAGCTGGAGAGGAGCCTGACTTTCCTCCCTCTCTGTAAGTTGCCGGGAACACCCCGTGCTGAAGAGGCTCCTTGGAACTTTTACTGTATGAGGAGAGAAGGCAACAAAGGGGGCAGGAGGGACTGAATCCTTCCACTTCATTAAATTCTTGGTTACAGGTTTCTGCATATATTTTTTTTGAAGCAAAGCGCTTCAAATGTCGGTTCTCCTGCTGGAATTCCTCATCCACCTGTCAGCTCGCCTCATTGCCCTGTCTGCACAAACCCCTGCCTCGTGCTGACATTTAGTTCAGCTTCAGCAGGTAGAGAACAGGCTGTTCAGTGAAGAACAGATACTCATCTGGCAGGAGGGATGCTGGTTCCTCCTGCTGAGGTACGAATGCCTTCCTGCCTCCCCTGCTTCTCTGGACACAGAGGATAAACATCACCTCCAGCCACTCCTGGCCTGTTGTTCTTCCTGCCACAGTCACAGAAAGTTGGGGTTATACCCTTTTTTCCACCAGTGACCCACAACGGGGGCTTTGCTGCAGCGCCGTGGGCAGAATGAGGAGGAAAAGAAGGGGAGTAAAGTCCCCCAGGCTCTGTACTGGCTGCAGGTTCAGCACACGTGCCCCAGTACTGTCGCTCAGCCTCACGCAGCTCCGTGAATCTGCATCTGAAGGTGTTACTTTTCATCACACAGTAGCACCTCTGTGCCCTTAAATATTTGCATTTCAGCCTGTAGCGTGAGCTCCTCCGTGGAGAAAACTTGTCAGGGCTTGAGGCTGAATTGGGAAAGTTCATTGCTGGGAAATTCCAATGAATTCTACTGGGGTCTTTTTTTATTTTTTTTCCAGGTGACCTTAAACAATGTGGAAGTCTGCAGTGAGAACATCATGACCCTAAAGAAGACTTTGGAGGTATGATCTGGATTCTTTATTGGTTTTCGCTGTAATCACATTTGTAATATCCTCCCTTGGTGTGGGGGGGTGTGTGTGTCAAATAAACCATCTGGACTTCCAATATACCCAGATTCCTGAGGTCTTGCCCTCTGGCCTCAGGAAAGCAATTTTGAGCTGGCAAAGCAATTTCCCTCCGATACATCAGTAGCAGCTGGGAAATACCAGCTCCTCCAGCTTGTCCAACCTGACACGGGCTGGGAGCCAGTGGAATAAAAAGTGCATCGTTGAGATGCACTGGTGCTGGGCTAGATAGCCCCTGGCTTCTTTTCTTGCTGCCCTCTTCCCTGGCTGCAGCCAGCAGCCTCTGTCTATCCCAGGGCAAGAGTTTGGTGCCTCTCTGAGCCTGTGAGCAGCCAGAGCTCAGCAACGTGGTGGGATGGAAACAGCCCAGGAGGAGAAGCTCCACACGCCCTGGCAACGTGCACTGGCAGCCCAGAAACCCCCCGCACCCTGGGCTGCATCCCCAGCCCCGTGGCCAGCAGGGAGAGGGATGGATGGGGGGGATTCTGCCCCTCTGCTCCGCTCTGGGGAGACCCCCCCAGTGCTGCCTCCAGCTCTGGGGCCACCAACAGCAGAAGGACATGGAGCTGTTGGAGCGGGGCCAGAGGAGGCCCCGGAGATGCTGGGAGGGCTGGAGCCCCTCTGCTGGGAGGGGGGGCTGAGAGAGTTGGGGGGTCCTGGCACTACTCAGGAGCCTGTGCACCCCACTGGCCCTCAAAAAAGCACTGTACTTCATAAAAATTAAAAAAAAAACAAAAACAACTCATTGCCCAAAGCTTAGTGCTGTCAGGGAAGGAGTGTGAGGAGGAAGGTGACAGGAGTCACTCCAGACTCTCTTCAGGCTGAGGGAGTCAGGGGGGTTCAGCCTGGAGAAGAGAAAGCTCCGGGGAGACCTTCCAGCCCCTTCCAGTCCCTCAAGGGGCTCCAGGAAAGCTGGGGAGGGACTCTGGATCAGGGAGGGGAGCCCCAGGAGGAGGGGGAAGGGTTTGACCCTGCAAGAGGGGAGCTGGAGCTGAGATGTGGGGAAGAACTTGTTTGGTGGGAGGGTGGTGAGAGCCTGGCCCAGGTTGGCCAGAGAAGCTGTGGCTGCCCCATCCCTGGAGGGGTTCAAGGGCAGGTTGGAGGGGGCTTGGAGCAACCTGGTGTGGTGGGAGGTGTCCCTGCCCAGGGCAGGGGGTGGCACTGGGGGGGCTTTAAAGTTCTTTCCAGCCCAAATCATTCCATGATTAATTTGCAACTTGCTGGTGGATCTTTTCCCTGCAGAGCGACTGCAGCAAACTGCTGAGCCAGGGCTTTGGGGGTGAGCAAGCACAGGCCAAGATTGAGAGCTGCCTCTCGGACATGGCTGCCGTCTCCAACAAATTCCGTGACCTGCTGCAGGTGAGCATCTTGCCAAATTACTGCTGGTCTCCAGCGCTGGCTGGCCGGTGTCTTCAGGAAGAGCTCAGGCAAGAATCATCCTGGGCCACATCTGGTTCCAGGAGCGCTGGGTCGGGGTGTGGCAGGGGGTGGCACTGGGGGGGCTTTAAAGTTCTTTCCAGCCCAAATCATTCCATGATTAATTTGCAACTTGCTGGTGGATCTTTTCCCTGCAGAGCGACTGCAGCAAACTGCTGAGCCAGGGCTTTGGGGGTGAGCAAGCACAGGCCAAGATTGAGAGCTGCCTCTCGGACATGGCTGCCGTCTCCAACAAATTCCGTGACCTGCTGCAGGTGAGCATCTTGCCAAATTACTGCTGGTCTCCAGCGCTGGCTGGCCGGTGTCTTCAGGAAGAGCTCAGGCAAGAATCATCCTGGGCCACATCTGGTTCCAGGAGCGCTGGGTCGGGGTGTGGGAGGGAGCAAATCGATCACCTTTGAGGCATGGAAACCAATCCAGCCCATTTGCACGGACACATCACCTGGGAGCTGCCTAAAAAGCACTGGAAGCAGCTGCAGAGCCAGAAGGGACGTTGCTCCCTTTGTCCTCGCTCAGCACAGAGGCATAGTTGGTTCAGCATTTTCAGGAGAAGAAATATTAATAGCATTTTTTCCATCTCCTCTCTTCTCCCTCGTGGCGCAGCGCGTTGTCAAGTTGTCCAGAGCCTCGTTAGGTAATGCTCAGGCTGGAGAAGGGCTGCTCTTCTCTCCGGTTTCTCCTCCTTTCCCAAACAGAAGGGTTTCTCCTCCTTTCCCCGGTGTGGGGCAAAAGGCTCTCTGGCTACATCCACTGGCTCGCGTGGCACGATGGGGCCTCTTGCCCTAAAATTTCACAGTGCTTTCTGGCCGGGAGGGAAGCAGGAAGAGCTGGTATCTCCTGGGGAAGGAAGCCAAGCAAAACAGAACGTTTTCAACCAGCTTTGCCATCAGCTTTGTACTCCACAGAGGGGGTACAGACCATCTCCTGGACAGGCTGGAGAGGGGCCCAGGTGAACCTCATGAGGTTCAACAAGAGCAAATGCAAGGTTCTGCACCTGGGCCGGAACAATCCTCGCCACCAATACAAACTGGGGGGTGAGGGATTGGAAAGCAGCCCTGAGGAAAGGGACTTGGGGGTGCTGGTGGAGGAGAAGCTGGACATGAGCAGGCAGTGGGCACTTGCAGCCCAGAAGGCCAATCCCATCCCGGGCTGCATCAAAAGATGCGTTGCCAGCAGGTCCAGAGAGGGGATTCTGCCACTTTACTCTGCTCTGGTGAGACCTCACCTGGAGTATTGTGTGCAGGTGGGGGGGGGTGGGACTTGATGACCCTTGGAGGTCCCTTCCGGCCTGGGCAATTCTATGATCCTATGATTTTTCTGCAGTTTGCTGCAGTCGGATGCCTTCAGAGCAGCATTGCCAGCAAACCCCCTTGAGGCTCGTGGTCAGCATGGAAAGCAGAGAGCTCCTCAGTGAGGAGTAAAACTCTCCGGTCTAGCGCCAGTGCAGAATTAAAAGGGGCTGCAAAGCAATCAGGAGGCTGAGCAGCAGGCTCCTGGGCTGCCTGAGTCACACCCGCATTGAATTTGCCTTGGAAAAGGGCAATTGCCAGCAGGGCCTGCTCAGAAATGCCAATTTGAGTTAAAAACTTTCATCAGATGCCAGGCAGTACCGGTACCTGAATGGTTTCATGCTGGGTGAGCTTTCTTGATGTCTTGCTGAGCCGAAATGGGGGCGGTTGGCAGGAGAGGGCTTTCGGAGAGCTCTCCAGCATCAGAGGGGCCAGAAGAGCCTTCGCTGACAACCTGCTGCTCCGGGGAGATGGCACGCGCTGGGGTTATGATTAATTCAGGGAACTAACTGCTGTTACAGCTTTTTATCCTCCTTTTAGCTTCTCCTGCTGAGCTAAGCTGCGCGGGAGGTGGGAGGCATCAGCTGAGTCCAATCACTGTGGCCTCCTGGCTGGCACGGGGTGGAAAGGCTGGTGTTTGCCTCCTTTCCTACCCTGGTGGGATGAGAATCAAACCCCTCTGTCCTGCCAGCAAACCTCTGTAGCTGCACAGGAAGGGCTGGGCAAGCACGAGACCTTCAGAGCGGGCTGCAAGTCAGCACAACAGCAGCTTTTAGACCAACATCCTTCCTCTTTTCTTGTCGTCCTGGTGTCCCCAGAGCCCTCCAGTGCTGGAAGAAGGGTGGGATCTGGGACTTCTGGGTTCAGTTTTCCATGGGTCGGTTTCCCCAGCTCACAGTGAGAGTGTGAGGCAGCATCAAGACAGCGTGGCCTGCACAGGAAGGGCTGGGCAAGCACGAGACCTTCAGAGCGGGCTGCAAGTCAGCACAACAGCAGCTTTTAGACCAACATCCTTCCTCTTTTCTTGTCGTCCTGGTGTCCCCAGAGCCCTCCAGTGCTGGAAGAAGGGTGGGATCTGGGACTTCTGGGTCCAGTTTTCCATGGGTCGGTTTCCCCAGCTCGCAGTGAGGGTGTGAGGCAGCATCAAGACAGCTTGGCTTTGCCCAGGGAAGTGGTGGGAGTCACCATCCCTGGAGGTATTTAAAAGATGGGTATTCATAGTGCTTAGAGATACGGTTCACTAATAGTTTTTTCAGTGTTGGTCCATCCCTGGAGGTATTTAAAAGATGGGTATTTATAGCGCTTAGAGATATGGTTCAGTAATGGTTTTTGTCAGTGTTGGTCTCGATGGTTGGACTCAATGATCTGAAAGGTCCCTTCCAACCTGGACAATTCTATGGTTCTAAAGGTTGTGTGTCGTTGGACAATAGCTGTGCTCTGTCACTCTCCTGTCCTCTTCCTGTCCCCCCTCAGGAAGGTCTCAACGAGCTGAACAGCACAGCCATCAAACCCCAGGTGAAGCCCTGGATCAACCTCTTCCTCTCCGTCTCCCACAACATCGAGGAGGTAAAGCTCCGCGTTCTCCGCTCCCAGCCCTGCTTCTGCACTCTCTGCTTGGCAGCAGAAGTCAGAGCAACCACTGTCTCATTCCCCTCAGTTCTCCCCTCTTCTCTCAGAGCAACAGTAAATGCTCAGCACTTGCTCTGCATCTAAGCCTGGAAAGGGGCACTTGGCTGGAGAGGAGCTTGAGGAAACAGAAGGGGTCCCTTCCTGTCCTGGCAGGCCCACTAAACATCCCTTTTTTTTTTTTGTATTTCAATGTCAGGAAGAGTTCAGCGACTATGAAGCTAACGACCCGTGGGTCCAGCAGTTCATCGTCAACCTGGAACAGCAGATGACAGAGTTCAAGGTGAGCAGGGGGACGTGGCAACCAGACGTGATGATGCTTCTTGTTTGTTGTGTGGGTGTCTATTTTTGTCAGTTAGGTTGATGGTTGGACAAGATGATCTTTAAGGTCCCTTCCAACCTAGAGGATTCTGTGATTCTGTGAATTTTCAAAGCCTCCTTGCGGGCCCTACATTCTTTTGCCAGTGCTTTCTGCTCACTGAGCATGCAAGTGATGGGTCTTTATTTGGAAGCTCTGGTAGGTTTGTTTTTTATGGCCCTGTGCTCAGTTTTCCCCGAGTAGAATGACACTGGTCTCTCCTTCCAGGCTGGGCTGTCCCCGGTGATTTACGATACCCTCACTGGTCTGATGACCAGTCTCATAGCCATCGAGCTGGAGAAAGTGCTGCTCAAATCCACCTTCAGCAGGGTAAGCAAAACACCGTCCTCTACCCTCTTAGAGTCCCTGGCCAGACTGCAAAGGTGCCCTCCAAGGGATGGAGCAGGGCAAAATGAACCTCAAAGAAGCTCCTCCACCGCCGGTGCCTGGCTCGGGGAGACCTTACATGAGCACACACAGGGAGAAAGTGCATTTTTTTTGTGGTGGGGCTGGGAAGATAAGGGTCTGCAGAAAGGCCTGCAGTGACAGGACGAGGGGCAATGGCTTCAAGCTGGAGGGGAACAGATTTAGACTGGAGATGAGGAGAGGGTTCTTCACTGTGAGGGTGGTGGAGCACTGGAACAGGTTGCCCAGGGAGGTGGTTGAGGCCCCATCCCTGGAGATATTCAAGGAGAGGCTCGACGAGGCCCTGGGCAACCTGGTCTAGTTGGGGGTGTCCCTGCTGACTGCGGGGAGGTGGGACTAGATGGCCTTTGGAGGTCCCTTCCGGCCTGGACAACTCTATGATTCTATGATTTTAAGGTGGGTCTAAGTGTAAGGCAGATGAACCTGCAATAAGTGGTCTAACTGGAACCCTCCTGCTCAGAGACCTTCCCCTGTAACTTCTGTTAACGTTGTGTTTGGTGCAACCTGCTTGGAGGGTTGACAGCAGCTTCCCTTGGTCCCCACAGCTCGGCGGGCTGCAGTTCGACAAGGAGCTGAGGTCTCTCATAGCCTATCTCACCACCGTCACCACCTGGACCATCCGGGACAAGTTTGCCCGTCTTTCCCAGATGGCCACCATCCTCAACCTGGAAAGGGTGAGCTACACTCTGTCTGCTTTTACTGGGTGGAGGGGGAGGTGAGGATTGAGTCCTGCAAAGGGCAACAAAGATGATTCAAGGATTGGAGCATCTCCCTTATGAGGAGAGACTGAGAGAGCTGGGACTCTTTAGCCTGGAGAAGAGAAGGC
>NW_015091298.1:328115-338753 GCF_001431845.1 Calidris pugnax | reverse complement strand
TCACTGTCAGGAAGAGTTCAGTGACTATGAAGCTAACGACCCGTGGGTCCAGCAGTTCATCGTCAACCTGGAACAGCAGATGACAGAGTTCAAGGTGAGCAGGGGGACGTGGCAACCAGACTATTCCTCCTGCCAAGGGGAACATCAGAGCCCCTTGCAGGGCTCTTGGAGATCCATCACCCCCTTTCTCAGGCAATTTTCAAAGCCTCCTTGCGGGCCCTACGTTGCTTTTGCCAGTGCTTTCTGCTCACTGAGCATGGAAGTGATGGGTCTTTATTTGAAAGCAAGTGATGGGTCTTTATTTGAAAGCAAGTGATGGGTCTTTATTAGGAAGCTCTCATAGGCTTGTTTTTTATGGCCCTGTGCTCAGTTTTCCCCGAGTAGAATGACACTGGTCTCTCCTTCCAGGCTGGGCTGTCCCCGGTGATTTACGATACCCTCACTGGTCTGATGACCAGTCTCATAGCCATCGAGCTGGAGAAAGTGCTGCTCAAATCCACCTTCAGCAGGGTAAGCAAAACACCGTCCTCTACCCTCTTAGAGTCCCTGGCCAGACTGCAAAGGTGCCCTCCAAGGGATGGAGCAGGGCAAAATGAGCCTCAAAGAAGCTCCTCCACCGCCAGTGCCCGGCTCGGGGAGACCTTACATGAACACACACAGGGAGAAAGTGCATTTTTTTTGTGGTGGGGCTGGGAAGATAAGGGTCTGCAGAAAGGCCTGCAGTGACAGGACGAGGGGCAATGGCTTCAAGCTGGAGGGGAACAGATTTAGATTGGAGATGAGGAGAGGGTTCTTCACTGTGAGGGTGGTGGAGCACTGGAACAGGTTGCCCAGGGAGGTGGTTGAGGCCCCATCCCTGGAGATATTCAAGGAGAGGCTCGACGAGGCCCTGGGCAACCTGGTCTAGTTGGGGGTGTCCCTGCTGACTGCGGGGAGGTGGGACTAGATGGCCTTTGGAGGTCCCTTCCGGCCTGGACAACTCTATGATTCTATGATTTTAAGGTGGGTCTAAGTGTAAGGCAGATGAACCTGCAATAAGTGGTCTAACTGGAACCCTCCTGCTCAGAGACCTTCCCCTGTAACTTCTGTTAACGTTGTGTTTGGTGCAACCTGCTTGGAGGGTTGACAGCAGCTTCCCTTGGTCCCCACAGCTCGGCGGGCTGCAGTTCGACAAGGAGCTGAGGTCTCTCATAGCCTATCTCACCACCGTCACCACCTGGACCATCCGGGACAAGTTTGCCCGTCTTTCCCAGATGGCCACCATCCTCAACCTGGAAAGGGTGAGCTACACTCTGTCTGCTTTTACTGGGTGGAGGGGGAGGTGAGGATTGAGTCCTGCAAAGGGCAACAAAGATGATTCAAGGATTGGAGCATCTCCCTTATGAGGAGAGACTGAGAGAGCTGGGACTCTTTAGCCTGGAGAAGAGAAGGCTGAGGGGAGACCTTATCAATGCTGACAAGGATCTCAAGGGAGGGTTGAAGGAGGAGGGAGCCGGACTCTTTTCAGTGGTTCCCAGTGAGAGGACGAGGGGCAACGGGCACAAGCTGGAACAGAAGAGGTTCCACTCAAATATGAGGAGAAACTTCTTCACAGTGAGGGTGGCAGAGCCCTGGCAGAGGCTGCCCAGGGAGGGTGTGGAGTCCCCTTCTCTGGAGATTTTCAAGACCCACCTGGATGCTCCTGAGTACTATGCTCTGACAAGCTCTGGGCAATCCTGCTTCAGCAGGGGAGTTGGACTAGATGATCTCTATGGTCCCTTCCAACTCTGAAATTCAGTGAAATTCAGTGAAATTGCAGGAAGCCCAGCTGGAGTCCAGGTGGTTTTACTGGGCTCATCCAGATGTTCTCACATCTGCAGGGTGGGGGGGGGAGCTGGAAAAGTTGCCCTGTGCCTGATGGGTGTTTGCCTGTGGGGAATAGCGTGACCCTAGCCGGAGTTGGAGGGCAGTGGGTGCCGGGTTGTCTCCTGCAGCTCTCCCTCTTTTCTCCAGGTGACAGAGATCCTGGATTATTGGGGCCCAAACTCTGGCCCCCTCACCTGGCGCCTCACTCCGGCCGAGGTGCGGCAGGTGCTGGCTCTCCGCATCGACTTCCGCAGCGAGGATATCAAGCGGCTGCGCCTGTAGCTGCTCGCTCTTGGGGTAACAGCAGGAAGGCTGTGGCCCCAGAGCCTGCGTGGGGCTGGCTGTTACGTGGTGTAGGGATGGGGTGATCTGCCCTTCTGCTCCCATTCCTCAGAGCAAAGGGCTTTCCTGGGAAGAGGAACTGCCATCCTTTTGTGGGAGCAGAACTAAGGCAGCAGAGGATCTCTCACGTTGGCGGCGTGACACAATTCCTGAAAACACGTCCTAATTTGAGGGACAAGCTTGTGCTGGCTCCCTCTTCCCTCCCTTCTGCTGCCCTGTGGGAGGCACAGGAGCTCCGGGACACTCTGGGGCTGTGTGCTAGGTTTAAAGTGTGGGGCTGCACAGAGCTCTGCCCCTGCTGCTGGCTGCAGTCCTCTGCCTTTTGTGCCACCAGTTTAAGGTTCACCACTGGCGTCCTGCAGCACTGGAGCCCTGGCTCTCTCCTGGTGGTGGTGGGGATTGTTGCATAGAAGGGAAAAGGAGTGATTTCCTTGTGGGAAGGGCGCTTGGAAAATCCCTAGGAAGCGGGGCTGCATCCCTGCTGCTCTGTAAATAAACCTTGGAGAGATGAAGGACGAGCAATTTGCCATTTCCTTTCTTCTACCCTGTGCCATGGCATCAAGAGGATCCCCCTGCCCACCCCCCAGCTGGCACTGCCACATTTCAACCCCCCCCACCAAGGTGCCAGCCTGTTGCCTGGCTGCAGTGGTCCCTGGCTGTCCTCTGTCACCTGTTTAAAGTGTGGGGCTGCACAGAGCTCTGCCCCTGCTGCTGGCTGCAGTCCTCTGCCTTTTGTGCCACCAGTTTAAGGTTCACCACTGGCGTCCTGCAGCACTGGAGCCCTGGCTCTCTCCTGGTGGTGGTGGGGATTGTTGCATAGAAGGGAAAAGGAGTGATTTCCTTGTGGGAAGGGCGCTTGGAAAATCCCTAGGAGGCGGGGCTGCGTCCCTGCTGCTCTGTAAATAAACCTTGGAGAGATGAAGGACGAGCAATTTGCCATTTCCTTTCTTCTACCCTGTGCCATGGCATCAAGAGGATCCCCCTGCCCACCCCCCAGCTGGCACTGCCACATTTCAACCCCCCCACCGAGGTGCCAGCCTGCTGCCTGGCTGCAGCAGTCCCCGGCTGTCCCCTGTCACCCAGGTTCTTCCATCCCACCCCTGGAAGAGCTTTGCCCCCTGTCCCACGGGGAGGGAGGAGCCCTGATAGGGACAGAGGGGCATAACCACATACTGGGAATAAGTGTTTTTTATTCAAAGAGGCTGCAGGGACTAGTAACTCGCTGCAGAAATAGTCTCAGCACAGGAGATGGCCTTGATTCCACATCCAGGGTGGACCCTGGTGCAGGAGCATTGCACACCAAACCCTTCTCTGCTAGAGGCAGCGTCACAAATAATAGTCTTTCCCTTCAGAGAATTATAAAAACTGGAGTGAAACCTCAAAATCCACTTAGAGGCCTGAGCAGACTGTCCTCCCAGCAAAGCCACCCTCCAGGGATGATTTTGCCTGCCCGGTTCATCGCAGGTTCTCTAGCCTCCGTGGCTTTTGGGGCAAGTAGCAGCATTAAAAGTCTACGTCAAGACCTAAGGCACCTGCTGGAGCTGGTTGAAGGAGCTGCCTCTTCCCTGCTGTGGAAGGCAGCTGGATGCTCCCTCCCTTGCTCCGTGGATCTGCGGGGAAGGGGTCAGGGCTGAAGACCCTCACACAGCCACCTCCTCCTTGGGGTCACATCCCATGACCTCCACAGAGAAACCTCCTGTGTCCACTTCGATGCTGTGGATGCTGAAATTGCCCAGTCCCTACAAAAAAAAAAAAAAGAAAAGAAAAAAGGAGTTATGGGGCCAGCAAGGGAGAAGTTCTCACCTGTGAGGCTCTGGGAAGGGCAAAGGGGACAAAAAAAACCACCTCATCCCACTCCTGGTCGGGGGGAGATGCTCCTGGAGTTTGCCCTAGATAAAGGGAAATGCCTCGGAGCCCACACCTCACCTCGGTTTTTGCTAGAATTTGGTGCAAAGCCTCTTTCTGCCGTGGGGCTTTGGTTAAGACGTAAAGGAAGCCGCCGCCGCCGGCCCCTGCCAGGCACTGCCCGTGGACGTGGGGACGGAGCGCCTCCATCATGCGCCCCACGGCCAGCGGCTCGCACCCCGGGGCCATGCATTTCTTCTGCTGCCAGTACCGGTCCAGACACTTGCCCACGAGCTGCAGGTCACCTGCAAGGGGGAGAATATCCCAAACTATTTACCTCTAATCCTCACCGCAGGGGCAGAAACCTGTCTCTGCCCCTCGGCCCGAGCTGAATTCCACCCCCTCATCTACCCAGCTCCGCCTGCCGAGGAAGCAAACCCAGCTCTGGCACGTTGCCGTTTATTTTTAATCTTCCACAGGGGGAGAATTTGCTCGCTTTAATGCTCAGGCTTCCCCTCCACAGCATCCCAGCAGCCAAAGGCCAAATGAATCCACCCCACGGGCCAGGCATGGCCCCCAGCCCCATCACGGGCCGCTCACGGAAAATCAACCAGACTCAGCATGTCTAATCCCCCTTCCTCATCTTCACTCAAGCCTGAATTTTGAGGCATCGCCTACAACGCACCAGCGGGCCCGGGGGAAGTCTTGAAGCTTCTGCAGCTGCAAGAACCTGCACTCCCCCGAGCTTTTCCCCCCCAACCAGGGCTACAGAGACACCCCCCTGGGGAAGTCTGTCTTTCTTCAGTGGTTAGAAGCCTGGCGCAGGGCTTTTCCCCCCCAACCAGGGCTACAGAGACCCCCCCCGGGGAAGTCTGTCTTTCTTCAGTGGTTGGAAGCCTGGTGCAGGGAATCATAGAGTCATTCAGGTTGGAAGGGACCCTTGGCATCATCGAGTCCAACCATCTCCCCTACTCTACAAAGTCCTCCCCTACACCATATCCCTCAGTACCCCATCTAAATGTCCCTTAAACACATCCAGGGATGGTGACTCCACCACCTCCCTGGGCAGCCTGTTCCAATGCCCAACCACTCTTTCTGTGAAAAATTCCTTCCTAATGTCCAGTCTAAACCTCCCCTGTTGGAGCTTGAAGCCATTCCCTCTCGTTCTGTCATTAATTACCTGTGAGAAGAGACCAGCACCAACCTCTCTACAGTGTCCTTTCAAGTAGCTGTAGAGAGTGATGAGGTCTCCCCTCAGCCTCCTCTTCCTCAAACTAAACAGTCCCAGCTCCTTCAACTGCTTTTCATATGATTTGTTTTGAGGTGCCCAAAACTGGACACAACACTCGAGGTGTGGCCTCCCCAGTGCCGAGTACAGGGGCATAATCACCTCCCTACTTCTGCTGGTCACACTATTTCTAATCCAAGCCAGGATGCCGTTGGCTTTCTTGGCCACCTGGGCACACTGCTGGCTCATATTCAGCCCCTTGTCAATGAGAACCCCAAAGTCTCTTTCCTCCAGGCAGCTCCAGCCACACTTCCCCCAGCCCGTAGTGCTGCTGAAGGGGGCTCACACCTTGCCTCAAGGCCTGGGCACACTCCTCGGCGTTGCTCACCAGCGCGTGGGCGTTCTGCACGGCGGAGGGCAGCCTGGCGTACCAGTTCCTCACCACGTCCTGCAAGAGGCCAAGAACGTCCCCTCATATTCAGCCGTTTGTCAACTAGAACCCCAAAGTCTTTTTCCTCCAGGCAGCTCCAGCGCTGCTGAAGGGGGCTCACACCTTGCCTCAAGGCCTGGGCACACTCCTCGGCGTTGCTCACCAGCGCGTGGGCGTTCTGCACGGCGGAGGGCAGCCTGGCGTACCAGTTCCTCACCACGTCCTGCAAGAGGCCAAGAACGTCCCCTTGTCACCACCCTCCCAGCTCCAGGAGCCTCCCGTTGGGGTGGCAGAGCTCTGCAGGGCGAAGGCTACACGGGGGGAGTGGAGGCCACAGCTGTGCCACCAAGGGGTTACCTGGAGCAGGTTACGTGCCAGGCGAGTCTTCCCCGTGTACACCAGCAGCAAGTGGTCGTTGAGGGTCTGGGTAAAACCATCGGGCACCGGGATCTCCTCCACCTCCACCCTGAGCGGCAGCTGCGCCTTCGACCTCCCGATTTTGATACCGGGCACGAGCCCCCCGACCTGGTCCTGCCAACCACCCCCTGCAGGGGAGAGGGTCCTCAGCCACCGCCGGACCCCCCAGCTCCGCGGGAGGGCTGGTTACCCCCCCGGGTCACTACCTGTCGTCAGCCTCTGCTCCAGGTGCAGCACGGCGTGGATGAGCGACTGGGTGCTGGCAGCCTTCCCGGCCGCCCGGTAGAGCGCCGCCATCACCGCTCCCGCCAGGATGCTGCTGGTGCCTGCAGGGAGCACAGAGGTGGCGGTGGGGAAAGGGGGCAGCAAGGGGGGTGTCCCAGGCTGGTGCTGGCAGCAGGAGGGACTCCCCAGCCCTTTCCCCGCAGACTCACCGAGGCCGGAGCCGTGGGGCAGCTTGGACCAGGTGTGCACCTCAAACCCGCCCCCGAAATTCTCCAGCAGCTGAACCCGCAGGGGTTTGTGCGAGGGGAACTGCACCACCTGGGTGCAGATGAAGGCAGCTTTGAGCAAGGCTCCTGGAAACGAGAGGAGGGATGGGGGGGAAAAAAAGCCAAGATGATGCCCAGCTGCCCTACCTGCCACCGTGCCGTGGGGAGGGTGACACCTCACCTGGGGCGTGGGGCTGGCAGTAATCCCGCAAGTGCTCCAGCTCCTGGCACAGCAGCTCCACCGCCGCCTCCCCCTGCGGCGTCCCCCCCAGGCTGAGCAGGCGCAGCTCGGGCTGCCCGATGCGCCGGACCCGGGCACCGATGGGCCGGCACCCGTCCACCAGCACCGCCAGGTCCACCACGGCCCCGCCGTGCTCGTAGGTGATGGGGGGAGTGTCGCTCCAGCCACCTGCAAAGCTCACCATCCATCAGCCCCCCCAACTCCTTTTTTCCCCTCCCTCCCCTGGCACCACAGACACCCACGGCCTGTTTGGGCGCTCACCAGAGAGGTCCAGGCGGGCTGGACACGCCACCTGCACCCAGTGGCCCAGGGGTGGTAGCTCCGTTTGTGCCACGGTGACAAACTGGCAGGAGGACATCACCGCCTGCCGCACGACGATCTGCTCGGCCCCCTCGTAATGCCGAGCTGCTCTCACCAGCAGAGCCGGCCTGGGAGGAGAGGGGTGCTGAGCCCACCACCACGGAGAAAGTTCTTCACTGTGAGGGTGGTGGAGCACTGGGACAGGTTGCCCAGGGAGGTGGTTGAGGCCCCTTCCCTGGAGATATTCAAGGAGAGGCTCCACGAGGCCCTGGGCAACCTGGTCTAGTTGGGGGTGTCCCTGCTGACTGCGGGGGGGTGGGACTAGATGACCTTTGGAGGTTCCTTCTGGCATGGACAATTCTATGACTCTATGGCTCCCTCAGCTTGCTGATAGGGCCAGTGGCCACCCACCAGCCCCAGCCTCACCTGCTCATCCATTTCTGCCGCTCAGCAGCCAGCTCCCGGACACCACCGGCAACGTCCCCGCTCTCCAGGAGCCCAAAAGCCACAGCCCACTCCCTGTTGGCAGCCGGCCCGCTCCGCAAGCCCCCTTCCCCTCCTGCCATGCAGCCCAGGACCTCAGCGATGCAGGCCAGCGCCCGGGCAGCAACGCCAGCGTCGCCAGCCGTGGAGGCAACTAGAAAATAAAAGGAAGCTGCAAAGCCACAGCCAGGCTCCGGGTCACCCCAAACTAGCCCTCTTCTTCTCGAGTATTGTGTCCAGTTCTGGGCACCTCAATACAAGAGAGATCTGGAGGTGCTGGAGCGGGTGCAGAGGAGGGCAATGAAACTAGTGAGGGCCTGGAAGACAAATCATATGAAGAGCAGCTGAAGGAGCTGGGGCTGTTTAGTATGAGGAAGAGGAGGCTGAGGGGAGACCTCATCACTCTCTACAACTACTTGAAAGGACACTGTAGAGAGGTTGGTGCTGGTCTCTTCTCACAGGTAATTAATGACAGAATGAGAGGGAACGGCTTCAAGCTCCAACAGGGGAGGTTTAGATTGAAGATTAGGAAGGAATTTTTCACCGAAAGAGTGGTCGGGCATTGGAACAGGCTGCCCAGGGAGGGGGTGGAGTCACCATCCCTGGCTGTGTTTAAGGGACATTTAGATGGGGTACTGAGGGACATGGTGTAGGGGAGGACTTTGTAGAGTAGGGTAGATGGTTGGACTCGATGATCCCAAGGGTCTCTTCCAACCTGAATGATTCTATGATTCTATGATAAGCAGGCTCCAGGGGAGAGGGACTTGTCAGATGCCCCGGGGGTGCACCCTCCTGAGTTCTTGTAATGGTGGGGGGGATCATTGGAGGGGGTGAGGAGCACCAAACAGCCCCGAAAGCCAACTTGTGTGAACCCGGCTCACCCTCGTCCAGCGTGCCCAGCACAGCCTCGTGGTAGCCCTCGTGGACGGCGCTGCGGGCCAGCGGCAGGAGGCTGCTGTCCTGGCGCCCCAGCAGCACCCGCCGCACCTTGCGCTGGCCCTGCAGGAAGAAGAGTGCCCGGCGGGCATCCAGCTCGGCCGCCTTGTCCAGGCAGGGCAGCAGCTCCTGCCAGGACATGCGCCAGGCCGCCCGCCAGCGGGCCAGCTGCTCGCCGGCCACCGCTGGCCCCGGGGCCAGCAGCCACAGCACGTCCTGCAGCCCCAGCGCCTGGCGGGCGTGCAGCACCGGGAAGAGCCGAGCGTTAAGCAGGCAGCAGCTCCTCCGGGGCAGCTCGGCGTCCCAAAGGTCCCCTTCCCTGATGGAGGAAGAGCCCATCAGCACCACCCTGGGGCTCAGGAACAGCTTCCAAGAAGGAAGCCAGGACGTGGGATGGGTGACACCGTGCCACCTCCCACCGCAGCCATCCCCAGGGGAGCCAGGTTTCCTGTCCCATCCTGGCACGTAGGACCCACCGTATGCCCGTCCGACGGAAAAACTCAGCCCAGGGCACGTTCAGGTAGGTGGCCTCTTCAGCAGGGCTCTGCTGGGGCACGGAGGAGCTGGTTACACCCCAGCTTGGTGGGAAGCCTCACGCCACCTCGCCAACCCACCCCGTACCTGCCAGTCGTCGAGGCGGCCAGTGAGGGTGAAGACACGGCAGGACAGGTCACGCAGACGGACGTGGTGGCCCTGCAGGACGAGGTCGCGCAGGGGACAGCCCTGCAGGGCTGGGGAGGAGCCTGCAGACAGGCCCGAGAGGAGGCAGCCAGGACCGATCTCCAGGGGACCCTGGGGAAGAGGCAGCAGGGCCCCAAGTGGCACGGCTGGCCCCAGAGCAGCCCCCAAACCAGAATCATAGAATCATCTAGGTTGGAAGAGACCCTTGGGATCATCAAGTCCAACCATCTACCCTACTCTACAAAGTCCTCCCCTACACCATGTCCCTCAGTACCCCATCTAAACGGCCCTTAAACACATCCAGGGATGGTGACTCCACCCCCTCCCTGGGCAGCCTGTTCCAATGCCCGACCACTCTTTCAGTGAAAAATTCCTTCCTAATGTTCAATCTAAACCTCCCCTGTTGGAGCTTGAAGCCGTTCCCTCTCGTTCTGTCACTAGTTACCTGTGAGAAGAGACCAGCACCAACCTCTCTACAGTGTCCTTTCAAGTAGCTGTAGAGAGTGATGAGGTCTCCCCTCAGCCTCCTCTTCCTCATACTAAACAGTCCCAACTCCCTCAGCCGCTCCTCATACGATTTGTTTTCCAGCCCCCTCACCAGCCTCGTTGCCCAGATCCCAACCTCAGAAGGGGACAACCTCAGAAGGAGACAAGCCAGGACACACTTTCCTTTGTCATGGGACTGCAGGGACACAGACTGCAGAAATCCAGGCCAGGCGACAGCCTCCAGGGCTCAAAGCCATAACAGAGCCCCCAAGGAGAAGGTCTGCCCGCCCCAGGGAGGGACAGCCCAGTGGTGACAGCCCCTTCCCCTTGCCTGGGGAGGGTGACAGCCACCAGGGTCCCCAGCACCAGCTGAAAGGCAGCCCAGAAGAGGAAGGGCACCCCAAATGTGGGTCCCCTGTCCCAGCCAAGGTCACCTCACCCTGTTCCCCATCCAGTGCACTGAGAACTCAGAGTTCAACTCCACGTACCTGGAGGTGACAGTGCTGGATGACGCTGCCGGCCGCCAGCCGCACGGCTCCTTCCAGCAGGCAGTTGGTGACCGAAGAGCCGTCCTCCAGGAGACAAGGCTGCTGCAGAGGGCACAGAGGGCACCGTGGGACCAGGGTCCAGCCACACAGCCCGGAGTAACCATCCAAAAAAGGCGTGTGAGCAAGGCTGGGGACGGAAGGACGTACGTCCACGTGAGAATGGGCTGTTTTGCAGAAGCGGAGGTGGCTGGCGGAGCCGGGCAGCAGCGTCAGGCTGCGGATGTGGTCGCTCGCAGAGGTGGTCATGTAGTCGTAGGACGCCCCGGGGATGCAGGCTGCGGGGGAGCAGGAGAGCTGTCAGCACATCAGGTGTGCCTGACACCAAGGGCAGCCAGGCTGAACATCCCCCAGCTGAAGCCGTGGGG
>NW_015091298.1:314613-319104 GCF_001431845.1 Calidris pugnax | reverse complement strand
AGGTCTCCCCTCAGCCTCCTCTTCCTCATACTAAACAGTCCCAACTCCCTCAGCCGCTCCTCATACGATTTGTTTTCCAGCCCCCTCACCAGCCTCGTTGCCCAGATCCCAACCTCAGAAGGGGACAACCTCAGAAGGAGACAAGCCAGGACACACTTTCCTTTGTCATGGGACTGCAGGGACACAGACTGCAGAAATCCAGGCCAGGCACTTTCCTTTGTCATGGGACTGCAGGGACACTGCAGGACTGCAGAAATCCAGGCCAGGAGACAGCCTCCAGGGCTCAAAGCCATAACAGAGCCCCCAAGGAGAAGGTCTGCCCGCCCCAGGGAGGGACAGCCCAGTGGTGACAGCCCCTTCCCCTTGCCTGGGGAGGGTGACAGCCACCAGGGTCCCCAGCACCAGCTGAAAGGCAGCCCAGAAGAAGAAGGGCACCCCAAATGTGGGTCCCCTGTCCCAGCCAAGGTCACCTCACCCTGTTCCCCATCCAGTGCACTGAGAACTCAGAGTTCAACTCCACGTACCTGGAGGTGACAGTGCTGGATGACGCTGCCGGCCGCCAGCCGCACGGCTCCTTCCAGCAGGCAGTTGGTGACCGAAGAGCCGTCCTCCAGGAGACAAGGCTGCTGCAGAGGGCACAGAGGGCACCGTGGGACCAGGGTCCAGCCACACAGCCCGGAGTAACCATCCAAAAAAGGCGTGTGAGCAAGGCTGGGGACGGAAGGACGTACGTCCACGTGAGAATGGGCTGTTTTGCAGAAGCGGAGGTGGCTGGCAGAGCCGGGCAGCAGCGTCAGGCTGCGGATGTGGTCGCTCGCAGAGGTGGTCATGTAGTCGTAGGACGCCCCGGGGATGCAGGCTGCGGGGGAGCAGGAGAGCTGTCAGCACATCAGGTGTGCCTGACACCAAGGGCAGCCAGGCTGAACATCCCCCAGCTGAAGCCGTGGGGAAGAAACACCTGGGGAGCCGCAGCTGGAGGAGAAACAAGCTCCGACCACCCTGCTTCTCCCCACGCAGGGAAAGGGGGCCGAGGGACGGGTCGTGTCGCGTGTGCCCGCCGCAGCATCGCTCACCCATGCTAAGGGGGAAGGTGTGGAGAGCTGTCCACAGCACGGAGCGGGCGCTCCTCACGCTGGCATCACCGCCACCCTTCAGGAACTCCTCCTCTGTCACCCCCCCTGCCATGCACAGCACGATGTCAAAGAAGAGGGAGAGCTGAGGAGAAAAAAGACCGGTTGGGTGCAGCCGGGCCAGCCACCCTGACCCCCACCCTGCTGCTGGTGCTCCCCTCCCACCACCCTCTCCTGCCCAAATCTGGCAGCACAAGAGGCAAACAGAGACGCCCAGCAGCAGCACCCATGGGGCGAGGGGTCCCGTCCCCTGTGGGAGGCGCTGTCACCTGGATGGGTGGTGCCCCCGAGTCCAGCCCCATGTAGGTGCAGGCGTCCAGAGGAGGGATGACGTGGGTGGCCAGAAGCTGCTCAGCGGCATCCGAGGAGAAGAAAACCACCCCGCAGACCTGTGAGGGCACAGCAGGGCTGAGAACACGGCCACGGGGGACACAAGGTGACAGGGCTGGCAGGGCCACCGATGCCCAAGTTGTGCCGTACCAGTGGGACAGTGCCATCGGGCCCCGCACACTGCTGGATCTGAGCCTCCGTGCCTTTGTAGATGATGTCGCGCACCAGCCCCTGGGAACGAGACCACCCTGATGCTCTTCAGGGTGCCCCAAACCAAGCAGCCACCTTGGGTGCTGTGACCAAAGTAGTGGGGACCCCTGCGCCTCCAAGAAACGCCCCCTTGAAGGGGGAGCTGCTCCTGACCTGCTCGTCGGCGAGGTAGACCCCATGGTTCCTGGCATACGCCTGGCTCCCGGGCACCGCGATCACTCTGACACCCTGGAAGCCGTCCCAGTCGATCCCTGGGGAAAGCAACAGAGACCAGTGCCCACTGGGGCAGAGAATGTACCCACACTGGGCACAGCTGCCTCAAATCTGAGCCCACAGCAGCATCCAGCCTCGGTCACCTCGCTGCGCGCACAACGGGCTGCTCCCAACCACACACAAGGGTCAGCAATGCCCGAGCATCCCAGCATGGCAGAGGCTGAACCAGCTGCACTGCTGGCTCTGAACCCTCTCCTGAGCCAACAAAGGGGGTGCTGGAGGCAAAGCTGGCACCCGCTCACCTGGCGCCGAGGGCACGGTGAGGAGCATGTCGGTGCTGCAGACCCACACGCCGGGCGGGGAGCCCACGCAGAGCTGCCGAGAGAAGGGCCACATGCCACGGGATGGCACAGAAGGGGCTCAGAACCACCCTTCCCACCCTGCTGGGGGCACACCAAAGGCTTTGGGGGGGCAGAGGGGGAGCAAACCCACCCATGGGGTGCCCAGCACAAGCTCATGCTCATCCCATGGCGTGAGCCCAAGGCCCCATCCCGCAGGCCACACAGACCCGGTGTGTCATGGTCCCCAGCAGGCTGTCCAGGTTGCAGACCAGAGCTTCGGCCGGGGCACCGGGCTCCTCCACGGGCAGGCAGGTGAAGGCTCGGCCACAGTCGTCGAAGGAGAAGTCACGGCCCTGGTCGGATGGGGAACACAGTGTTGGGGGTCACAAGGAGGGAAGAGGGTGAGAAGGTGGCCCCGTGTGAGATGGAGAGCCCCCAAGGTGGGCTGCAGGATGGGCTCCTCACCATGTGCAGAATGAGGATGTGGGCATCCCTCAGGACGTCAGAGCTCACTACCTGGGAGGGCAGAGCAGGGGACAGTCAGCAAGAATCACAGAATCATAAAATGGTTAGTTAGAAGGGACTTTAGAGATCATCAAGTCCCAACCCCCCTGTCCTGGGCAGGGACACCTCCCACCACACCAGGTTGCTCCAAGCCCCCTCCAACCTGCCCTTGAACCCCTCCAGGGATGGGGCAGCTACAACCTCCCTGGGCAACCTGTTCCAGGCTCTCACCACCCTCACAGCAAAGAATTTCTTCCTGGTATCTCATCTCAATCTCCCCTCTTCCAATGTAAAACCGTTGCCCCTTGTCCTCTCACTGCACTCCCTGACAAAGAGTCCCTCCCCAGCTCTCCTGGAGCTCCTTCAGATATTGGGAGGCTGCTCTAAGGTCTCCCCGGAGCCTTCTCTTCTCCAGGCTGACCAACCCCAGCTCTCTCAGCCTGTCTCCATCCCTCTGAGCATCTTCCTGGCCCTCCGCTGGACCCCTTCCAACAGGTCCATGTCCTTCCTGTGCTGAGGACTCCAGAGCTGGACACAGGACTCCAGGTGGGGTCTCACGAGCACAGAGCGGCAGGGACACCTCCCACCAGACCAGGTTGCTCCAAGCCCCATCCAGCCTGGCCTTGAACCCCTCCAGGGATGGGGCAGCCACAACTTCCCTGTTCCAGGGTCTCCCCACCCTCACAGCAAAGAATTTCTTCCTGGTATCTCATCTCAATCTCCCCTCTTCCAATGTAAAACCGTTCCCCCTTGTCCTGTCACTGCACTCCCTGACAAAGAGTCCCTCCCCAGCTCTCCTGGAGCTCCTTCAGATATTGGGAGGCTGCTCTAAGGTCTCCCCGGAGCCTTCTCTTCTCCAGGCTGACCAACCCCAGCTCTCTCAGCCTGTCTCCATCCCTCTGAGCATCTTCCTGGCCCTCCGCTGGACCCCTTCCAACAGGTCCATGTCCTTCCTGTGCTGAGGACTCCAGAGCTGGACACAGGACTCCAGGTGGGGTCTCACGAGCACAGAGCAGAGGGGCAGAATCACCTCCCGTGACCTGCTGGCCACACTTCTCTTGATGCAGCCCAGGGTTGAGCTTCTCATCCACCAACACCCCCAAGTCCTTCTCCTCAGGGCTGCTCTCCAGCCATTCCTCGCCCAAAGGGAGACAGCCACCCCCCGGGGCCCACCACAGGCTGCCACCCCGCTCCCCCCGCAAAGCCCTGGAGGGGGAGGAAGGCCCCTCACCGTGTAGCCTGCCCGGGCGCTGAGGTGCTCGGCCGCCACCAGCAAGGCGTTGAGGGTGGCCCCGCCGCTGCCCAGGGGGGCCCAGGGGTCCTCCACGGCCAGGAGGAGCGGGGGGGGCCGCGGGCCCAGGCCGCCCCTCAGCCGGCGGGCCTCCAGCTCTGCGGAGCGAGAGGCCAGCGGCGCTGAGGGCTGGCACCCCCCGCTCCGCCGCGGGGAGAGGGAGAGGGCGAGCGCCAGCCCCGCCGCTTGCCTCGCTGGAAGGCGGAGACGCAGCCGCCGGGCTGACAGGTGAGGATGAGGACGCTCCACTCCGCCGCCATGGCCGCTCCTTCCGGGCCCTCCTGACCGGCGGCCGCGGGGGCTGCTGGGAGATATAGTCCCGCCCGCAGAGGAAGAAGGGGCGCGCAGCGCCGTGTGGACTACAACTCCCAGTGCACACTGCGCGGCAGGGCGGCCCCGGCTGACTTAAAGGCACAGTGCACCCCTTCCCTGGAGCTGCCCGCCCGAGGGTCTTGCAAAGGAGGAATGGGGC
>NW_015091298.1:311478-313823 GCF_001431845.1 Calidris pugnax | reverse complement strand
GGAAGATCGCGGGTTGCGGCCGGGGGAGGCTGGGCGGGTGCTGGTCCCGGGGCTGGGGGCAGGCACCGGAATGGCTTGGATTCAGCCCCGGGGGTGCTGGCCCCCGGGAGGATGCGTTGGCCCCCGGGGGCTGGCCCCCATCCTGGGGTACTGGCCCCGGGAGGATGGCGGTGGCCCCGGGAGAAGGTACTGGCCCCGGGAGGACGGCGGTGGCCCCGGGAGAACGTACTGGCCCCGGGAGGATACGCTGGCCCCCGGGGGCTGGCCCCCATCCTGGGGTACTGGCCCCGGGAGGACGGCGGTGGCCCCGGGAGAACGTACTAGCCCCGGGAGGATAAGCTGGTCCCGATCCCCGGGGCACTGGCCCGTAGGAGGATGTGCTGGCCCCGGGGGCTGGCCCCGATCCTGGGGTGCTGGCCCCCGGGAGGACGCGATGGCCCCGGGAGTGCTGGCCCCCGGGAGGATGCGTTGGCCCCCGGGGGCTGGCCCCCATCCTGGGGTACTGGCCCCCGGGAGGATTCGCTGGCCCCCATCCTGGGGTACTGGCCCCGGGAGGATGGCGGTGGCCCCGGGAGAAGGTACTGGCCCCGGGAGGACGGCGGTGGCCCCGGGAGAACGTACTGGCCCCGGGAGGATACGCTGGCCCCCGGGGGCTGGCCCCGATCCTGGGGTGCTGGCCCCCATCCTGGGGTACTGGCCCCGGGAGGACGGCGGTGGCCCCGGGAGAACGTACTAGCCCCGGGAGGATAAGCTGGTCCCGATCCCCGGGGCACTGGCCCGTAGGAGGATGTGCTGGCCCCGGGGGCTGGCCCCGATCCTGGGGTGCTGGCCCCCGGGAGGACGCGATGGCCCCGGGAGAACGTGCTGGCCCCGGTCCTGGGGTGCTGGCCCCCGGGAGGGTGCGCTGGCCCCGGGGGCTGGCCCCGGTCCTGGGGTGCTGGCCCCCGGGAGGACGCGATGGCCACGGGAGAACGTACTGGCCACGGTCTTGGCCCCCTGGAGGATACACACTGGCCCCCGGTCCTGGGGGTCCTTGCCCCTGGGAGGATGTGCTGGCCCTGGGAGGATGTGATGGCCGGTGCCCGTTGCTGGCCCCGATCCTGGGGTGCTGGCCCCGGGGTAACGTGCTGGCCCGGGGCTACTGGCCCGGTCCTCGTGGTGCTGGCCCCCGGGAGGATGCAGCAGTCACAGCCCTGGGGTACAGCCCCAGGGTGCTGCCGGGGGGGGATGTGCTTGCCCCCCAGGGAGGGATGCTGGCCCCTGGCTGCCCCTCTCCAGCCGTGTGGTGTCACCCCGGGGTGGTGTCACGGGGCCCAGACCCCCCGGGGGACGCTGGGGGCAGAGCCGGGGTGGCCACAGAGGGGACCAGGACAAGAAGGCCAGTCCCCACTGGTGCCGGTGTGGGTGGAAGGTGTCCCAGCAGCGGTGTGACACATGGCCGTGTGACACGGGGCCCCCCTGTCCTGGGGGAGCTGGTGGCCGGGGTGTCACAAACACAGCGGGAGCATCCCTGGGGACGGGGTGGAAACCGTGTCACCGAGCAGGGACACGTCCCTCGTCCCTTGTGTGTGGGGGGGTGTGGGCTCCGACCGGCATCCAACCCTCCGGTGTCCTGTTCCAGGATGTTTCCCCAGTTGCCAGAGCTGGGGGTGGGTCCTGGACCCCCATTTTTAGGGCCTGGCAGGGTCCCCCACACACACACTGGGGGGCTCGGGTGCTGCCGGTGGCAGGGGGAGGAGAGGGGTTTTCCCCAGGAGCACTTTTTGCAAAGCTCCCGAATATTTCCCTGGAGGGAGGGCTCCCCCATCCCAGCAGGAGGAATTTTTTTTTGGGGGGGGGGAGAGGAGGGAGGGAAGGACGATGCTGGGGCTGGAGGAAGGGCCACGTCCCCTCCTGCTGCCAAGGAGGGAAAAACATGGCTGGGTGAAACCAGATAACACCCACCCCAGAAAACTTGCTGCGCTCTCGTCCCCCCACCCCAAGAAGGACATGTGGGGCTATGAGCTGGGCGAGGGGGGGGTTTGCTCCCCATTATCTTCCAGGGCTTGGGGGGCTCCCCCTTATCCAGCCCCAGCCCCATTCCAGCGAGCGGAGACGGGAAGTTGCTCAGGGCTTTGGGCTCGGGTTTCCTTTTTCTTCCCCTTTTATCGGAGCCAGATGTGGGGTTGGGGTGTGTGTGTGTGTGTAGGGGGGGTGGCTGTTGTGTGTCATTTCCCCCCCCAGCTCGTGCCCGTCTGTCTGTCTGTCTGTCTGTCTGTCCCCATCTGGCAGCGAGCGGCAGCCCCGGCTCGCCGGTTGTGCGGCGGCAGCTGCCTGTCAAAAGCGTTTCCCCTCTTCTTCTCCTC
>NW_015091298.1:303036-311468 GCF_001431845.1 Calidris pugnax | reverse complement strand
TCCTCCTCTTCCTCCTCCTCCTCCTCCTCCTCCTCCCGGGGAGCTCATGGCGGTTCTTGGGAAGGAACGACACGGCGAAGGAACGCGCTCCCCACTCCTCCACCCACGCCTCGCCGGCCCCGCGGGCAGGACGGGCAGGCAGGGGAGACACACACCAGGGGAACCCACTCGGGCTTGAATTTTCATGCCCAAAAATGCACCAAACTGCCGCTTTTCGGTGAAAGGCCTCCAGGAACGTGCTAGTTTTTGTTTCCCCCCCCCAGCTCTTGGCACGCCGAATGCTGCCCGACTTGGCCCACACCGAGGTCCCGGGCCAAACTGCCGCTTTTCGGTGAAAGGCCTCCAGGAACGTGCTAGTTTTTGTTTCCCCCCCCCAGCTCTTGGCACGCTGGATGCCGCCCGACTTGGCCCACGCCAAGGTCCCGATAGCTTAATGGCTTTTTATCTCCTCCGATTTTATTGCATTTAATTCTTGCAAGCGTGCAAACTGCTAATTGGTCTCCGGCGGCTCGGCCCGGCTTCGGTGCGTCTCAACGAGCTGTGATTTATTGGAGCCCGCCGCTCCCCCCGGGGGCTTGGGATGCAGCGGGAGAGGCTGGGAACCTCCCTCTCCCTGCCCTGCTCCGGGGAATCTCTCGGCTCCACGGCGCTCTTTGCCGTCGGCATCACCCCAAAGCTTTTTTGGAGACTGCAAGAGATTTGCAAGGATGCAAGAGATGTGGGCCCCGGCCCCGCCGCAAAGTTCCCAAAGATACCCCCCAAACAGCACATGGATGAATGATGAATGTATATATAATTTTATATATATATATATGTGTGTGTGCATGTGTAATATGTGCATCTTTATTTTTTTTCTTACTGGATGAATAGTTTGGTGCTGGGGCTCTGAAAAACCCCCCGCTGCAGTCCCCTCCCTCCGGGTGCCACCGTGTCCCCAGCGGCTGGGGCTCTGAAAAAAACCCCACAGCAGCCGCTGGTGGGAAGCCAGAGCGAGCTGCAGTCCCCTCGCTCCAGGTGCCACCGTGTCCCCAGTGAGGGACTTTTGATCTGCGGCGGTAATTGGGCTAATTAGGAAGCTGCCAAGGCTCCCCCTTCCCCCTGAGTGTCCAAGCAGAGCCCCAGCTGGAGGAGAGGAGAAGTTGGGTTCCTTCACCCCAGGGCGGGGGGGGGGCTGCCCTAATTTTATATTTAATGGGAACCCCCCGGCGGTAACTGGGCTGTGCTGGGACCGATGGCCTTGGGCTGGGGGGGAGCCTTTTGTAACGTCCCTGTGATGAAATCTCGTTAGGTACAGTTTTCCTAACGAGTTCAGTGGCCTCTCTCTGCACCGCCCGCGAGCGGAACAACCTCCCCCCGGGGCGGTTTTACCGCAGCGTGCACCGAGTTTGCAGTTCTCTGCTCAGGCTGTGTCCTGCCGGGGGGGTCGCAGCACCCACCGAGCCCTCGGAAATTTTTGGATTTCCACCCTCTCCCGTTCCTGGAGCTGCCGAGCCTCGTGAGGGGGGGGACAGCAAAGCAAGGGGAGAGGGGGGGATGTAGTGTCCCTGCTTGCCTTCCCCGGGCAAAAGGCCACAGCCGGCAGCGGCACCTCCCCGGCACGGCGTCCATCCTGCACATATTTTCCTGCTGAGGCATCGAGTGTGAAGCCACCAGACACGGGCTGGTAAAACGAGCCGCGGTGGCAAAAGGAGAGCGGGTCCCTCCTGGTGGCCGGAGTCGGGGCTCGGGGTGCTGCCGGCGGTGGGGGCTCGTCGGGTGTCGGAGGGTAAGTGGGGACCCTGCCCTTGCTGAGGAGCCACCTCGCGGGTGGCTAAAAGTGCTGGGGGAGACCTATTTGGGGGTGTTTGTGGGGGCACGGGGTGGGCAGACCCCGCTGATCCCAGTCTGTGGCCATGGGAGGATGAGATGGAAACGTTGGCAGCAGCATGGAGCTGGGGGAGGGGGGCACGGAGGGAGAGGAGGAGGTGGTGAACCCGGGGTTCTGCGTCCTGTGCTCTGCTGGGGGGTGGCTGGCACCCCCACTTGCTAGAGAGCCCTGAGCCCAGCCGCTTGGTGGGACTCAACTCGGTGGTGCTTGACTCAGCGGTGCCTGGTGTGGTGGCACATGACCTGGTGGCTTGGTGGTACGTGAACCAGTGGCTTGGTGGTACCTGATGTGGTGGTACATGACCTGGTGGCTTGGTGATACCCGGTCTGGTGGTACGTGACCTGGTGGCTTGATGGTACCCGGTCTGGTGGTACCCAACCCAGTGGTACCTGACCTGGTGGTACGTGACCTGGTGGTTTGGTGGCACCTGATCTGGTGGTACCCAACCCAGTGGTACCTGACCTGGTGGTACGTGACCTGGTGGCTTGGTGGTACCTGATCTGGTGGTACATGACCTGGTGGCTTAGTGGTACCTGATCTGGTGTTACCCAACCCAGTGGTACCTGATGTGGTGGTACGTGACCTGGTGGTTTGGTGGCACCTGATCTGGTGGTACCCAACCCAGTGGTACCTGATGTGGTCGTACATGACCTGGTGGCTTGGTGGTACCTGATCTGGTGGTACCCAACCCAGTGGTACCTGATGTGGTGGTACATGACCTGGTGGCTTGGTGGTACCCGGTCTGGTGGTAGCCAACCCAGTGGTACCTGATGTGGTGGTACGTGACCTGGTGGCTTGGTGGTACCCGATCTAGTGGAGTGGTACCCAACCCAGTGGCACCTGACCTGGTGGTAGCCAACCTGGTGGTACACGACACAGTGGTTCTGTGACACCTGACATAGTGCTACATGACCTGGTGGTCCATGATGTGGTGGCTTGGTGGTACCCTGTCTGGTGGTACCCAACTCAGTGGTACCTGACCTAGTGGTATGTGACCTGGTAGTTCCATAGTACCTGCCCTGGTGGTCCATGACCTGGTAGCCTGGTGGCACCTGACCTGGTGGTACCCAACCTGGTGGTACATGACCCAGTGGTTCTGTGACACCTGACCTGGTGGAACATGACCCGGTGGTGTATGACCTGGTAGTTTGGTGGTATCTGACCTAGTGGCTTGGTGGTCCCCAGCACAGTGGTATGTGACCCGGTGGTACATGACCTGGTGGTAGGTGACCTGGTGGCTTGGTGGTACTGTATCTGGTGGTACCCAACCCAGTGGTACCTGACCTAGTGGTATGTGACCTGGTAGTTCCATAGTACCTGCCCTGGTGGTCCATGACCTGGTAGCCTGGTGGCACCTGACCTGGTGGTACCCAACCTGGTGGTACATGACCCAGTGGTTCTGTGACACCTGACCTGGTGGAACATGACCCGGTGGTGTATGACCTGGTAGTTTGGTGGTATCTGACCTAGTGGCTTGGTGGTCCCCAGCACAGTGGTATGTGACCCGGTGGTACATGACCTGGTGGTAGGTGACCTGGTGGCTTGGTGGTACTGTATCTGGTGGTACCCAACCCAGTGGTACCTGACCTAGTGGTATGTGACCTGGTGGTTCCATAGTACCTGCCCTGGAGGTCCATGACCTGGTGGCTTGGTGGTACCCAACCTGGTGGTACCCAACCAGGTGGCTCAGTGGCACTCAATCCAAGTGGTACCCAAGCAAGTGGTACCTGACCCGGTGGTACCTGACCTATGGCTTGGTGGTACCTGACCTGGTGGTACCCAACCTGGTGGCTTGATGGTGCCTGGCTCGGTGGTACCCAGCAGCTGATGACCCAGTGGTTCTGTGACACCTGACCTGGTGGAACATGACCCGGTGGTGTATGACCTGGTAGTTTGGTGGTATCTGACCTAGTGGCTTGGTGGTCCCCAGCACAGTGGTATGTGACCCGGTGGTACATGACCTGGTGGTAGGTGACCTGGTGGCTTGGTGGTACTGTATCTGGTGGTACCCAACCCAGTGGTACCTGACCTAGTGGTATGTGACCTGGTGGTTCCATAGTACCTGCCCTGGAGGTCCATGACCTGGTGGCTTGGTGGTACCCAACCTGGTGGTACCCAACCAGGTGGCTCAGTGGCACTCAATCCAAGTGGTACCCAAGCAAGTGGTACCTGACCCGGTGGTACCTGACCTATGGCTTGGTGGTACCTGACCTGGTGGTACCCAACCTGGTGGCTTGATGGTGCCTGGCTCGGTGGTACCCAGCAGCTGGTGCAAACTGGGGGCTTTGTGTTGGGTGCTTTGGGGTGTGGGGCAGCAGAGCTGGGTCTGCCCCACAGCTCTGGCCGGCTCTGCAGGCATTTAGGGACAGGGTGGGGACAGAGTGTCCCCACTGTCCCCTTCCCTGCCTGTCCTATCTCAGGGAGAAGGCTGCGGGCGAGCTGGGCCTATCGAGGCCACACAGCGAGCGTGGCCTTCAGCTTATCAGCCCTCCTGGAACATAGGGTCGGGGGCGGAGGGGGGGTCCCTTTCTCTCCACGGGGAGAGCCAGGGGGCTGCGAGGAGGTGGCTGGAGATGTTGGTGGGGGGAGCTAAACAACGCTGGCAGATGGCCGAGTGGCATCCCTTTGCGGGGACGGGGGCATCAGCCGTGTGGGCTGGCACACGTGGCCCCATGAGTCCGTCGTGCACGTGAGCTGCGGGGGCGGTCGGCTTGGTGCAAACTGGGGGCTTTGTGTTGGGTGCTTTGGGGTGTGGGGCAGCAGAGCTGGGTCTGCCCCACAGCTCTGGCCGGCTCTGCAGGCATTTAGGGACAGGGTGGGGACAGAGTGTCCCCACTGTCCCCTTCCCTGCCTGTCCTATCTCAGGGAGAAGGCTGCGGGCGAGCTGGGCCTATCGAGGCCACACAGCGAGCGTGGCCTTCAGCTTATCAGCCCTCCTGGAACATAGGGTCGGGGGCGGAGGGGGGGTCCCTTTCTCTCCACGGGGAGAGCCAGGGGGCTGCGAGGAGGTGGCTGGAGATGTTGGTGGGGGGAGCTAAACAACGCTGGCAGATGGCCGAGTGGCATCCCTTTGCGGGGACGGGGGCATCAGCCGTGTGGGCTGGCACACGTGGCCCCATGAGTCCGTCGTGCACGTGAGCTGCGGGGGCGGTCGGCTGCCTTGGATGCTTCTGCTAGTGTGGGGTTGGGGTTGGTTTTTTTTTGGGGGGGGTGGTGGTGGGGGGGAAGGACGGCCAGATGGGCTCCGCAGCCAAAGCCCCTACCCCTGGCATCCAGCACAGGGTGCCCACGAGGGTCCGAGGTGCTTGGGGTTCTGCTGGTCCTGCCCCATCCACCACCAAGGGTGGGAACATCCCTTTCCGAGCATTCCCAGTCTTGGGACCTCCCCCCGTGCCCCCCCCAAATCCCATAGGAAATGGCCTTGGCCCTGGCTGGCTCCATCCCAGCCCCACAGCGGGGATTTGGCCTCCCCCCCCTGCCCCCCATCCTGCTCTTTCCTGGCCCCGTCCCAGCGCTGAGGGATGAGCCCGAAATAACCCCCTCCGGATGCCGGGCAGGAGGAAACGCCGAAGCTGCTGCCGCCACCGTTGCCAGCCAGGGGTGTGAGGAGGGTTTAACACACGGGGAACCCAATTAACTCAGCTCCATTAGCTGATTGAGCCCTCTGATAAGCATATGATTAATTAAAAGGATGAAGGAGAGGAAGAAGTTACCGGGTCCTTGCTGCCAGCGGGGTGTGGAGGTGGCTTCACCCGTGGAATTGTGTCTTCTCCTGGTGCCACCACCATCCTTACGGCATCACTTAGTGGTGGGGACAAACACCCTGGTGCCAACAGCAGGTTCCCCGCTCCCTCTCCCACCCACCCCTCTCCGGGGAGGGAAAAAAAACCCCAAAACCCAAAACCAAGGGGAAAATATGATCTCTCCCCACATGGAGAGGAAAGGACCTATTTAATTAACGGTGCCATATCTCGTTGGGTCAGGGTTTGGCTGTGGAAGGTGACTAATGCGGAGGGACGGGAGCATCGTCCCCTCCCGCGCTGCCCCCCGGCACCTTCCCGCTCCCCAGCCCCCCGGCCGGGCACGGAGCTAACGCGAGCTGACACGCTCCCCGGCTGAAGGAGGAGCTGGGGGGGGGGACTGGGGGGGCTTCAACCTCGGGCAGCAGCTCAGGCCATGGGGGAAAAAAAAATAAAAAAGGAAAACGCAAATTTCAGGTTTTTTAAAAAAATTTTTGTAGTCATTCCGCTGGCTGAACCCGGCAAAATCACCACGTGGCACCTCTTTCTGCCTGAAAGGGAGGTGGGAGAAGACTCAACTGGTGTCTGCTTCCCTCCTTCTTGGGGAAAAAAAAAACCAAAAAGCAGCTTAAATCTCATTTTTTCCACCCGTGACAGCAGGAGGGATGATGGTTTGGAGGTGGGGGGGCTGTCCCTGTGCACGTCCCCCTCCTCCGGCAGCTGGTCGATGGTTTGGTGGTGGCAGAGGTGATGTCCCGTGGGACAAGTGGCACCGGGACACCCCGGGGTGGGGATGGGTGTGTGGAATTTTCAACCCCGGCATCCCCGGGATGAAGATCCCCCCCCCTCTGCTCCCCTCCTCTCCCTGCCCCGAGCAGGGTGACATCCCACCTCCCACTGCCCGCTTCCTCCTGTCCTTCATGGGCAGGAAAATGGGTGCCAGCAACCTCCGGGGCATCTTCATAAATGAGCAAATGAAGCCGACACGACCCCAAAAAAAATAAAGGCTAAAAGGCTGGGGATGTGCTGGATGGCGTTAACGGCCGGTCCATGGGGAAGGAGATGGCATCCTCCGGGCCCCCGGGGCTGTCGGTCGCATGGCTGCAGCCCTTCGTCTCCAAATTAAAGATTATCCAGCCTGAAATGAGAGGTTATACGATCGGGGGGGGAAAAAAAATAATATATATATAAGAAATCATCCAGCTGTAAAAGCAGCAGAGCGCTTCGCCAGGCCCCCCTTTTAATAGCCTCGCTTCGTTATCCCTTCGCAATCAAAGAGCAACTCATGTTTGATGAGCGCGTGGTCTTCAGGAGGCAATTAGGGAGATGAGGGGGGGAAGGGGGGGGATGAATTGGGGAGCGGGAGGATGTTTAATGGCATCGCCAAACCGCTGGCCTCGCTCACCAGGGAAGAAATCCCCAAATCCCCGTTTATTTTAGGAAGGAAACACCAAATCCTGATGCAAAGAGCCTCCCCCCCCCGGGGTGGAAAGGAGGGGGGGGATGTTATTTGGTTGGGTTTTGAGGCTGGGAGGGGGGAAATGGTTAACGGCGGGGTCTGGGAGGATGGAAACAGCCGGCCCCTTGCGCGGGAAGCGATGACTCAAACCCGCCGCTGGTATTTCGGGATGCTGGAGGATGGATTTCCACACAACCCCCCTCCCAATTTCCCCCCCCCCATCACAGCTCCGGGAGGCCCCGGGATGGGGCCGTACACAACACGCTCCAGATGCCGGGATGTGGGAGCTGGGGAGCCGGAAAGGGAATTATTATATGATGATTTTTTTTTTTCCACTCCTCCCCCCCCCAAACCCTTTCACCAGGAACAAAAATACCAAGAGCACGTGATACCCCATTTCCTTTAGCCTTTAAAAAGCCCCCCGTGGGACGTGGAGAGAGTGGCTGGAGCAGGGGAAAAGGGGGGGGGGGAAATCAAGCCATCCTGCCACATCGTGGCTAAAAAGAGCCTAAAATCGCCTTTTACCTCCAAATCCTCCCAACGTTGTGTGTGTGTGTGTGTGTGTGTGTGTGTGGTGTTTTAGCTTCTTACTGCCTTGATCTCCACTTCCCCTTAGATGCCAACCCTCCCTTTAACACCCCCCAAAGAACTCTCACCGGCCACGTAGGCGTTATTAAATCTTCCCCCCCCACCCAAAAAAACCCAAACAAACCCAATCTGGGGGGGGGCAAAAAAGATTTGGCCACCCACCCCACCTGGGATGTGCACCCGATTCCTGGCTCTTCCCCTTTGGAGGCTGGCCCTGGCTCCCACAAATATTTGACAGCGGGTTAATGATTTGGGGAGAAGCCACCCCTGCCCCGCAGCGTGATGTGCTGGGGGGGGGAGGAAGGGGGGGGCATTTTTTGGTCCGTGCTCAGGTGGTTCCCCCCCTCCCCGTTCCCAGAAAAGAGCTTTTCTTCTATCCCCGGGGAGAAACCATAAGAATTTTTTTAGGGGTTTTTTTGTAGGAAAGAGGCATCCGGTGCCTGCCAGCTTCTAATTAGCACTGATGGCCTAATTGGGGCCGGGGCTGAGCTGTGGAGGTGAAGCTGCCACAGGGTTTGGCTTTGCTGGGGGTGGGGTCCTACCCCGGCATCCCCCTCCCCAAAAAACCTTGGGGAGGTCACATCTCCGTCCCCCCCCCCGCCGGCCAAACCTCAGGGTGATGTAGCCTTACCCTGGTTTTGTGTTAAATGGGGAATTTTCAGCCTTTTTTTTTTTTTTTTTCCTAAGGGAGTTGGAAGGATCTTAGGATATGAGTAATTCTTAGAATAGTCAGGAATTTACTTAGGAACTTATTAATTGCTGGACACTAGAGAAATTC
>NW_015091298.1:302693-302972 GCF_001431845.1 Calidris pugnax | reverse complement strand
GGGGGGGGGGACACGGGACACGATGCCACGCTGGGGGCGGGTAGGATGACACACAAGCCTTCGGCCTCAGCACCCGGGGGCACGGAACGGCTGCTTCCCCATCATCTGGGTGGCAAAGAGGATTTTTGGAGGGGTTTCTTTGTGGCTCGATGGGGAAGGAGGGTCAAGCTTTGAGAAAGGAGCTGCTTCTTCAGCTCTGGAGGGGAGTTTGTGGCTGAGCCTTTGTCTGGTGGGTGGGTGGGGGGGACACGGCCTGGAAACCCCCCCTCCCCACCCCAC
>NW_015091298.1:265297-302678 GCF_001431845.1 Calidris pugnax | reverse complement strand
GGGAGGATGAGTGTGGTGGTGGCAGCCGAGAGCCAGCGGGGGCCCGGGCCCGGAGGAGCGGCCGAGGCGCGGTGCCGCGGCTGAGACCGGTGGTGCCGAGTCCCCGTGTCCCCACCCCACCCCCCGAATCCCACCACGTCCCCCCTCGCCCTCGCCGTGGCCGGACCCACGCGGATGGAAAGCTGCAGCCCGGCAGGTAGGAGAGGGCTCACGGTGGGCTCTGCCTCCCCACCACCACCATCATAGAGTCATAGAGTTGTCCAGCGACCCCCCCGCAGTCAGCAGGGACACCCCCAACTAGACCAGGTTGCCCAGGGCCTCGTCGAGCCTCTCCTTGAATATCTCCAGGGAAGGGGCCTCAACCACCTCCCTGGGCAACCTGTTCCAGTGCTCCACCACCCTCACAGTGAAGAACCCTCTCCTCATCTCCAGTCTAAATCTGTTCCCCTCCAGCTTGAAGCCATTGCCCCTCGTCCTGTCACTGCAGGCCTTTCTAAACAGGTTCTCCCCAGCCTTCCTGTAGCCCCCTCAGGTACTGGAAGGCTGCTATTAGGTCTCCCCGGAGCCTCCTCTTCTCCAGGCTGAACAACCCCAGCTCCCTCAGCCTGTCCTCGTAGCAGAGGTGCTCCATCTCCCTGATCCTCCTCGTGGCCCTCCTCTGGACCCTCTCCATCAGGTCCATGTCCTTCTTATATTGAGGGCTCCAGACCTGCACACAATACTCCAGGTGAGGTCTCACCAGAGCAGAGTAAAGCGGAAGAATCCCCTCTCTGGACCTGCTGGCAACGCATCTTTTGATCATCATCATCATCCTCATCCTCCTCATCCATCATCATCACCACCATCTCTGTCCCGCAGGGAGCCTCGCTGGCCGGCTGACGCCATCCCTATGCCCCAGCCCTATGCCGGAGCGGGCTCCTTCCCCGGCTCAGCCGCCCGCCGACCATGAAGTGCTCCTTGCGCTTCTGCTTCCTCTCGACCGCCTTCCTCCTCGTCTTCGTCATGTCCCTCCTCTTCACCTACTCCCACCACAGCATCGCCTACCTGGACCCCGGCGGGCTGGGCGGCATCCACCGGGTGAAGCTGGTGCCCGGTTACGCCGGCATGCAGCGCCTCAGCAAAGGGGGGCCATACCCCCCCCGGGGCTGCTCCTGCCGCCGCTGCCCCCCCGAGGAGGCCGGGGCCGCCGACTGGTTTGAGGGGCGCTACGACGCCACCATCTCCCCGGTGTGGACCAAGGAGAACATGGACCTGCCCCCCGACGTCCAGAGGTGGTGGATGGTGAGCAAAGCCGGGGCGGGTGTGTGTGTCCCCCCTCCCTCCCTGAGCTCCCTGAGTCCCCCAAGTTTTCTCCTCCATGAGCTGATGGTGTCATCCCCCCACCGTGTCCCCCCCCAACCCCTGCAGATGCTGCAGCCCCAGTTCAAGTCCCACAACACCCACGAGGTCCTCAGCAAGCTCTTCCAGATCGTGCCGGGCGAGGATCCCTACCGCTCCCGCGACCCCCGCCGCTGCCGCCGCTGCGCCGTGGTCGGCAACTCGGGCAACCTGCGGGGCTCTGGCTACGGGCCCGAGATCGACGGGCACGACTTCGTCATGCGGTGAGGGCAGGGGGGTGGAGGGGCATGTGGAGAGACATGGGGCGATGCTGATGGTACCTGGTGGGTGCAGGTGGCACTCCGGCGGCATCTCTCCGGGTCTCCTCTGGGCTTGGGAGACACCAGGAGGGTTGTCCCCGTGCCCAATCCCAGTTGCTCGGTCAAGGAGCCCATCATGGGTCTCCACCAGATGGGTGGGAGCAGGTGGCACTCTGGCAGCATCTCTCCGGGTCTCCTCTGGGGTTGGGAGACACCAGGAGGGTTGTCCCCATGCCCAGCCCCAGTTGCTCGGTCAAGGAGCCCATCATGGGTCTCCACCAGATGGGTGGGAGCAGGTGGCACTCTGGCAGCATCTCTCCGGGTCTCCTCTGGGGTTGGGAGACACCAGGAGGGTTGTCCCCATGCCCAGCCCCAGTTGCTCGGTCAAGGAGCCCATCATGGGTCCCCACCAGCTGGATGGGAGCGGGTTCTAGCCCCATTACCACCACCATCCTCAGCTCAGCCCAGCACCCTGAGCGTGCGCAGGCTGGGGAACTGCTCCTGAGGGGACACCCGTGTTGTCTGCAAGGGACGGGGTGGGTGGGAGAGGAAGGGGGTGCCACCTTCCCCCCTCTCTCCCCCAGGATGAACCAGGCCCCTACGGTGGGTTTCGAGGGCGACGTGGGCGGCCGGACCACGCACCACTTCATGTACCCCGAGAGTGCCAAGAACCTGCCCGCCAACGTCAGCTTCGTGCTGGTGCCCTTCAAAACCCTGGACCTCCTCTGGATCGCCAGTGCCCTCTCCACCGGCCAGATCAGGTTGTAAGTACCCGGCAGGCGCAGGGCCGGCTGCTCACGGTGGGGATTCCTCCCTTCCTCCCTCCCAGAGCATCCCCCGGCAGCTCGGGCTGGGGTTTGGGGGGGTGTGGAGTCCCCCAGGAGCATCACCTGCATCCGCTTTTTTCCCAGCACCTACGCGCCCGTGAAGCCTTTTCTGCGGGTGGACAAAGAAAAGGTAAGAGGGGGAGTGTGTGTGTGTGTGCTCATTGATGAGCACCCGTTTGGCCACGGCCCCCGTCACCCCGTCTTCCCCCAGGGGTTCCCCCCACCGTGTCCTTCCTGGGGGGCTCCTTCCCGGGGTGCCGATGCCGAAGGGAGCGTGGCCGGGGGCTCCGGCGCTGAGCCCAGCCTGTCCTCCCAGGTGCAGATCTACAACCCTGCCTTCTTCAAGTACATCCACGACCGCTGGACGGAGCACCACGGGCGCTACCCCTCCACCGGCATGCTGGTGCTCTTCTTTGCCCTCCACGTCTGCGACGAGGTGGGTGATGGCTCCTGGGATCCTCCTCTGGGGTACGGGGACCCGGATGGGCTGTAGGGTCCTGGATGGGCTGGCTGCAGAGATCCGGATGGGCTGTAGGGTCCTGGATGGTCTCCAGAGTCCAGGATGGGCTGCAGGGATCCAGATGCACTGTGGGGTCCTGGATGGTCTCCAGAGTCCTGGATGGTCTCCAGAGTCCAGGATGGGCTGTGGGGATCCGGATGGGCTGTGGGGATCTGAGTGTACTGTGGGGTCCTGGATGGTCTCCAGAGTCCAGGATGGGCTGCAGGGTCCCAGATGGGTGGTCTCCAGAGTCCAGGATGGGCTGCAGGGATCCAGATGCACTGTGGGGTCCTGGATGGTCTCCAGAGTCCAGGATGGGCTGTGGGGATCCGGATGGGCTGTGGGGATCTGAGTGTACTGTGGGGTCCTGGATGGTCTCCAGAGTCCAGGATGGGCTGCGGGGTCCTGGATGGTCTCCAGAGTCCGGGATGTGCTGTGGGGTCCTGGATGGGCTGTGGGGATCTGGGTGTGCTGTGGGGTCCTGGATGGTCTCCAGAGGAGTCCAGAATGGGCTGCAGGGTCCCAGATGGGCTGCGGGGACCTGAATGGGCTGTGGGGATCTGGGTGTGCTGTGGGGTCCTGGATGGTCTCCAGAGACAAGGATGGGCTGTGAGGTCCCGGATGGCGTGGGGTGGCTTTTCTGGGATCCTGAGCCTTGCAGGGTTAAGGATGGATGGAGGTGGGTCCAACCATGGCAGTTTCACTTGCTCCTGTGGCTTAATGGCACAGCGATGGTCACCCTGGAACAGGAGGAAGGCTGGGCAGGGGGGATGTTCACCTTCACGTGATGGTGAACCCCTCAGCTGAGGGGGTCCCCAGCCCGACGGGGTGGGGTGGGAGGTCAGGGCTGCCTGGTGACCCCCCTATCCTCTCCATGGCAGGTGAACGTCTTCGGGTTCGGCGCCGACAGCCGGGGCAACTGGCACCACTACTGGGAGAACAACCGCTACGCCGGGGAGTTCCGCAAGACGGGGGTGCACGACGCCGACTTCGAGGCCCACATCATCGACATGCTGGCCAAAACCAGCAAAATCGAGGTTTACCGGGGGAACTGAGGGGCTGGGCCTCCTCCGGGCTCCCCTGCGCCGGCGGGGACAGAGGGCCAGGGTCTCCCCGGTGGCCCCAGGGGGGGACAAGAGCCGGGTGGGCTCAGCGTGGCCCCGCGCCAATGGCAGAGCCACTGCCCCCCCCCCCCAGCGATATTCGGTGCCTCCAGCAGCCAATCAGGTTCAGAGCTAAAGGAGACTTTTTGCTTTTTTTTTTTTTAATAATTATTATTATTAATTATTATTATTATTATTATTATCAAGGAACCCAGCTGAGAAGGGATTTGTAAACACAATCAGCGACTGACCGGGCGGGCGGGGGCGTCCGCCTCGCATCTCTTTACAGTCAAACCAAATGCTGCTCTTTTTAAAACAAGACACACACACACACAAAAAAAACAAAAAACAAAAAAACAACAACAAAAAAAACCCCAACCACCCCGGAGCTGGGTGACTTTGGGGAGCACCCAAGCATCGCGCCGGGGCCGAGGGAGATGTGGTGGCCGAGGGCTTGGCTCCCCCCTCCCCGGTGCCGCAGCCTCGCCAGTGGAACCAGCTGCTTCTTTCTTCCTTTATTTTGATATATATATATATTATATAATTATTTTTTTTAACCCACCTGGGGCAGCCCTGGGGGAAGGCTCCTGGTCTGGGAAGCGCGTGGACCCACCGTGAGGAGCCGGCAGCGGCGGGACGTCGACCGTGGCTGATGGGGGATGGAGAGGAACCCCCCCCCCAACTTTGGCATCCCCCCTCCCCTGCCTGAGGACTGAGGATGGGTAGGACGGATTTTGGGAGCCATCGGGCAAAAGGCAGCTAAAAATAAACCACAGGAGCAGCAGCCTGGTCCCTGGGACTGGGGTTTCCTGGCAGGATGCTGGAGGGATGCGGGATGCGGCAGCCGGTCCAGCCCCGCCAGAGAGGAGGAGAAGAGGTTTCCCTTTGCTTTCAGGCTGGGGAAAAAAGAAGAAAAAAAAACAAAACAAAACCAGATTAGAGATAGGTTTAGTTGGGGGCGGGGGTGGGGAGAAGAACCACGTTTGGGTTTTTGTGTTGCTGCAAACGGACAGCTCTGGCGAGAAGCTGAAATCCCAAAGTCTTTGCTCCGTTTCCGAGGATGCAGCGGGGGCTCTGCGGGCCGGACGGGGGCTGCGGGAGGGAACTGCCTCCCCAGAGGGGTGATTAAAACCACTTTCCTTGGGTCAATCAGGCGGGTAGGGGGTGTTTTGTGGGGGGGGAGGTTTGGGGTTGTTGTTTTTGGCTTTTTGGAGATGCTGGAAAGCTCAAGAAAAAGGCAATCACGGAAAAGGTCCCCCGGAGAGGGACCCTCCGCCTGCGCCGCCTGGTTCCAATAGTTATTTGAGGAACAATCACAAACAAATGGGGGGGATTTGGGGGAGGGCTTGGAGGGGTTTTTTTACCCTTTTGTATCTGGCTTTTCTGTAGCAGCCTCTTACCTGTTTCTCTGCTTCAGTTTGGTTGTTTTTCAGGGTTTTCTTCTCTTCTTTTTTTTTTCCTTTTTTTTTTCCCCAGAGGTTTCTCTGCGCAGCGGTGAAGGAGGAAGGGTTTGGGTCACCTGGAGCAGGTGCTGAGCATCCCTTGGGCTGGGGAAATTTGTCTTTTTTTGGCTGCAGGGCTTTAAAACCCCCGGGTTTCCTGGCAGCTTTTGGTAGAAGCACCCTGTGGCCACCACACGGCCAGCCCCGACCCCCGGCAGGCTGCAGCCAGCCCCGGTCTCCACCTTCCTGGGTTGGGGGCATTTTTTAGGGAAAGAAAAAAATAAACCCCACGAGCAACAATGAGTGCCTTGACCATCTCCCGTCGGCCACGCTGGGCCGTGCCCGCTCCCGGCTGGGGGCTCGGCCGGGTTACCTGGCGGTGGTACCCGCCTCCCTCCCTTCTTTTAGCTGGGAATCGCTGCTGGGGGAGGCAGGGCCACGGCCAGGGCCACCACCCCGGTGGCTGGGGAGGCCAAATCCAGCAGGACCAGGCTGGGGCCAGCTCCAGGGCCAGCTCCAGGGCCGGGCCAGACAATCACGGGGCGAGCAGAGACGCCGGGTACCAAACCTGCCGGCGAAAGATGCTTTCCCAGCTCCTCGCTGCCCTCATAGTTGGTTGTGTGTATTTGTCAATGGCATGATATCTTCTTTTTTTTTTTTTATTATTATTATTATTTTTTTATTTAAGCTGTCCCACTAGGACTCTCGACCACTTCTGGCAGAGGCAGGAGGATGCTGCACGCCCGGCTGCACCACTGTACTGTACATAGAGGAGAAGAGATGCAGGCAGAGGCGAGGGGGGGAGATGGGGTGGGGGGTGCCCCCCAACCCCCGGCAGAGGTGGTCTTCATCACCTGGTGCCTGATGGAGCACCCATCGCCCCCCGGGAGAGGGGGGGAGACCAGTGCTCTGACCTAGGGCTAGGAGCAGGCGGGCGGCGGCGCCCGCAGCCTCTGTGTACGTGGGTAATTCTGCACACAACTGTCTTAAAACAACTCTTTTTTTTTTTAAAAGTCAATAAAAAACATGCATCGGAACTGCCCCGTGTTTACCTTCCGGGAGCCCGGCCTGCTCTGATTCCCCCACAGCCAAGGCCAGGCATCAGTGGGGTCGGGGGGAGAGGGAAAGGGACAGGGAGGGCTGGTGGGGCTGGAGGATCCTCTCCTTCAGGTCTCCCTCTCCCCTCCTGTCCCTCTTCCTTGTCTCTCCTTTGCACTTCCCTCTCCCTCTTCTCCCCGCTCCTCTTCATCTCCTTCCCCTTCCCTCTCCTTCTCCTTCTATCTCCTTCTTCCTCTTCCTCTCCTCTCTTTCTTCCTCTTCCTCTTCTCTCTTTCTTCCTCTTCCTCTCCTCTCTTTCTTCCTCTTCCTCTTCCTCTCCTCTCTTTCTTCCTCTTCCTCTTCCTCTCCTCTCTTTCTTCCTCTTCCTCTTCCTCTCCTCTCTTTCTTCCTCTTCCTCTTCTCTCTTTCTTCCTCTTCCTCTTCCTCTCCTCTCTTTCTTCCTCTTCCTCTTCCTCTCCTCCTTCCTCTTCTGCTTCCTCTCTTTCCCCTTCCCTTCCCTTCCCTTCCCTTCCCTTCCCTTCCCTTCCCCTTCCTCCTGTCCTCCCCTTCCTCCTGTCCTCTCCTTCCTCCTGTCCTCTCCTTCCTCCTCCTCCTCTCTTCTCCTCTCCCTTCCCCTCCCCTTTCCTCTCTCCTCATGGACAAACCCTTGGGGGGATGTGATTTGTCACTGGGGGTGCAGACATGCAGACAGGGACTCTCCCTATGGTGACCCAGGGCTCCCAAGGCTGGACCCCCCAAGAAGCACAGCCTCCCTTGTGGGATCCACCCTGAGGAGCAGGGGGTTCGGGTCCTGGAAGACACGGGAGGCTTTTGGGTAACAAACGGCCCGATTCGGGAGTAGTTAAAACGGCTCTTTATTGATATACAAACCTAGGGACGCCTAGGCCAACCCAAACCAGCCAATGAACCCAAGCAGGGTGTAAATACAGCACACGTGAACGGCCTGGCCTCAGCAGGGAGCAGCAACCTCACCCCACCAGCTGAGCCTGGGCATGACCCTCCACGTCCTCGGGCCCCCAGAGTGGCTTTGTCCCTCCCAAACCCCTCCGGGTCCCAAACTGGTGGAGCCAAGAGCCCCAGCTCCTCTCCCAAGCCCACCACGCGCTGCCAGGTGTTCCAGCTGAACATGCCCACAACCCCCAGGCTCAAAGGGATTCATTAAAAAGCATCGCTTTTTAATTAGTGCCGGGGTCTCCTTGCTGAGACCCCGCCAGGGGAGAGGGAGGTGGCCGCGGTGGAGCAGGGGAACCAGGCCACCAACGTCACTCCTCGCTCTGTCCCACCTCAGCTCCACCCACCCCACAACATTCACAAGCGTAAGGCACTAGAAAATAAAAACAACCACCCAACGTCTCCACAGGGTCCAGCTTCAGTTGTTCTGAAAACTTCTGCCCCAGCACACTCCCGACGTCCCCCTCCCGACGTCCCCCCCACCAGCCCTTGGGAATCTGGTCTCAGGAGACCAATGAAAGCACGAAGGGGCTTTGGAGAAGTGAACTGGTGCAGCTGATGGTGGGGATGGGATGTACTGGTGAAGTTCAGGAGATGGCAGTCTCTGCTGGAGGGACCTGTCCCAGAGCAGAGGCCAGGGGTCCGTCTGGGCCAGAAAGGGCCTTCCCCAACCCTTCCCCAGGATCCGGGAGACACCATCTGGAAATTTCCAGCTGCCTGGAAACAGCAGGGTGCAGACCTGCTCCCGTCCCCCAGCACGGCTTGGGTCACCTGTCCACGAGGCGCAGGAGAACCCAGTCAAGACTTCAGGGACGTTACCCAGCCCCTGGTTATACTGGAAAAAGGGTGCAAGTGAGACCCTTGTTCCCCAGGACAAGTTATTTGCAGGGTGGAAGAAACCTCGGTGGTGCCACAGCAGAAGGACTTTTTCTTCCACCACCCAAAATGGATCAAACTGGGATTGAATTGGGACGGTGCTGACAGCTCCCCGGTACCCACAAATCCATAAATATTAAAGCCAACACCTTTCTCCGGTGCCTCTTTCGTTACAGTTTCCCACCCCCGCGGAGATCCCTCGTTCCCCACAGGCAATATCTCCCAACAACCAGTGCCCAAACACCCCACCTAAAGCTTTAAGGCGTTTGCAAACACTTAAAGTGGTTTGTTTTTTTGTCCCCCAAGCGCAAAGCCTGCTCCTGCCGAGGGCCGTGCGCCGGCTACAATCCCAACACTTAAGGAAAGTTTAAAGTGCAAAGAAAATTTCCAAATGCTTTTAGGAGATGGCTTGAAGTCATCTGATGGCATTAACCCCAAGTCCTGAAAGCTTTTTTTTAAAAAAAAAAACAAAACATAATCCAAACAATCATCTAAGGGAAAGGTAGTTTAAAACAAAAAAAAGCATCCTGAAATGGATGGAAACTAACCTGACCGAGTACTGTAATAAAAACATTTGGGAAGACGAATCTGAAGGTTGCAGAGGTTTTGCTGGAGGTTAGCAGCAGGTAAGTGTTCTGGTTTAGGTCAGAATAACTTCTGCCCTCGTGAGAGAGAGAGAGAGATGTAGAGCCAGCCTGGCCCTGACGATGAAGCACCAGGCAGAGCGAGGAGAACCTTGCTCACCAGAGGTCCTGCAGCAGCAGCAGCAGCAGAGGCTGGATGGGGAGGTGTGGGAGGAACAGCAACGTGGTCGGGGGCAGCCTGAATGTAAAAAGGGGAAAGGTGGGGAAATCCAAGCTTACCCCAAGACCTGGAGACGCAGTGGAGGTTTCACAGAGCCTCCCCTCCTGGCCACAAATAATAATAAGGAGAAACTGTCCAACAACGCACATGAAACCCAGACACTGGAGTCAGCAGAACAAAACAAGAGAGAGAAAAAAAGAAGGAACTAAGCCCAGCAAAGACAGATGTGAAAATCCCTGCAGCACATCCTCCTGAAACAGAAAACATCACTCCTAATTGCTTTAATTTTATCCTCAGATCGTTAAGTATGAACAATAAAGTCCTTCTTCTCAATAAAGTCCTTCTTCTCTAACACCATTTTTATTCCAGCCTCTCAGCACTCAGTAAAACAGGAGAACTTTGGAAAGGATGCAACAAGGGTGAGCCAAGGGAATACCCCGGGGAGAAAATCACCTACTGGAAGGGGCTGCCCAGCAAGTGCCACCTCCTTCACAGGTGCCCACGCTACTCTGCAGATGACACTGGGACAAGCCAGCCCTTCCCACAGAGATGGATTCACCACCCCCACGTCAGCAAACCCACTCAGAGGCTGATTTTTGGGGGAAGAAAACACAATCCCACAAACACAACACCCCTCCAGTAGGGTATCTTCCCACAGGCCACGCTCTCCTTGTCACTGATGGGTATTAAGTTTATCCTAAAATGGGTTATGCCCAACCTATAATATTTTAGCCCAAAAGATAAAATTATTTCCCCAAACCAAGCCCCACTTGGCTTTCCTCTGAGTGTTTCTCTGGCAGAGCTGCCTGCCTGAACAGAACCTAGGGGGCTGCTCCCATCCCTGCAAGGCACGGAGAACCGGTAACGCCCCCGCGACGCGCAGGGAACGAGGCCGTGACCCCTCTTCGCTGCAGAGGAGGGGGATGCTATTTTGGCATTTCCCACCCCAGGTTCACAGTCTTTCCACCAGGCAGAATGAGAACAAACCCCCTTTTTCCCTCGGCAGAAAGTGTTTGAGGGCAGGTTTAAGGATGAGACCCACGGTGTAGAACTTTGCAGGCCACGCTGCTCAGCGTCGTGGACGCCAAGACGGTGCCACAGCAGCCTCCAAGATCCCATTTCTCATTTTCTAATTTGAAGGTGTGACTGATTTCGTTGTTTCTTTTTTTAGGCACCCTACTTTTAGTCATCAGATAAAGGGATTAGAGCCTTACATCACCCTTTTAATACCTCGGGAAGCAAACACGACACTAGAAGGCCCTTCCTCGGTGTCGGTACCCAGCACTATTTTAAAACAGGGTATCCAATTGTCCCCCCCTCGAGGGGTGTTCAAGTGTGTGAAGTCAAATTATTCTATAACACTCTAAAGGTTCAAGATATAAAACAAGGATCAGAATTCATAGCAGGGAAAGGCAGGGCAGGAGTTAACGAGCTGCGAGAGGGACAATTATCTGGCCGCCCACCCCTGTCTCCAACAGCAAACACAACATCACACAAAGTGCTCTCTCTATCGACGTGATGGGGACTTATGTTCACTCTCTATTTTTGGTACATGAAGTCAAGAGATCTAGACACAGCAAAGCAGACATAATGACCCAGAGTAGCCCAGGGAAGACACTCTCATCGTCAGAACCGCTGTGGGAAGAGACACCCGCATCAGAAGTTGTCCACGGAACTAGTGGGCTCCTAAAAAGTTAGGGAAAAGGAAAAATAATCCCAAGGAGGAACATAATGAGGCTGTGATTTAAAATGATGCTTCAGGAACGGGCGGTTGGTAGAGGCCATCACGCAGGTAACTTTCCAGGTTGGTCTTAACTAGTTCTAACTCTGCAGAGAACAAACTGGATGGTTTCGAGCTCAAAATCTCTCTTTGGGAGCAGCATTAAGTACTTGAGCTCCCCTCAGCTCTGTTTTCTCCTGAACAAGTATCACACCAGTGACGAAAAACGGTCAATAAACTCTCATCAGAAGGGCTGCTCTAAGACACATCCCAAGCGCCATGTACAAAGCTCCTTCCTTGGTTGAAGGTCCATCCCCCTGGATGAGGAAGGCACAGCAACATCCCACCAAACCAAGGGAGGGACCAAGGTCCTCCTTGGCACATACATCCCATGGGAATAGCAGGATCACAGTATCCCTCCATGCAGGAAAGAAGCGATTGGGTTTTAAACTGCTACTAGATGCCTTATGAACCTTCTGTTTAAGCAATTAATCCTGATAGGCCAGGCAAAATTTTAACCTGGAGAGCACTAAGAGGGGAACTTGGAATAAATGACAACCTCTGCCTCCAAGAGCCACCGTGCAGGGTATTCTCAACTTGCAAGATTCCCCAGAAGATACAGTCACTACATTCCAGAGACCGGGGAATTTCTACACGTCAATTTGGAAGTAAGATTGCAGTCCTCGAAGAGGTCACACACCACAAAGGAACTCACCCTTCACCAGGCAGAACACGCTCAAAGAAGTGACATCAACCTACTACCCCACATGCTCAAAATCCTGAATTTTCTTACACCCTTCCCTGCCTCTCCCAGGTTTCACAGCTTCTGTACCTTGGCTTTACACCTGGGTGTAAAGGTTTGGGACTTTCCCCTTTGCTGCCTCAGGGCCATCAGACTCCTCCTGCGCGCTGAGAACCTCTGGATGGTGAACTGCCAGACCACAGACTCAACCAAAGCAACTCAAGTAGCAAAAAGCAAACTTCAGACAAGACCCAGGCAAGGTTTTGAGCTCATATTTACACTACTGATGCTCAACATTTAACTGGAAAAGAAAGTGCCCAAAAAAAGGTTCTGGGTCATAGAGAAAGTGTTCATCACGGCTGACAGGGCAGACATCAGTGCAAGGTTGTGGCTGAACTCCAGAAAGATGCTGGAGCAGAAAGACCATAGCGAAGTGTGCAGCTGGCAGAGGCATGGAAAACATTTAACAGATGTTTTTCAAGTAAATACAGAGAATCTTTGCTTTTGATTGTGCTCACAACGGGAAGAAGAAGGAGCCTGATGGCAAAGAGCTTTGCTGAAGGAAAGCAATTTATAATCCCCCCACCACAAACCCTCCACTCCCTCCGTTCAATCCCTTCAGCTGAGGGACTATGAAGAGAGAGAAGGAAGAGGTGCAATGGGTTTGAGGAGAAAAGCAGAAGACAAGTTCTGGAGGTGCTGAGATGCTCTCTCTCACCACCAAGAGAAAACCCCGTGTTTCTTGCAATACTGCCAGCACCACTGGTGAAAAAAAAAATGCTGGGTCTTTCCCTCTAATTGCAAAATCACCACAGACAGCTGAAAACACAAGATGATGTCCCCTCCCTGCTGCTCAAGTTCCCCAAACCACCCCAAGTCTTACATGACCCTTGCCAGACCAGCTTCACCCAGCCACATAAACAGAGGGAAGAAAATCCCCACAGAGACTACGCGCTGTGCAGCTGAAAGGGAAGCAGCATTTCAACACTGCCACTAACACTAAACATTAACATCTGTCCTCGTCAGAAAACAGCATTTTTGCTAATAGAAAAATGCCAACAAATCCCGTTCCTTTACAGAATTGAAACACACGTGTTGATCTCCCATTATATTTATAGAAGGCCTTTGAGTTTCAGTGACCCCACGCAGAAAATCCAGTCCCCAACCCCAACAAACTTACCGGCGCTGCTGTCATCTCAACGACCCGACGATTTAAATCTACTTGACTCCTCGTTAGGGGAGAAAAACTGGTGGGCAAACGGGGGCAGTGAGGGGCTGGGCTATCCCAAAAACCCGTCCCTCGGTGCCGCTGATGCCCCGCTGTGCCCCGTGCCGGTGAGGTAGCTGATGGTCCTACTGCCGCGCGCGCCGACGCACCCACCCCTCCACGACGTGATATGAGAAGGGGGTGAAATCACAGCCTTTGGCAGCAAATCCCCGCTGTCCTGACGCTTTACGCTGGAGAGAGGAAGGGTGTCATCCTCAGGGCTTCACCCGAACCCTTCCCCTCACCGTGAGGGCCTCTGGGGGGGGGTTCACTCCTACAACAGGCTTCCCACCAACTCCTGGATGCAGGCTCAGCCACCGGGGCACGGGGAAGCCTGGCGAGCGAAGGGCTGAAGGAGGGAGACAGCCAGGATGGGGGAAAGCTCGAAAATCCAAGTTTTAAAATATACAAAAGGTAGCACACTGGAAAAAGTTTAAAAGTTGCAAGACGAGAAAGAAAGAAACGTAAGGGGGTGAGGAGAAAGGACTGGAAGATGGTGGGAGAAGACTCCAGCGTGGGATGAGGAGCGGGTGAGGTCTCATCAGCGCTACTCCCTCTGGTAGCCACTCAGTTCCACCTCGTCCTTGCGGCGCCGGTGCGTGAAGAGGGAGCTGAAGGGGTAGAGCTTGGCTTTGGCCTGGAAGCGCTGCCCGGCGATGTCGATCTCGTACTCGCCCTGGTTGATGAAGTCAGTGGTGACCACCAGCTCTTCTCCCGTCTTCTCGTCGAAGTGGTGCACGAAGCCCAGGCAGACGTGGCGCTCCAGGCTGTAGCTGTAGGCGCTGCTGGTGGTCTTGCCCACGTAACGGCCGTTGCGGAAAATGGGCTCCCCCCACCAGGGCCAGAGGTCCGTGTCCGTGTCGTGGTCCTCCAGGATGAACATGGTAAAGCGCTTGTACACGCCGTGCTGCTTCTGCTCCAGCAGCGCCTCCTGGCCAACAAACTGCATTCCCTGGGGAGAGAAGGAAAGCGTCGGACCAAGGGAAGGTGAAAGGCAGCAGCTGCTGAGCTTCAGCAGACAAGTTATCAACACGGGGTGAATCTGTGCTTGGAACTCATGCCCTTTCATAGAATCATTGAGGTTGGAAGAGACCCTTGGGATCATCGAGTCCAACCATCTCCCCTACTCTACAAAGTCCTCCCCTACACCATATCCCCCAACACCACATCTAAACGTCCCTTAAACACAGCCAGGGATGGTGACTCCACCCCCTCCCTGGGCAGCCTGTTCCAACGCCCGACCACTCTTTCTGTGAAAAATTCCTTCCTAATGTTCAATCTAAACCTCCCCTGTTGGAGCTTGAAGCTGTTCCCTCTCGTTCTGTCACTAATTCCCTGTGAGAAGAGACCAGCACCAACCTCTCTACAGTGTCCTTTCAAGTAGTTGTAGAGAGTGATGAGGTCTCCCCTCAGCCTCCTCTTCCTCATACTAAACAGCCCCAGCTCCTTCAGCCGCTCTTCATACGATTTGTCTTCTAGGCCCTTCACTAGTTTCGTTGCCCTAAGACAGGTTCCTTCTGTAAGTAAGCAGCCCAGCTCAGACAGAAGCTTTCCTGTCGTGTTTGTTGTCCCAGACGTTAAAAGACACAAAAACGTTCGTAAAGTGAGCCTTTAAAAAATCCATTTCTAATTTTCACTGTAGTGAAAACACATCATCATTCTACTTTTTGGCCATTTCTCTGGTTCCAGAAGCCTACCATGCTCTATAAACCAGAGGCAAACCCTAACAACCCGTGAAATTTGTGTCCCTAATCACTACATTCCCTTCGCTGCATTATTTGATGCCAGGATTTGTTTTGGCTCAAGCGAAGATGCGAGAAAAAAGGCAACAAGCAAGTGACAGAGACGGATGGCACCTGCCACCAGAACAAGCAGGATACAACTCGATGCAGTTCTGTGTTTTAATAAAAATAGAGGACTGCTCTGTTTTCATAAAAATAGAGAACACCTGCTCTCGGCACTTATCCTCATCTTTAACTTCATTAAACACCACTTGGTGCACAGGCTGGCTCTTGCTTCATCCGACTGGGAAAACAGCTGGAGAAACATGAACTTGGTCAACTGCAAACAGCCCCATCAAAAAAACCCCAGCGTATCTGCCCACCTGGATGGCAGTTTTTAGTTTGGCACTGCTCTCCCACCCACCCCTGCTACAACAGCAGACCCCACGGCAGGAGGAGATGTCGGTGGTCAACTGCAAACAGCCCCATCAAAAAAAAAAAAGCATATCTGCCCACCTGGATGGCAGTTTTTGGAGTTTGGCATTGCTCTCCCACCCACCCCTGCTGCAACAGCAGATCCCACTGCAGGAGGAGATGTCGGTTTTCACTGAATTTCACGAATTTTTAGAGTTGGAAGGGACCATAGAGATCATCTAGTCCAACTCCCCTGCTGAAGCAGGATTGCCCAGAGCTTGTCAGAGCATGTTACTCAGGAGCATCCAGGTGGGTCTTGAAAATCTCCAGAGAAGGGGACTCCACACCCTCCCTGGGCAGCCTCTGCCAGGGCTCTGCCACCCTCACTGTGAAGAAGTTCATGCTCATGTTTAGGTGGAACTTCCCATGTTCCAGCTTGTGCCCGTTGCCCCTTGTCCTGTCACTGGGAACCACTGAAAAGAGTCTGGCTCCATCCTCCTTCAACCCACCCTTGAGATACTTGTCAGCATTGATAAGGTCTCCCCTCAGCCTTCTCTTCTCCAGACTAAAGAGCCCCAGCTCTCTCAGTCTTTCTTCATCAGGGAGATGCTCCAATCCTTGAATCATCTTTGTTGCCCTTCGCTGGACTCTTTCCAGTAGTTCCCTGTCTCTCTTGAAAACTGAGGAGCCCAGAACTTTTGTCCCTCTTGAACTGGGGAGCCCAGAACATTTTTATTTATTTTTTTTTAGGTTTTCCACCCTACCTTTTCCAGCTTGACCTGGAACTCGCGTCCACACTCCATGGGAGTGGTAAAGGCATCCAGATCCTGGCCCCAGAAGGCAAAGAACTTCTCGATGCGCAGGCTGCGGAGGGCGTAGTAACCGGCGTTGCGAATCCCGTACTTCTGCCCCATGTTCATCACCTCATTGTAGACGTGAAGGGCGTACTGCAAAGGAAGGGCACGACACAGAGCTGCTGACAAACACCAGGAGGGAGCAACATCAGCCCACACACCACCATCCACCTTCCTGGGCCCTGCCTCCGGGAGCACAGGAGGACTGGAATGTGATCCAGAGCAGGGAAACTTCCCCCTGGTGCCTGCAGGTAGCTTTCCCCTGGTACAGACCAGACATCCCACTGCCCTGAGGCAACTCGGAGAGTGTTTCTGATTACTCATGCAAGGAACTGCTTTAATTAGCGAAGGCTGCAGTGGACTCTTACCTCTATGGGGATATAAAGCATGAACCCAGGCTCTCCTGTGTGAGTGATGCTCATCACGCGGATGCCGTTAGCGTAGCCCACGCTCATCTCCTGCAGAATCAGAGGAGGGGGAAAGGGGGAAAATCATCCAAACTGGAACACTGCCTGGAGATCCCGAGGGACACAATGCCTAACCAGCCCTCTCCCCCGTCCCCACCACAGTTCACCACCGGCATGTTCTTGTGAAGAACTGAAATTTAAAAATAGCAACATCGCATTATCCAGACACGCGGCAATAAACTTTGGAAGCAGGTGAGGAAAGGTTTGTGTTCTCCATACAAACCAGAGGCTGAGTGGCAGCTCTCTGCTCAGCCTTTTAATGCGACAGGAGATAATGACTCCTGGGACACCAATCCCAGCTGCTGCTCTGACTGACAGCTTCACATCTGATTGTATCAAATACGCCGAGATACCAAACAGCACCGAGCCTACAGCGAGTGGAATATTGAAAAAAAAAAAAAATATATATATTCGTCTATATATTTAGCAGGTAGAATCCCAAGAGAAGTAGTTAGCAGAGTGAGCCCAGCTGGGTACATCACCAACCTTGCTCAGTAAATCTGTATGTACATCTAAATTCCCCTCCGACCAACCGAAACATCCTCCTTCCCCTGCCTCCACACACGCTTCAAAAAACCGAGTGGGGCAAGGAGGAAGGAAACAGGGTCACTCACCTTGCAGAAGAGAGAGGGAAAGTGCTCTGGAGTCATCGGGGCGTAGGACAGCTCTGACAGCACATCCACAGCACGAGGGCCGATCAGATTGAGAGCTGAAGAGGAGAGGACATCAGCGTTAGGACGGGACCGGAGACGTCTGGCCCAGTGTCTAACTTGCATATGACCCAATTTCTAAAGCCTTAGTGTTTACTGAACTAACAGGGACATTTACATTTAAGAAGGGAGGAAAAAAGTAATTAAATTCTCTCCTGACAGTGCACAGGAAAGGAAAGCTGTCTCCCAGCTCACAGCTTGCTGGAAGGAAGTCTCTGAATTGCCCTTCTCATCCAACTGTTCAGAAAGGAGACCCAGCCATTGGTTTAGACACCTTAAAGCTGTCTCCCAGCTCACAGCTTGCTGGAAGGAAGTCTCTGAATTGCCCTTCTCATCCAACTGTTCAGAAAGGAGACCCAGCCATCGCTCTAGACACCTTAAACAACTGGCACACAGCACAAGACACCATCCGTGATTTCAGGTGGAATAAGGAGCTCTGCTTTCAGCGATTTCTTACCTGTGTATTTCCAGGTCACGTCCTCCATGGTCAGGTTGCTGTCATCGGGCAAGCGGTTCTTCAGCCAGGCCCAGCAATGGACTTGTTGGTCAGTTGGGGAAATCATGAAGAAGCTGGAACAGACAAATTGAAACCAAGAAAACAATGAATGAGCCAGCCAGAAGATGATTCAGTTCATTCTTTGCCCGTGAACTGCTGGAGCCACTCAGCAGCTTCCAAGCGAACGGGAGACCAAAACAAGCTGGTTTGGGAAAACCACAGCTGAGGTCTCTGGATGGATGCCACCGCATCTGTCAGGAGAAGAAACCCCAGCCTTCAAGCAGCAGCAGCAGCCTGGTGACAAGAAGTGACTCGAAGTGGCAGTTCTTCAGAAAGTTGACGGGGAATCTCAACATTCACAATCACTCTGCAGAAGGTCCGTGCAGCTCTTCACCACCAGTGCTGCTGTCTGCTCTGACAGTCAGAGGAGCGCTCGGTTCACACAGCCAGTCCTTGTTCCAGCAAAAGTCTCTTCGCACACAATGGTGGTTATTGTTAACAGTTCCCAAAAACAGAACTCCACTTGATCTGTGAAAACGAGCTACTCGTCATCTCTTTCGTACAAACAGGGAGTTAAAGTCCATTACTGACAGAGATAACATCTGCAGAAAGGACTCGGCAAGGAGGAAAGCCGCTGGTTTCACACAGAGGAGGACAATGCTTTGAAGCAATACGTGAATGCAGACAGAAGAGAAAGAGGAAAAAAAAGCTGTTTCTAATTGAAAGAGCAACAAAGAAGAATGCCTTCCCACCAACACAATGAAAGCACACGCAGAAAACAGTCCAGAGAAATAAACCCAACGTTCAGCTGGGACGTGCCCATGAGGAAGTTTTTAAAAATGATCAAGTTTTTTTTCCTTATTGGATGCCCAAAGACAGCCCAAACTGCCGAGTCTCAGGACGAGATGCTGTGATCATCTCAGTTTGCACCAGCGAGCACGAAAAAGACTCACGAGAGACTGCAGAGCCAGGAATTAGAGCACCCATACTGCAATCAAAGTTGAAATAACCAAAAAGTGGTATTTTCAGCATGCAGCTCCAACGAGGAGGCTGGCCAGGAGCCAACGAGGAGCCGCTTGGTTCGCACTTTAAATGATGACCTAAATGAATCACCTCTAATGACTGCTGAAAACAATTTGTATTACGATTGAGAAGTTTAACATCTGAAGGCCTCATAATTTGTACAAATCGATGTGAATCTGCAGTCCCAGAAAAAGACATTGGAATGGGCTGCCCAGGGAGGTGGTGGAGGCACCATCCCTGGAGGTGTTCAAAAGACGGGGTGATGTAGTGCTGGGAGGTCTGGTTTAGTGATGATGCTCCTTGTTTGTTGTGTGGGTGTCTATTTTTGTCAGTTGGGTTGACGGTTGGACAAGATGATCTTTAAGGTCCCTTCCACCCTAGAAGATTCTGTGATTCTGTATTTTTCCCAACATTCAGGAGCTCGCTTTCCTGTGAGTGACTGAATTAGGAGTGTGATTTTTCTTTTTAGTTGACAGTGGTGAAAAAAAGTTTACACCCTTCATTAAGAGGTTCTTCAAGTCTCTGACACCCGATGGGTGGTGGCTAAAGACACCCCCTGGACACCCACCTGCGTTTGCTCAGCCGTGCTATGCTGCAGTCGTTCTCGTACCCTCCCTTCTCGTTAAGCATGCCCGTGTGCACCACGTGCCCCACCGGCACATCCAGGTCGTTGGAGAAGAGATACTGCAGAGCCTCCAGGGCCTGGTCTCCCGTGGACTGCAGGAATCAACAGGGGAAGAACGTCAAGACAAGCAACACAAATCCACCGGAGCAGCTGAAGATCCCGTCAACGTCCTGGCCCCAAATTCCTTCAATTTCTAATGATGGTGACAGTGATGTCTCAAGCGTAACAGGATACAATGGTGACACAGTGCCAGGGGTCAAATTCTATTTATAGACTGAGCTGGTATTTCGCTAAACCGCGCCTTCGACAGGAAAAAAAAAAGCAATCTCTGCTAAATATTGTGGTACGACCTGAATTCGGTCATACAGCTTGGCTTCTTTTATCTATCCTGAACAGGACACAGAGAATTTTGCAAAAGCAGTCACTAATAAACTAAAGGCTGCTTTTATCAGGCTGATGCTTTGTCACTTCCTAGGTACTCACGCTTATTTCAAACTTGGTAAAAGACGACATGTCAATGACACAAACCGCTTCCTTACAGCACTTCACCTCCGAACCCACAATATCAAACCAGTCCGGCTTGTAAAAGGTTTTGCTCTGATCCAAATCCAGCAGATCTAAGGCAAAGAAGCATCAAAAGGACAACCCGTAAGCATAAAAATTGATGAACTGAGCCCTTAGGCAGACGGACGGGGAGGCAGTAGGCAGAGGAAAATACGATCTCACCTTTCCCAGGTGGGACAAAGTACTTGACTCTCTCAAATCCGTGCTTCTCCATCCACCTGGCCCCCTGGGCGTCCAGCCGGTCGTACAAGGGCGACGTACGCAGCTGCCTGCCCGTCTGGAAGTCCCAGCGGGGAACCTTCAGATCACACATGAGGGCTGCAACGGGCACAAAGACCCCGCTATCAGGCAAAGCCATTTTCTTTTATTTCAAATTTTCTGCCAGATAAAGCCGCTATCAGGCAAAGCCATTTTCTTTTATTTCAAATTTTCTGCCAGGTTATCACTAAACTTACTTACTCATATCTCAACCGCTAATGAAAGTCCCTCAGAACTGTTCTGATCTTTTGCTTTTGAAAATTGACAAATCTGGTTTGATCCGTTTATAGCTAATCAAAATCAGAGTAACAATATTTGCCCAGAACACCTATATTTATAAGCACTTACGGTCTCCTGGCCATACTGCCAAGATAACTCTCTATTTTTCATGAAGTCATGTTGACCAGCATTAATCACTCAAGGTTCTTCCCTGACAGGGCACTGTATCAGACACTTATCATTTTGACAGTACTAATGTTGGGGTAGGCAGCTACAAGGATCATCTAATTTACCTTCTTAAATATTTTCCTTTTCTAATTATTGAAGCTTTTCCAAATGGCTCCTATACCTTTTCAGCTAATACAGAGCATTATTACTTAGAAAACAAGTTGCCCTGATAAGTGTTTAGCATCTTCTCTGATTACCAGTGGGGAGTAATAACTCAAGGATGCTCGAATACTTCTTTATAAATGTTAAGTTTCTACATAGGTCATAAAACTGAAGATGAGATGAATATTCCTTACTGAATACTCTGATTGGTTTTGCCTCATAGCTAATGATTTAATGATTTTATTGGCATTGTCTGGCATGGGTACTTCTGAAAGAGTGAGTAGAAGGGGAATAGATTAGAATGGGAACATAACACTGCAGAAATTGAATACAGTACTTATCTTGTAAAAACTAGAGTGATTCTGCAGCTATCAGAATTGAGATTTGTATTGAAAAACAATAGCAGAATAATGCCAAGAGCAGAGTGGTTTTTCTGGGAGGAAGGTCAAAGCATAAGGATTTTATTCCCTGGATATAGCAAGGCTCAGAGTTCATCCAACTTCTCTGCTTTCACCCAAACACGTGTTTTTAGTTTAGACTTTGTATTTGAGTAATTGTCCCCATTTTGCAACTTGTGGTGCACTTCTTACTTCTGTCTGAAACTTGGAAAGAAGCTGTCCTTGTTATCTCAGGACAGATAATCAAACAATAGGAGGAAAGCAAGTATGGCTTCAGACAGGAATAACGACATCTCAAACCTATTCTGCAAGGCACTTATCACAAATTTTGACAGGAGAAAGCAGAATATGTCTAGGAAGACTTCCTGAATGGTGTAAGACATCTGGATCACATACTCATAAGCTGGAATTGATGGTATTTCCCCACTGTAATGATGTGCAAAGAATAACGACGTTTGAGACATCATAATGTTCCCAGTTAAGACCTCACCATTGTTTTATTACCCTGGAGTCCTATAAAGATGGGCACAAATTTCCCCATACCAGAGGTGAAGCACAGAAATAGAAGAGAGCACGGTACCAACAGCATTTCTTTAAGAAAAGTTTGTAAGACCACCACTAATACAAAAAAAAAAAACCACCAAAACCTACAGCATTTCTTTAAGAAAAGTTTGTAAGACTACCACTAATACAAAAAAAAAAACCCCAAAAAACCCATAACACCCAAATCAATCATTCCCTTTCTCCTGGAAGGAGGCTGTACTGCCACAAAGGAGGCCAGGAAGAAGGGAAACGGTTCTCAGAGTGATGCCAGAGGAGACAGGGTGCAGCAAAGAGGAAAATGTGGGACATCCTGGCCAGCACTGAAGGCAGAGCCCTCACTTACGCATGACTTCCATCACGCGGTGCCGGAGGAAGGTGCGGCTGCTCTGAAGGGTACCAAAACGTTTCAAATCCAGAGGCCAGACATTTTCTGAGGGATACCCATTCACCATCCACTCTGCCAGGTACCTGAGGGAGCAAGGAAAGAAAGACTGAGATATCAGGCAACGTCTTAGGGGAAGGAGTCTAGCGTTGAGGTCAGAAGCAAGGCGATTTGGACAGGAGAATTGCTTGCAGTAGGGAGAGAGAAGCCAACCAACAGGGTATTCTAAAGACTAGCAGAATCTGGAAGGTTTCCCTTTATAAAACCCATCCACCAAATGATTCCAAATCATTAATTTCCCATTAGGATGAAACACACAGGAAGTTAAGGACACGTGAAGGAAGCCAGAGCCCGGAGAGGTAGCCTGGCTGACACCGTGTCAAGTCCTGGGGCCACGCTACAAAAGGAGGAGCCGAGAAGGTTTGGGTTGGAGTTAGGAGACTGATTGCTTTGTCATTTTTCAGTACCTGGTGTAGGCTCAGCCACAAACCAGCAGTGACAGCGTTCATTTCAGCACGAGGGGCCAGCCAAGTTATGTTTAGCTACACTTCTAGCAGTGAAGGAGGAAGGCATGCTCCAGAGCTACAGGAAAAAGGCAGCTCAGACCAAAGCAGAGCAGAGGGATCTGTTCACAGTCAGTAAACAGAAAAACAAAGGGGTTGGAGAGTGATCATTACAAGTTACAGAAGCAAGCCAAGCTGCTTATCTTGAGGCTGCAGCAACAATCGGACAAATAGTGCTTTTACCTTCAGAAATTATTTGGGTTCTTAGAGAACCTCACTGCAAAGACTGTCTATGTTTTATACCACAAAGGAAAAAAATCATGAGTTGCTTCCCTGGTGAGCTAAATTATTAGACAATGGACAGAAACTAAGTGAAGACAAACAACGCAGATGCTAACACCTGCCATGGGAAACGAGCAGCTCGTTAAGGGGCTGTAGGGCAGCAGGGATGCTGGGCTGCCAAAACCAAACTCCACGAGATGGAGTGACAGTCACTCTGCAAGCACTTCTGCTGCTGGGATCGCACTTATACGCCTGTCAAAGCACTTGCATTAACATCAGAACTGGATTTTAGTGGGAAATGATTCCATCTCTAGCTCACTGGCAGAGGACAGTCTTTAACAGCACTGGCAGCACCAGTGGCGCATCCACGGTGCTTCACCTGCATCAGATTGGCTCTGCTTTCAGAGAAATCAACTGCCAGGTCAACTTGAATGATCTAAGGGCTTCAACCAAATAATAAATTAAAGGGGATCGTGGAGTGCAGAAGATGAGGGAATATATGCTTTGCTAAGCTTTTCTCTCTTCCTGGTAGAATAAAAATCAGACCAGTTAGCTCGAAGGAAGCTCACTTGACTCCCAGCAGGGTGCTGGTCACTGGGATGTGATGCCTGAGGAGAAGTGTGCAGGACAGAAGGAGAGTCCAACACAGATTTGGAACACACACAGGAGAACACCACCAGAGCATGGCAACTGCTCCTCTCCTTCACTCAATTAGAAACGGAAGAGGAGTCTTTGTCATAGAGGAGGTGACAAACACTGACCAGAACATTCTACACAGCAGGATCACCTCAGCACAGTCTCTTTTCTTACTTACACACGTCACGCTGATAAACCACTTACTTGCCTGCTCCCCCACCATAGGAGATACCAGCTGAGTTCATGCCGGCCAGGACAAAGTAGCCCCGCACGGTGGGTGACTCCCCCATGATGCAGCGCATGTCTGGCGTGAAGGACTCGGGGCAGTTCACCAGCTGCATGATCTGCAGAGCCTCCAAATCCGGCATCCTGCGCAGGAGCGCGCTCAGGAGCGGCTCTAGGACCCAAGACAAAGGTAAAAAAAAAAAAATAAAAGACAAAAAGTCACAACCTTTAGTCTAGACATGGTTCAGCTACTTCAGCAAACTGGGCAGCGCTGTTGGAGTGGGTGCAGAGGAGGCCACGGAGATGCTGGGAGGGCTGGAGCCTCTCTGCTGGGAGGGGGGTTCAGCCTGGAGAAGAGAAGGCTCCGGGGAGACCTTCCAGCCCCTTCCAGTCCCTAAAGAAGGGGGGCTCCAGGAAAGCTGGGGAGGGACTCTGGATCAGGGAGGGGAGTCCCAGGAGGAGAGGGGAGGGTTTGACCCTGCAAGAGGGGAGATGGAGCTGAGCTGTGGGGAAGAACTTGTTTGGTGGGAGGGTGGTGAGAGCCTGGCCCAGGTTGGCCAGAGAAGCTGTGGCTGCCCCATCCCTGGAGGGGTTCAAGGGCAGGTTGGAGGGGGCTTGGAGCAACCTGGTGTGGTGGGAGGTGTCCCTGCCCAGGGCAGGGGGTGGCATTGGGTGGGCTTTAAGGTCCCTTCCAGCCCAAACCATTCTGTGATTCTATGACACAAAGATGACGTGCTACCATCTGAACAGATAGAAGCTGCTTCTGTGTTTCGATCCAGTCACAGGATAAACTGTTTTTCTGCTGGAATCAAACTCCTCAAGATCCCAGGGCAGGGGGTGGCATTGGATGGTCTTGCAACCCAAAGCATTGTAGATTCTATGACAGAAAGATGACATGCTACCATCTGAACAGATAGAAGCTGCTGCCGTGTTTCAATCCAGTCACAGGATAAACAGTTTATCTGCTGGAATCAAACTCCTCAAGACGGATCACACAGTGTACCTTAAAACCAGCCACACCGATCCCGACCAAGAGCCCAGTATTGTTTTCAACAGTGCAACAGCATGATCAGTTTTGTTAGAGGAAAACAATAGGAACAGACATCAAACAGATGCCTGGTGAGGCATAAGAGCAGGCAAATCTATATGACACCTGTCCCACACACTCTGACAGCCTCCACGTACCATCAGCTCCTAAAAATCCAGTATTTTCCCTACTTAGTAACCCCTAAATTCAACTAAGTACTTGCAGTCTTCCCCATGCTCATGAAAACATCCTACACACGCTATCAAGGAGTTCCACATATTTAGTATTTGTTGTAGGAGAAATCACCTCCTTTTGTTTTGAAACTGACACTCAGTTAACTTTTTTTGATGCCTCCCAGTTGGCATAACAGAAGGGACAGTGAACAGGAGATCCACATCTATCCTGTCCGTCCCATTCACGATTTCATAGACCTCTGTTTATTTTCCTCTCTTTTTTCCAGCCCACTCACTCATTCCTTGCTTGGAAACTGTTCCAAGCTTTGGTCAGCCTCTTGCTGCTCCTTCACCAGGCCTTCTCCAGCCACACGGTACCCTCTGGAGCTCAGCAGCCCACACCACCTACTATCTAACCAACCAAGGATTTAACCTCGCGTAATAATTGCATTTTCTCCGCCTTTCCTAATAATCCCTAACTTGCCTTTTGCTGTGGCTGCTGCTGAGTTGACATCTTCACTGAACGAATATAACCCCAAGGTCAGTTCAAAGCCCATCCTTTTTATATGGTGAAAATAAGATCATCCCCCCCTCCCTCTCCCCTGCACCTGCGTCACTTCACATTTATCCTCATTGAATTTCCTTGCCACCTCAGTGCCCAGTCACGCTGGAAAGGTCCTTCAGCAATTCCTCACAGCCCGACAGTTGAGAGCTTTAATAAAGGGATAAGCTACCTATTTTGTTTTTCTTGTCCAGAAGTTACCCCTGCATAATATTCCAGATAAAAGCCCTCAAGATTGAGCACTAATCACCCTCCTCAGTTTTACACACAAGCAGTAAAACCATCAGATTTTGCATTACCTGAGAAGTTACAAACAGAAACAGTCTTTCTGACCTGTGCTTTCCCTTCCCTCGCTCACGCATCTGAATTCCAGAGTGAGAGCCTGTAGTTAGACTTTTAGTTAGACTTTTCTTTTTTTTCTTATTGATGAGAAGAGGGATCAGCGTTAGATTTGTTCTCGTCTCCAGCCCAACATTTAAGCACCTGTACAGGCTATTTTAAAATCAAAAGGCCTTCCAACCAAAGAGATCAAAGCAGTAATGCAAGAGCTCAAACCAGAGGAACTGCAGCCCTAGAAAGGATCAAATATTGGCTGAGTAAGCTCTGACTCCGCTCAACCCTTGGGTGTGTTTGAACTGATAAAAGGGTGATGCTGGAACAGCACAGGCAGTTGCTTCCCAAACTTGGGAGGTTTGTGGGTGCCTTTTCATTTTGGCAGTACCTAGAACACCAAAAAGGAAGCAGGTGCAGAGCTCGAGCCACTCATTAGTGAAGCTAATATCTCCGAGCAAGTCTGCAGGCATCCGTAGATCTAAAAACCTTTAGCACACGCCAGCACAAAACTGCACCCCATCCGGCTCCACCCCTTGGAGTTTAAACTGTGGGGTATCTCACAGAAATGACAGGAAAAGCAATCAGTTTAACCTGGGGAGCAGCAGGAAGAACATCCTGCAGAAAGGCATCAGTGAAAGCCCATCCGTGCCTAGAGTCACACAAAGGGACGCGCGTTCACAAGGGATGCAAATCTGACAAAATGAATCCCTGAGGGAAAAAAAAGGCCACTTTGAAGATGAGAGGGCACCACACACACACTTAGCAGTCATAAGAGGTAAAAAACCAAAAGGAAGGAACTCCTAGATCATGCTATGTTCTTCCCTACAGAAAGAGCCCTCCGTGTAAAAACACATACAGAATATGAAAAGATAATCAAATCAAACAGGAAGAGAAAGACACAACATGTGGAATACAGTGAATGGTGGGACGAAGCTTGGGAAGCAGCAGTGCTAAGTTCTGTCCACAAAGGCCCTGCCCCTGCTGGAAACACACTTGGCAGCCCCCGCCGGAGAGAGCTGCCGACAGAAAATAGCAGGGCTGTGTGGCAGGTCACAGGAGCAGCAGCATGTGGCACTGACACTCAAAACTCACATGAAATGCAAGAACGGGGTCAGAAAGCTTTATGTAGCACCTCCCCACACCAGAGGGAATTCCTATCTGCTGAGGGTTGGCGGGCGGTAAAAGGGGTTTTGCGCAAATTTCTGCCAAATGAAGAGATGGATGAATTTGAGAAGAACGCTGATCTTTTTCCACACCTTTCAGGGCAACAACAGCCTGCACTGTGCTAACTCTGCTTTCTGCTGAAGCCACGCGGTTCCATCTTTCCTTCTCAACATACCGAAATGATCCCAGTCCTCCTGAAGGTTCTGGATCTCCAGCTGGTTCCGTCCCTCGGTGAAGAGAGGTTTGGGGTTCTTCTCAAAGCCCCCCGAGAGGATGCCACCTTGCCAGTTGCGTATGTAGATCCTGCCATCCGGGTCTACGACAGCTGCAGAGGGAAGAGAAGAGGTGGGAAGGGAGCTGAGAGAGGGGATGGCTGGCTGGGGCTGCAGTTCCACAAACACCAAGGATGGGCTCTGGTGACAGCTAGTGGCCCCTTGACATGAGGAGGGACAGTCTCAGTCCCCCAACCCCAGGCTTTCACACCATTTCTGCGTTTCATGTGATGCCTCGGTGAGGTAGTTTAGGTTACCAAACCAGCATTGTCTCAGTCCCCCAACCCCAGGCTTTCACACTATTTCTGGGTTTCACGTGACGCCGTGGTGAGGCAGTTTAGGTTACCAAACCAGCATCAACTCCCACCACAAGCAGCACGTTAACTTTTGGGCAGCTCAGTAAACCAGCCCAACCCTGCAGAGCCACCCAAGCCAGCGTCACCAGCAGTGGGAGGACACAGGAGGGAGTCAGATCCTTTGTGGCACTTAGTTCCACTGGAAACTGCACCCAAGACCAGACCTTCCACCAAGAGATCTCCTGCCCTCCCCCCTCTTTCTCTTCTATAATTAAGAACAGTTAATTTTAATGGGGATGCAGCACCGACCCAGTTTGCTGCAGGCCACCAGCACAAAGAAGGTGGGCAGCACTGGGATGAGGACAAACAGCCAGGTCTGGATTGCTTCTTCCAGCAGTAGTGTCAGCTTGAAGCATTTATGATACCCCACCTGACATGTTCCATAGCATTTTTTTCCATGTACAGAAAAGCTGTGAATATATATATATACACATGTGTGAATATATATATATATACACGCACACACATGTATTTTTTTAATTACTCAAGCAAGTAAAAGTGAAGCACTCAGGGAGGCTGGTCAGGGCCAAATTCCCTGGAGACTCTATACATTACTCAATAAAAGCAAAATCTGTTGCTAACAACTTAAGAGTAAATAAGCACAGCTTTCTACTTCCCAACCACAGTTTTCAAACACCAGGGCTTTTTTTGTTTTAAAGAGATCCAAAAGCCAGAACATGGGGGAGGAGCAATTACCTCAAGCAGTTTGGTTGCCCCTACAGCTCATAGACATGTAAATGCCATTGTAAAGCCTTAGCTTCAGTTGGAGGAAAGGAATAGATGGGCCATTTGGGGACAGCAGCCTGCAAGGAAAACATAGTGCCAAGGCTAGCACCCTCTCCAGCCCACCAAGGCAACAATCCCAGTCTCAGACACATCTTCCAGTCAAGGTCATTCTCCTGCTAAAACGACCCACTCTGAAAATCAACTTCTGCAGCCAAAGCTTCCCCGAGAGCAAGGAAAGAGATTCTACCACTGAAAGAGGACATTCAGAGCAATTCAGCTAGAAAGAACTTCCCAATCCCCAAATGTGCTGAGAACTGACAGCTCTTAATTGGCCTTTGTGTCATAAATTATGCGTGGCCTTGGAAAGGCATCTATAATTCGCCAAGAAACTCGAGGCAGAGCTGAAGAGTCCTTACTGGGTAAGTTGCTTGCCAGAGGTTCCTTCAAAGGATGGGTCAGGAGGTAGAAGTGTTCACAGGCATGGAGTGGGATATTGACTGGTTCCTCCCCAGAGTGGCCCAACTCATAGGCCCACTGAAATAAAGAAGCACATGTTAGAATGCACAAGAAGAAAACTATCTCTGTCAAAACCAGGCAGGACAAAAGCAGAGGTCCTCTCTGTGGGTTTGCTTTCATCAAAGACCAAGTAGAACTTGGTTCAGTCCCCTAGAACCTTAAACACACTTTTTTTCTCTCTCTTTTCTTAGGATTTGAACTGTTTAGGACAGTCTGGTTTTCTGTTCCTCACGTAAGACCTAGAAAAGTGGGGCCCTGACTCAAGACTAAGTATCAACCTGGAATAGAAAAGTAAACTAAGATCTGTCCACCAAAGTCCACATTGGGCTCAGCCTCTAGAAGCAGAATAGTCAGGATTTAGGTGCCTGTAACTGCTGAGACTCTCCATGAAGAGCCAGCCCAGCTGCACGCTGAGGAACAGCAATTGCCAGATGGATTTTCAGACCAGAGAAGACACGACACCAAGAAAACCAACAAAAAAAGGAACTTACAGTGCGCATGAGAGAGAAGGATAGAGAGACTTAATTGTCTCACTAAAAGCCAAAGCCAAAAATTCATGCCATCAGAAGGGTGCAGAGAGCAGGGGCAGAGCTGCAGGGTGCTCCTCAGGGGGAGGAGCAGGGGAACACCCAGCCTTTGGTGCCAAGCAAACAGCAAGCACCGCTTTCATCCTTCACACCCCTGCTGGTCTAAGCAGCTGAATAACATGATCTGCTCCAGCAAACCAAGCCAGAGCTCAAACCACAAAAAAAAAATAAAAATAAAAGAAAGGAAAACAAAGCAAAGACATCCCTGAGGAAAGCGCACGTGTTCTTAACCAAAGGAGAAAAGAAAGAAAAATAAAAAAAAAAAAAAAAGAAAGGAAAACAAAGCAAAGAAATCCCTGAGGAAAGCACACGTGTTCTTAACCAAAGGAGACAAGAAAGAAAAATGCCTCAGGGGGAGGAGCAGGGGAACACCCAGCCTTTGGTGCCAAGCAAACAGCAAGCACCGCTTTCACCCTTCACACCCCTGCTGGTCTAAGCAGCTGAATAACATGATCTGCTCCAGCAAACCAAGCCAGAGCTCAAACCACAAAAAAAAAATAAAAATAAAAGAAAGGAAAACAAAGCAAAGACATCCCTGAGGAAAGCGCACGTGTTCTTAACCAAAGGAGAAAAGAAAGAAAAATATTAATAATTCAACCTGGCCAGCACAGTTGACGAAGTATTGGCACTGAATCTGTCCTCTGTCGGTCTCAACTCCAGTCACACGACCCTTCTGGACCGAGACATGGCTGACACTCGTCCGTTCGTGGATCTGCACACCTGAGGAGGACATCAGAAAGTCAAGTCGACCACAAGCCTTCTTCCTAAGGTGTCAGGCTGCTTATTTTAAGACAACATTCCTATTCTTGACCCAGTGATTCTCCAGTGAAGCCCTGTGATTGGTAAAACAGCACGTATACAGTTTGTACATCAGTTTTAAAGGCTGAGACTGTGAAGAGTTACAGCGCTTTTTCCCATGTGACAGACCGGGTGATAAATACACCCCACTATCAAAAATGTGAAAAAAAAGAGTCTCAACTATGGAATTCTTTCCACTACAATTCATTTATGCAACCAAATCTGTAGTTTCAAATGGCCAGACTGGTTCTTTTATGGGAAATCAGTCATTTTATGAAAAAAAAAATAATCAATGAATAGTATGCAAAAAATAGCTGGACTAAAAGAAACTAAGAGAGGACAAGCTTCTTCCAATTTGACTATCGACTTTCATCCTTAATGAGGTTCATCTCTGTTATCATATCTAACCTTTCTTGCACTTTTAGATGGGAAATCAGTCATTTTATGAAAAAAAAAATAATCAATGAATAGTATGCAAAAAATAGCTGGACTAAAAGAAACTAAGAGAGGACAAGCTTCTTCCAATTTGACTATCGACTTTCATCCTTAATGAGGTTCATCTCTGTTATCATATCTAACCTTTCTTGCACTTTTAGATCACTCCAAATTTGTCAAAGTGCTGGGAACAGGGCATTTGTTACCACACCTCCAAACCCACTTCCAAACCCCACGTGCCCAATGAAATATTCCCCAAGGGCTCTGTCACACCTTTACATATGTAGGTAATTAAGACTCTTTTGATGTGTAATTTTGAGTCAGGTCCTACAATGGGTTGTTTTTATGATAAAAGAGCGGGTGCTTAGAGAAATATATAACCAGTAAGGACAACAAACTGGTGCTTGAGTTGTCATAGCAGATCTGTAAGGATTCAGTATGTTAAAAAAAAAAAAAAAGCCCATTTTTTGAGAAAAAGTAGATTTTAAAGAATCTGAACCTTACAGAAATACCCAAGTTTTGGTCTTCAGTGCTCAGTTAGAATAGCGAAAGAGATGCAGAAGGTAAGATTCTTTGAGGGAAAGAAGGTCAGTACCATGCAGGAGAGCACTCTGTAGATAAACAAACCTCATACCGTTCCGCGAGGCAGCGGTTGCCAGAGCCAGACTCACATTGGCAGATGACACCAGCGCATCTTCTGGCACATACATGGCCCCCACAAGGTCATGGATGTTGATGAGGGGGTGGAGCTGTGCCACTTGCTTTGGGGTGATAATTTCACAAGGTATCCCCATGACACTGCCACAGAAGAGAAGAAAAACGCCGTCAGGCGCCTGGCAGGAGAGCTGGTGCGAGCTTAAGATGAGCTGCATGTCCTGCTTATACGTACTTCAGCGATGCAGCAATGCGCTTCAGAGAGATGAGCCGGTCCTGAGTCTGAGCCAGGGAAATAGAGCCTGTCTTCGTGTACCCTGTGACAACGACCAAAGTCAAGTCAGATTCCAACAGGATCTTGGAATTCCTTTTAATCTCAGACCCAGCAGTGCAGACCCCTTGCTTCCACTTGCTCAGGAGCCTGGAAATCCCAGATTCCCGATTAACTTGAAGCTAGTCATTCAAAACTGCATTAGTCAACTTTTCAAAAACAGCAATTTAATTTTGACTTGTGTTCTAACTCTTTCTGCTACATTTACTCACGTTCATATAACAAAAAATTAAGCTTCACACATGGTACCTATTAAAAGAGAGGGAAAAAGTGATCTAATAACTACTCAGAGGAATAAAAACCTCAACAACTAAACATAGATATTTTGTGGCTCCACCACCTGCAATAGATTAATACTAATCTTAATTACAGGCACAGTCATTAACCTCTGGTGAGTCTGACATATATGGCAAGTCCTTGTCAGCACAAAGCTTGCAGTGACCAAGCTCCTCCTATCAGGTACGTGCCTCAGCATTTGGGAGGGAGGAAGAGTTTCAACATGACCTTTTCTCATTATTTCCAGGACGAGACCAGAGTAAGATACCTGGACTTTGCCTACACTTTAGTGCTTTGTTAACCTTCTTCTCCTTTGGGGAAGTGCATCGGTGCAGAAAACGGGCCATTTGCTCGCCCACTGCAATATATTTTCTAGTGTCCTTGTGAAAATTCACCTATGTTTGCCCAAGTTACAGACAACATTAAAATTGTCCCAATTTACAGGTAAGTCTGCCTTCGGTTTGTCCATCTGATACCCTTCTTCCCCCTCTTCTGATCACATTAGTAACGTTGCACCTGCTTCAGGCCAAACAGGAACCACCAACTCCTAAGACACTGTAAAAATGACATTTGTATTTGAGGGTGAATCCTTGGATTTGGTTTCCCAGAGGTTACTCAGTGATTACACCTTCAGTACCTGTGTTTACTCCCGTCTCTTGTTCCAGCTGCTGGTAGAGCTTGTTGGAATAGTCTGCCATCTTCAGCTCTATGGACACGTGCCTGGCCGTGCTCACGATGCCCGCGCAGAAGCGGGTGGTACCAGCAGCCAACCTGCAGGAGAAGAAGCAAAGGTGGCCTCATCCAGGTGACAGACCCCTCCATCAGGCTGCTCCCACAGCACAAACCACACTGGCAAACTCTCCCCTAAACGTATCAGACCAAAAGCTGGGATGATGCAGCTTCTAGGATGCTTTTCTTTAGCTCGCTTTGGGAAACGCGTCATATTCCACAACCGTTTCTCTAGTCCTAAACAGAGATTTTCCTGCTAAAGCAACATTGTGTTTTTCCACTTGCTGACGCAAGCCTTTGACAAGACCACTTTTCACAGAATCCCATGGGGTTGGAAGGGACCTCTGGAGATCATCTCCTCCAACCCCCTGCCAAAGCAGGGCCACCCAGAGCAGGTCCCACAGGAACGTGTCCAGGTGGGTTTGAATGTCTCCAGAGAAGGAGACTCCACCACCTCCCTGGGCAGCCTCTGCCAGGGCTCTGCCACTCTCACAGCAAAGAAGTTCCTCCTCACGTTGAGGTGGAACTTCTTACATTCAAGTTTGTGCCCATTTCCTCTTGTCCTGTCCCTGGGCACCACTGAAAAAAGACCGGCCCCATCCTCTTGACACCCTCCCTGTAAGTATTTATAGGCGTTGATCAGACATAAGAATTCAATGTCAAAATTCAACATAAGAACCAGCTGAGTCAGGTATTCTGTTTGCTCCATCCCTACTCGAGCACAGCTGTAGCACGTGCTGTGCTTCACACCAGACATTCCTTCTAATATAGTGGTTTTTTTCCCCTCGAGCACGCCCGCAGACTGAGCTCGTACAGCACCTAGCGCACCAGAGATCTCTAACGGGGTATTTCACACCCCACTCCAGGCTAATAATGGTTATTTTCTGGCAAACGAAGCCTAGCAGCTAATTTCACTCAGAAGGACACCGCTCACAAGGTCTCAGACAAGACCACCCAATTTCCTCTCTTTGTAACTATAAAGAACCTGATATTACCTGCTTCCCAGCCATGTAAAGTCAAGGAATCACAGCTAATTATTCTTCAAGGCAGCATCAGGCAGGAAGCTCTAGACAGTGAATATCCTCAGTCCAGCACCTATTTTAGGGCGTTAGGAGCTGCTACAACAAACATTTCTTCAAAGCCCCAAAGTCTTTGCACCGTCTCAGGCCTAAGGTCCCCAAACTGCTTAATGAAAACACCACCAATCTACCTCTAAACAGAAATTTAAATGACCAAGTAAGGGTCTCACAGTCAGCTTTCAACAGGATCCACGTGCTCCGCCACAGACTGCAGACCCCACTCCCCGAGGAGCACACAAACACTTGAATTCAGCCAAACTGTAACGGCCTTGGCCTTTTTACAGGTAGGCACTAAATCCTGCAAGGGACAAATTCGAGAATCCCAGTCTTTAACCAGCTTACGGGGCAATGTTTTTGTGATGTCTGCTTAGAACCTCCACAATAACCTCCCGCAAACTCTTTGGAGCTTCAGTAGTGGTGTAACACTTTATTCACATATCACTGAGTCCTTCTAGGGACAATCAATAGGGGCTGGATCATTTACACCGATTTTTAATTCTCTTAAAACAGCCCATCTTTGCCAGCTGCACTGCGTTTTACATCATCACTTGCGATTACGCCAGAGCAGATGGACAACTCCTGAAGGAACTGTGGCCCATGGAAAAACCCAAGGCAGAGGTCTCCTGAGGTGAACTGCAGCCCACAGAAGACCCACACGGACCCCCAGTACTAACCAAACCCCCACCGTGCACCCCCCTGTGCTCCCTGGGGTCGGGGGGGAAGGCCCTGCAATGCAGGAGCGAAGCGGAGCGCAGGAAAGGAATCACAGAATCACAGGATCTTCTAGGTTGGAAGGGACCTTAAAGATCATCTTGTCCAACCGTCAACCTCACTGACAAAAATAGACACCCACACAACAAACAAGGAGCATCATCACTAAACCAGACCTCCCAGCACTACATCAACCCCTCTTTTGAACACCTCCAGGGATGGGGCCTCAACCACCTCCCTGGGCAGCCCATTCCAATGGCTGAGAACCCTTTTGGTGAAAAAATTTTTCCTAATATCCAGCCTGAACCTCCCCTGGCGCAACTTGAGGCCATTTCCTCTCGTCCTGTCGCCTGTGACTTGAGAAAAGAGACCAACCCCCACCTCTCTACACCCTCCTTTCAGGGAGCTGTAGAGAGCAATAAGGTCTCCCCTCAGCCTCCTCTTCTCCAGGCTGAACAACCCCAGCTCCCTCAGCCTCTCCTCATAAGACTTATTCTCCAGACCCCTCCCCATCTCTGTCGCCCTTCTCTGGACCCGCTCCAGCCCCTCGATGTCTTTTTTATGGTAGGGGGCCCAAAACTGGACACAGTACTCAAGGTGAGGCCTCCCCAGAAAAAGTGCTGTTTTAATGTTTGGCTCTTTGTTTCTCACTACCCGAGTCTATTTTAACTGGCACGAAATAAAGTAATTCTTTAAGCATTTTAAATTAAGTTTTCCCTAAGGCAAGTCTGTTTTGTTCATGGCAGCAACCTCCATCTCTTTATCTTGATCCACGCCATTTCTCAACCTGCTTTCTCCCCCGTCTTACTGAGGAGGGAAAGCGAGTGGCTGCGTGGGAGTCTGGCCCTCACCCAAGCCTAACCCACCACAGTCACACAAGGGACACCCTTCCCTTTGGCAGGCCTACCCTGTGCCGTGAAGAAATAGTAACTGTCATTAATAATCACAGAATCACAGAATCTTAGTGGTTGGAAGGGACCTCTGAGATCATCGAGTCCAACCACAAAAAAAAAAAAAAAAGCACCCCAAACGCCCACCAAAAACACCGCACCCACCAACTAAACCCCACACTCAACACCTCACCATAAACCAATAACCTCGGGCACTAGAGCATGCCCTGAAGAGCCATGTCTATACGTTTCTTAAATCCCTCCAGGGATGGTGACTCCACCACCTCCCTGGGCAGGCTGTTCCAGGGCCTGACCACTCTCTCAGTAAAGTAGTTCTTTCTAATATCTAATCTAAATCTCCCTTGCCCCAACTTCAGACCATTTCCTCTGGTCTTGTCGTTCATCCTTTGGGAGAAGAGGCCAACACCCACCTCTCTACACCCTCCTTTCAGGTAGTTGTAGAGGGCAATGAGGTCGCCCCTCAGCCTCCTCTTCTCCAAACTCAACATGCCCAGTTCCCTCAGCCTCTCCTCATAGGACTTGTTCTCCAGACCCCTCCCCAGCTTGGTGGCTCTCCTCTGGACACGCTCCAGCACTTCAATGTCTTTCCTGTAGTGAGGGGCCCCAAACTGAACACAGCACTCGAGGTGAGGCCTCACCAGTGCCGAGTACAGAGGCACGATGACTTCCCTACTCCTGCTGGCCACACTATTCTGGATACGAGCCAGGATGCCATTGGCCCTCTTGGCCACCTGGGCACACTGCTGGCTCATGTTAAGCCTGCTGTCTACCAACACCCCCAAATAATGTTCAGTATAAGCTCATTCCACGGGTCCAAGTCCAGGTGAAGAGGTACAAACAACACATCTCAGCAGATGCCGCCGCACAGGGAAGTCCTGTTCCTTGGGTTCTGTTACCAGAACTCCTTACCTGCCCTGCTCCAGTAAGACTATATCCTTCCAGCCCATCTTGGAGAGGTGATACGCCACGGAGGTGCCCATGATCCCGCCACCGCAGATGACAACCTGCGCCCGTGCCGGCAAGGAGACGGGGTGAGGTTCTGCTGTGCTCGAGGTGCTTCGCCGGCAGCAGGTCGTCGTCGTCCTCCTCCTCCATTTTGGGTTAGCTGCCCGCCACCGGACATCTGAGAGTAACCGGAGAAACATCCCGGGGGCTATTTGTCAGTTTCCTTATAGCACCGCCTTAGATGCCTCCAGACGTGACCTCGGCACCGCTCCTTCTAGGAAGGGAAAGAGGAGAACCACGTTACCACTTCTCTTATTATATACACTGGTTGGCAGCGGCAAACGTCACATGGGGTGTAAGTGGCCACGGGAGAGCCGAGGAGTAAACAAACAAGGAGGGCGGTTACTCCGTCCTGAAACCAGCCTTGCTGTGAAGATTTAAACCCGCCAGGGGCACGGAGCATCCCACCTCGGTTCCTGAGGGCAGCGTTCAGCTGTCAGCGAGCGGAGGCCCAGAGGAAAGCTGGAAAAGAAAGGCCAGGCTTCCCCCACACCCTCCGCGGGTAGCCCAGAGCCAGGCAGCAGGCACAGGACACGCTCTCAGGCCTTTCCTAAAGGCTGGGGTTAACGGGGGTGCAAAGAGGTTTGGTTATTAACGCCGCCGCGGGCCTTTACCTGAGGGAGGAACCAACGCCTGTCACGGCAGTAACCGGCTCGGGGACCCCCGGCAGCGCCGCTTTTACCACAGGACGTGAGGGCGCTGGGATTTCACACCGTGCCTGCGCTCCGCAGGTCACCGCCGCGGCCCTGCGCTCTCTCCCCCACCACCATCCCGTACCGAGAAGGCGGCACCGGCGGCGCCTAACGGAGTTGGGGGGTGTGAGCACGCCCCGCCCCCCTCCCTCATCCCCCCTCTCCCCCCCCCGAAATAAACTACAACAAGTAAAAACCTGCAGACTCTTTTTTATTAAATTCTCCCGTTTCATCTGTACAGAAAAAAAAAAAAAACAAAACCAAACCAACAACAAAAAAAAAAACCCAACCGAAAAAAAAAAAAGCACATTATTCTGTTCAGAATTCTCAGTTAACATCTCAAAATTACACAGCATGGACATGTAAAAAATAATAAAAAAACAAAACCAAAACCCCAAAAACCAACCCCCAAAAACAAGGACCTGGATTTATACACAGAAAGGGATAAACCATTTACAGAAAAAAAA
>NW_015091298.1:264910-265159 GCF_001431845.1 Calidris pugnax | reverse complement strand
CCCCGGGGAGCGGGTGGGGCAGCCCCGGGGGAAGGTGGTGGCGGTGGTGTCGGCGGCGGGGAGCGGAGAAGGGGGTGTCCCCGGGGGGAGCGGGCCGGGGCGGCGGGGTCTCACCTGAGGGGAGGCGGGAGGCCTGACTGACCTTCCGCGCTTTACGGCCGCCAGCCGCCGCGCGACAGCTGCGCGCCGCGTCACCCGCCCGCCAGCCAATCCCCGGCGCGCGTGTGCGCCACAGGAGGGGGCGTGGCC
>NW_015091298.1:127614-264814 GCF_001431845.1 Calidris pugnax | reverse complement strand
AAAAAAAACCAAACCAACAACAAAAAAAACAACCCAACCGAAAAAAAAAAAAGCACATTATTCTGTTCAGAATTCTCAGTTAACATCTCAAAATTACACAGCATGGACATGTAAAAAATAATAAAAAAACAAAACCAAAACCCCAAAAACCAACCCCCAAAAACAAGGACCTGGATTTATACACAGAAAGGGATAAACCATTTACAAAAAAAAAAAAAAGTCTCGTTAATGTCACATTTAATTAAGGAAAACCAAAAGGACTAGGTTGAAGGAGGGAGGGGCCGGGGCTGTTCTGCGCACCCCCACCCCAAAAATCGGTGTGACAACCCCCGTCCCCCCCCCGCCACCCCCAGGGGTGACACTCACACCTTCCTTCCACACGAATATGGGGGGTTTCAGGGCAGAGGGAGGGATCTCTTGCTTTTGGGGTCAGCTACGGAATGAATTTTGGGGGCTCTGGCCAGCGAGCAGCGAGACTTTATTGCCCCCCCCACCCCAGGACACAGAATCCCACTGGAACGGGGCAGAAACAGCAGAGCCACCTGAATTATTTCTTCCCCCCCCCCAAATGTGTGTGATTTGGGTCCCCTCGAACCACACCGCCAGCCCCAAGTTTGGGCTCCAAGGTGGTGGTGGTTGGGGGGAGGCTGCCCAAACGGGGGGTTTCAGGGCAGAGGGAGGGATCTCTTGCTTTTGGGGTCAGCTACGGAATGAATTTTGGGGGCTCTGGCCAGCGAGCAGCGAGACTTTATTGCCCCCCCCACCCCAGGACACAGAATCCCACTGGAACGGGGCGGAAACAGCAGAGCCACCTGAATTATTTCTTCCCCCCCCCCAAATGTGTGTGATTTGGGTCCCCTCGAACCACACCGCCAGCCCCAAGTTTGGGCTCCGAGGTGGTGGTGGTTGGGGGGAGGCTGCCCAAAGATCAGTACCTGGAAGCTGCCTGGAAAATTTTTGGAAGCCCCCCCCCCCCCTCCCGGATGAAGAACATCCTTTTATTCAAGCTGTTGGAGTCCTCAGAGCTGGATTTTAAACAGGGACAGGAGTATGCTGCTAAATGAAATGTTCCGGTTCCACGCCACAAAATCGTGCAACTCACACATACCTCTCAAAGCTACCTTTTTTTTTTAAAAAAACAAAACTGAAAAAAATAATAAAGTCATGTTTTAACAGAACACAATTCCTCCGTTAAGGGATTGGAGTGACACACACCCCCACATCCTGGTTTGTCACCTTCCTTCCCTCCGTACCATCCCCACCATCAGTTCCTGGGTTTGGAGACATTTTCAGAGCAAGACCGATTCCATTGGCATGGATTTTTTTTAGATGGTTAGATTCTGGGTGGAAATGCTGCAGTTTTGGTACAGAATTCTTTGAACTTCCCCCAGTAGCTTTTTCCAGCCCCACACACCTACAGGGAGACTCAGCTCGCTGGAAAAGCCAGGAATTCTGTTCCTGAATGCTGGAGGCAGGAGAATCCCAAGTTGAAAAAAAAAAAAAACACCAAAAAATCAGCAAAAAGGACTCGATTAGACCCACTAGGTAAACAATAAATAAGCTTATTAAGGTTATTTACCTTAACCTGGCACTAAGAGGCCAGCAGGAGTGAAATAATGAGGTGCACAGTCCTCCTTACCCACCTCATCTAAACACGCGCCATCGTTTGGGAAATAGAACTCGTTAACCCTTGCAGCAGCACGGGGAGGGGGGGAAACAGGGAGCTGGACACCTGGCTCTGTCCCAGCCATCTAACCCCTTCCGTATATCCCCAGGTCTGGAATAAGCTTTCCAAAAGAAGGTTTGGGTGATAAGGAAAGAAATAAAACCCATCAACATTCCGCACCTCCCTTCTCCACCCAGAAGGCAAAGGGTGAGGGAAAAGGAAGGGGTTTGCCACACCAAGGCTCCTCTGTGGGCTGATGGCAGCCGTTTCCAGCACTCTTCATTAGACTGGAGAGGTTAAAAAGGCTTCCTCAAGTTCAAGGCCACAAGCAGTGTTTGTTACAGCCCCCCCCTTCTGCCTGTCCCCGCAACGGGAAACCCTCACCCGCAGGCAAGAGGCGGCATCGGCAACAGCACGAGCAGGTTATTTTGGGGGAAGAGTATTTGCGTGGGTTTCTGTGCTTTTGAGACCTCTGGATTTTTAGGTGTACGTGAAAAGGAGGAGGATGTTTCAAGACCAGGTAGATTTCTAATCACAAACAAAGTTACTTGGGTCATTAACGCTGGCAGGAGGCCCACGTGAAGAGATAACGCTGCTCAAAGATAAAACAGCCCAGAGCCTCTGCCAGTGGCAGACCTTGAAAAAAGGTGGGTCTGTGTCCTTGGAGTGGCAAAGGGCATCACACCTCTGCTTCGGAGGGCTCCAGCCACCCCCCTGTGACACCACCTCGCACTGAAACCCAACTCCAGGAGAGCCTGTGGAGGTGTTTCTAGCTGTGTCCAACTCCTAACGCAGCACTCCAGTCACCCATACCTTAACCTGCTCCACATTAAAAAGCCAAAAAAAACCAAACCCAAACAACCCAGAAAACCTCACACCTGAAAGTAAAGAAAGTCACCTTCAGAGCTGAACGGGGTTTACATTCAGAACTATGGCTACAGACCTACGATTTCCACCGCAACGTCTTCCAGAATTTAGTGGAAGATGCTATTTCTAGACAATAAACCATCTATCATGAGGCTTTTCAAGCCAATCGGGTTACAAAACGCCTTTTCGAAAAGTCACAACAGTTTAAAAAAGAAAAAACCAAAGCCCTCCGACAGCAATTTAGTTGTGCCTGATAGACATTTTGAGAAGCAGGACTCAGGCCAGTCCTACCATGTACTGATCCTCCACTGAACCTTTCACTGCGCAGATTTTCGCTCCCTCCTTGCCTTGTGTTCATAATATTTAGATACAGAAGCCGAAAGTGCTTGTGAAAAACTCCATTCTGTAAAGGCAGCAGCAGCAGAATCAGCTGGTCCACACTCTGGAGTGTCTCAAAACCCCCTGCACCGTTCCTCTAGAGAACAACGGGGAAAACGGGAGACGTTGGGTCTTCCCTAGAAAGGTGCTATGTGGGAAAACAGTTATGGTTCAAGCATCAGCCTCGGTTGGACAGTTTCAGGCACGTGATTTTTACCACAGCACAGGGAGGTGAGCACATCTGGAAGGTGAATAAAGGGATATCCTGCTGTACACGTGGGCTCCTGCGCTGCCACGGCTACATTGCACCAACACGCTCCGTGCTGCGGCCAAAGCACGTGGCTCTGCGACCTCCAGGCCTCCTTGGGCTTGGGGAACAAGGACTGAGGGTAAGAAAAGGCCACAACTCATGGTGCAGCTTTTCTAAAACGCCTTCTTTGGGCTCTGGGGTGAGAGTATCAGGTTCTGGAAGAGTAACTACATATAGCACGAGCGCACAAGTGGATGGGAACAAGCTCCTTCCCTCCAAAATCCAGATGTTTCTGCCTTTCATACAACACTACCATCCTCCCATCCACTCCTGCTTGGCCTTCTGAACCAGCCCCTGTCCTACATCCCAGGAAACACCAGTTGCTACCACTATGGATTGAAGCTGTGGAAACAAAACACACCCTTCAGCGCTACCGTTCAAACCGTTAAGATTGAGAGGCCAGTTAGAAACCACTGCACTAGCCCCCAAATAACCATTTTACAGATAGTCCAGTGGCTTTCTGCAGCCCTGCCCGAGCGTGGCAGTACCACCTGGAGACCCTTAATTTGGGAGGGCAATACCTTAAGCAGCAGAGAGGTCAAATCAAAGGGAGCATTAGAATTTTACCGCATCGTCGCTAATGAAGTTGAACCCATGGGGGCAGTTACCACCCGCTGACAGCAGAGCTGGACCCTGCTGAGGGGTTCCACACATCTACACCCTGTCTGGAATCTACCCAAACACAAGCTGTACAGCTCACGTGAATATTTGAGCCTGGGCAGTATTTTATTCTACCTTGCGAGTGGCAGAGGAAGAAAGGGAGGACACCTTTTCAGCCAAAAAACCCAAAAAAATAATAAAAAAAAAATTCCACAGTCACAAAAGCAGAATATTCACTAGGAGATGACACCAGGGACTGGTGTCCTTAGGTTGTCCAAGACTATGCTCTGAAGATGCTTTACATGAGATGAGCAAGATGTCCAAAACAAGGCCAACTGTGGTGTAAGATGCAATTTACCCTTTAATTTCCTGCCTCAATTTCACCCAGCCACAGAGGATGACTAGATTTCAGTATGAACCATTACCTAAATCATATAGTCGGTATGCAGATATATGTCTTTCTTTAAAAATTTACTTAAAAACTGCTTGAGCCGCAGGTCATTATCAGTCTGATCTGGAGAGTGAAGGCAGTTCCAACGGTACAACAGAGACTTGTCTACAGGCAGGTAAAACGAGAGTCTGCTAACGACGGGGTAACAAAAGCTGCTGGCTGGGCTGGCCAATGTTGCACACAAACTTTCATAGGATGAAGATGCTGTGGATGAGATCCAGGATGGGAAAACTGAGCCAACACCTGCTGCTGTTCTAATTTTTTTTTTTTTTATCCTTTTTTTTTTTTTATTCTCCTCTCACAAGAGGGGGTGGGTAGACTATACAGAGGAGGGCTGTACAAAACTGGGCACTGGGCAGGCATTTCTTCAGCAGGCAATCCAGGCTCTACCTGTCCTTGAGCTCTCTTGTCACCCGCTTGGTGATGCGTCCACACATGAGGCCGATGAGGAAGAGTACGCAGATGCCGACCGTGATCACGGACAGGATGTAGTTCTTGGACGGAGAGGTCATAACTTGCATGGCGAGGTCAGAAAAGCCTTCTGCTGGGGCAACCTGAAGGGGAGAAGGGAATACATGAGTCAAGGTGCACTTTCCAGGTGACCTTCAGCCTTTGCATTTATCAGGTCTAATCTCTGGCACTGCTAGTGCCTCCTCTCGTTGTCAGACTTGGCCTGAACCCCAAACAAACAGGTCTGAAATGGTTTAGCTGAAGGAACTGCTGCTCAGTGTCTCCTTTGTAGCAGGAAGCTCTGCTGACCCTATTCCATTGCCCCAGACCTTTTCCACAGGACACCAAGTCCCGTGTGCACAACAGACGGTTTAATGGCTTGGATTAGAAATACCGTGACCAGCAGCAGTAGGGAGGTGATTGTGCCCCTGTACTCAGCACTGGGGAGGCCACACCTCGAGTATTGTGTCCAGTTTTGGGCACCTCAATCCAAGAGAGATATCGAGGTGCTGGAGCGAGTGCAGAGGAGGGCAACGAAGCTGGTGAAGGGCCTAGAAGACAAATCATATGAAGAGCGGCTGAAGGAGCTGGGGCTGTTTAGTTTGAGGAAGAGGAGGCTGAGGGGAGACCTCATCACTCTCTACAGCTACTTGAAAGGACACTGTAGAGAGGTTGGTGCTGGTCTCTTCTCACAGGGAATTAGTGACAGAACGAGAGGGAACGGCTTCAAGCTCCAACAGGGGAGGTTTAGATTGAACATTAGGAAGGAATTTTTCACCGAAAGAGTGGTCGGGCATTGGAACAGGCTGCCCACGGAGGGGGGGGAGGCCCCATCCCTGGCTGTGTTTAAGGGCCGTTTAGATGCAGTGCTGCGGGACATGGTGTAGGGGAGGACTTTGTAGAGTAGGGGAGATGGTTGGACTCGATGATCCCAAGGGTCTCTTCCAACCTCAATGATTCTATGATTCTTTGTAGCAGGAAGCTCTGCTGCCCCTATTCCATTGCCCCAGACCTTTTCCACAGGACACCAAGCCCCGTGTGCACAAAAAACGGTTTAATTCTGCACTGCTGAGGAGGTGTCCCAGGCACTGCGACAACAAGACACGCAAATTCAAAAAAGGAAACCCGTTTTCCATTTTTCCCAGACCAAACTGAAAACGTCAACTTCAGAGACAGGAATTTCATTACAGCTGAAGTTTTTCCTAAGTAGCTTGCAACAGAAAGATCCAACGCCAAAAAAAATAATGAATAAAAGGAAATCCTTTACATATTCACCTTTGCGGCGTAGCTCCACATTTCGATGCGATCGTTAAGGCGCTTCTTGCATTCAGGCTGCAGCCTCACACGTTTATCTTCCAGAGCTTCCATTAAACATGACATTTCTGTAACACGGAGAAGACGGTGTTAGAAAATAGAAACAGCGGCTTCGGTAACGGAAAGGCTTCTGGAAAGGGAAACTTTCAATTCTCATAAAGGCCGATGGTTCCACAGCTCCCTAAACAGAGCAGCCAGCCTGCCAGACTACATACAGAGCCCTCTTGTACCCTTGAAGCTAGAAATTTCACTAAGATTCATGATTAATAACTGCATTTTGAGGCGCGAGGAATTTTGACTTCCAAAAAGAAATTACAGGACCTATCCAAGATGTAATTCACATGAGATTTTATAGCCTTACAAATTGGCACCTTCAATGAGCCCGACTCCAAATTCTCTGCCTCTACGCTTTAGAGAGAACTAAGATCAAATTCAGCTCAGGAAAAAACAGAGAGTGTTATCTCTTTAGGCTCGTCAGGAGTTTCTTTTGATGAACAAAATGTTTTGGAAAGGTTTAACTTCCTGAGTTTTCACACAGTCCTGTGAAAAGGAAATGGGATCACAATGTTCTGGGTGCCTACAGAGCAGCACAGCAAACTCACAAACTCTTTTATATGTTCTCATATCAGACACCAAAGTAAAATTCTGTATTTTATGCTTATGCTGCCTTACTTGAATAACCCCTAATTGGATGCTTTTTGCTTTGCACCGAAGAGTTTTGCTCACAGCAAACAGGCTGCAAACTTTAAACCAACTCCAGACTTTTTCAACACAATTGTCAGTTCAAACACTCCGAGGCAGATCCCTCTCCAAGCTCCAGCCTCCTGCATCCCCTCAACATGTCAGCACACAACATCAAAGGGATTATGACAAAACAGGAATAAATAAAGGATATCCAGAATTTCAGAAAGGCATTCAGTAACCAGCACGAAAGATAACCATCAAGAAAATACTTGGCTGCTATTTTTAATGCCAGATGAACTCAGAAAGATGGGAAAGTTCAGAGCTTTTTTCCCCCCACTAACTTCCCTTGAACAGCCACACACACTATCCAGCAGGCTAATGTAACAGCAGTAACAAAGCTTGTCCTCAAACAGGAAAAGAACGGGTTAGGAAATACTTAAATAAATGATGTTTCAAGTGGTCTGAACCTGATGAACTCAGTCTTAGGGGACCTGGAATAGCCAATGAACTCTCAAAGCCTTTAGCTGCTCTGCAAAGTTAGAAAAACGTAGTAAAGACTATACCTACCCTCTTAATACTGGAAAAGAAAAAACTGGTATCTTTAAGTAGAGAAGAAAAAAAGGATCAAAGAACTTCAGTTTAATTTTGTCTGTCAAAAATACTGAAACAAATAAGCCGACCATGGACAAAGACCGGCAGAAAGAAAGGAGGCTCAGGGGGATTAGCTAAGAATGAACCTCATGAAGCCAAGCTGATTTGGTTCTGTAAGAGAAGCAGCTTAGTCCCAGGGAAGCTTTTGATGCAGTCTGATATAACACTCTCATAGGTGAACTTGGGAGCTGTATCCTGCGTGGAGCTGATACAGGGTGGGAGATAAAACCTACTGAAAAAATGAGTCCAGGTGTACAAAGAGCTGGTTTTCGACAGGATTTAACCAAGGAGGAGTTTTATGGAAGGGTTACAGATCTGGCATCACTACTGTCATAGTTCCATCCATAATCATATGGATGATGGAACATAAAATGTACTCATTAAATCTGCAGATAAGGGTGCAAGGATCAGGATTGAAGAACAGGTCCCACCGTGGACACCAGGAAGGACTTCTTGATACCCATCTTGTGGTGGCATCTGCCCCCTCTGCAGCTGTCCCACCTCAGTACCCCAAAGGACTGGCAGAAATACCTTGTACTTAATACAATGCTGGTAAGAAAATGCAGCTTAAGGTGCTCAGGCATGGGAGGTGAGATGAGTAAAGTAGGAGCACTTACGGCGTCCTCTCCCTGGTGGAATGGCAGCACAGTGGTGTTTGATGTCCAGGGCACAAGCTGTGTGGAGCACTGGGTCAACAAATATATCGGCTTTGCTCTCCTTCAGCATGTTGAGCACTTCCTGGGGAGGGGGAAATGACAAGTACAGCTCAAAAAAACAGGAGAGAGAACAACATTCATTCCGCTCAATGATTCTCCAAGGTGCATCACCTTTTTAAAGCCAGGATCATGAGAAAAAAAAACCCCACAACTGTCCCTGGATGAGGTCACAAATGCTGGTTTAGGCTGGATTAAATGTCCTGGTTTATAAGGGCTACCACAGTTATATTCGTTAAAATATAAAATACATCAATATGTGAGGGTTACTTCAGTTAGAACTGAAATAAGGTGCCACAGCCAGTTCATCCAGCCCTGGACCCAGCACTCAGGAAGCCTGCAACGGAGACAGCACCAGAAAACAGATCAGCAATGAGCAAAGTCTGGCAACAGTAATGGAGAAAGGATCCAAGGCTGGGATTGCAAAGGGGGCATTGTCGGCACAATTTTCCCTGGCAAATTGGAATTGAATTGAATCTCTGCAGGCCAGAACCAAGATGTGTAAGGAAATCAGCTGAGCTCTGGCTTCATACAAACTAAAACATGGCCTGGGCTGCGATCTGGGAAAAGTCACAGATTTCTGCAGGGACAGGAAACCTTTTAGAGCCCATTCAATTTATTTCCTTTACCTTCTTGCACATTTCAGTTTTTATTTTCAGCAGATTCACTTTCAGACATTCTTCCACCTGCCCAGTCTGCTCCTGAGCTGCTGCTTCTTCCGCGCACAAGTTGGAAATCTGTTTGGAAAATGGTATTTTAACATAACTTTTAGCACGTTAATATTTCAATACATTAACTCATCACAAGGCACAGAGAACACCTGATGAGATACATTTCCCCCCAGAATCTCCAGAGCCAAATGCAGCCTGGCTCATGCAATATGCATAACCCTTTGAAACCCAACAGCAAGAAGTCGATACTGCTGTACCGAGGAGTAAGGCAGGGGGAAAAGAGCATAGAAATAATTTGAAGATATGAAATAAGCAATACTTGAGGCATGGCTGATTCGGCTAGCAAAAGCTAAAGCTCAAAAATGTGACTATATTCCAGTTAAGGCTGGCAAGGCCAGAACACACACACATTTTTGGTTCAGGACAGGAAAGCAGTATTTTTCCCAGAGTCAAGTATTGATGAGATCCCTGATGGAAAAATAAACTTTATATTAGCACTGCACAGAGAACTGCAATTCTTACACTGTGGGCAGAAGTCACAAGCAGAGAACCTGAGTAGCCAGGAGCAGCTCAAAGGGGTTGGGTGTTTTTTTTTTTGACTGTTTTAATTATCAGGAGAGTTCATGTTTTAAGGAAGAGAATTTGCTTTGTGAAGGGAGTTTTCATCCTGAGAAAGCAGCTGCTGAGTTACTTCTCCTACCTCTTCAGAGCAGTGCATCTGAAGCTGGGGATCCAGCCGATAATCGAGAGCCGACTCCTGGATTATCACTCGAATTTGGTCCTCGCAGTCTGGAGAGAGACGCTATTGAGCGGAGAAAGTCATTAACCCACTCAATGACCTTTCTTTTCATAAATCAATCGCGTCGCATTTGAACCTGTGCATTCTGTAACACTCGTAGGGGAGCGTCAAAATCTCATTTACACACAGGCTGTTACATACATTGAGCACACCCCGAGTTCCATTTGTTATTCTACGACCGTTCCTCGTTTGCAGGCACCAGCTCTGCTCACCTGATCTGCATATTTCAACTTCAGGCAGGAGATGACTTGTCCTTCCAGCTCCGTATCATCCTTGGCCCTATTGAGGATGTTTTGGCAGAATTTTGGTATGTCTGCTTTGCACGCCTTCCTGAGCACGGGATTTAAGCGGTAATCTAACCGGGAGAGATGACACAACACCGTTAGAACACATCTCTTCAGATTACAGGACACAACACTCCAAATTGACAGAAATTCCCCAGATGACATCGTACCACCAACGGATTTACTTTTGGGGAAAAACAAAATTCTGTTGTGAAAAAAATACTAACTTGGGAGGTTAAGAGCTTCAGGAAGAAAGTGGATCCAAACACTCAAAGAACTTGAGTGAATGAAGTCAGTGTGTGCACTGACAACCAGGAAGGAGAGGAAAACAAAGCAAACATTCTCCCAGCCACACAGACCACTCAACGGCTCAGGCAGGCAAATTCCATTTTTTTCAGGAGAAGATACCTGTGTTCTGTGTAATCTGGCGCTTGGTGATCATCTGCTTGCATTTAGGATCCATCACTTCACTGTTCTTGTTTTGTTTCAAACACTGCAACATATTTTTTGAATCTGCTTCTGGACAAAACCGCTACAAAAAAAAAAATCAAACCCCCAAGTTTTATTACTGAGCACTTGGGAAAAAAAAACCCCACATCTATATTCACGGAAGAGAATAAGCACCTGCCCAATCCAGGGGTATATACACCCATTCCTGAGCCCCAACACCTATGGAAAAGAACAGTGCTACTCTCTAAATTCACTAAGGGCATGAATATTTCCACTTTATAGACTGAGCACACAGCCCTGACTGGCTTCTAGGCACCAGCTGGTGTTGGCAGATTCAAAACCAATTTGCCTGTATTTTCTATTCCGAAGTTACAGCACACTCTGCAAGCAACACCCACCAAATTAAGTCTCATACCCCACTACTTTCTCTCCACTTTATTTTGGAAATTAAAAAGGGACTCTCAAGTCTCTACACACACTGCTGTCCTGCATAAATGCTGGCTGGACAAAGCGATAGGTAGAGACTTCACTAGTAAAATTCAAGATAAAGTAAGGCCATACAGAATGAGAAAGCAACGAAGAGCTCACCGATACTAATTCGCCCGTTCTCACTCTGAATCATAATCAGAAGTGAACCAGCTTACTCAGAATTTAGACCAAAGGATTAATTTCTTTTGTTAGAATCTAATTCTGTGGGTGTAAGATAAGGCTGCTGCATCTTCTAATCCTCACCATTTGGTGAGATTACAGGTCTTTTTTAAAAATCATGATATTGCACCGGAGAGCAATAAATTCTTCAGATGTTCTGCTTCAGCCACAACAGGGAGTCAGGGAACTGCAGAGACCACACGTACTGGTGGTTCAAGGCTTGCAATTCTGGCTGCTGTGCAGAAGTATTTTGTATTAACATGCACAGCTGCTTTCCACAAGGTACCAACATTTCTAATGTTAAGTTTTCCCTGATTTTGCCCACTTGATGACTTTGCTGAAGGTCTGCACGCACCAGGTCGGCAGTGAACTGAGGACGTTCCTCCTCTCTGCAATCACAACTTCTTCCCCATCGTTAAAAGCCAACCCCAATTCAAACCGACTGGGTGAAAACCATATTAGAAGCCTCAGCACAGGCTTCCTCCTCAGTTCCCTCAGTTGGGAAGACAAATTTATCAGTGCACGGACTTTGATCAGCTACGTGGAGGAAGTGAAGTTGAAGGAGAAGGGCCCTGAAGAAACCTTGGCCTGACACAGAGTTAAGAAGCTCATGACTGTGCAAGAAAGCGACAATACCTCTGGAACAACACCTCACTCTTGTAACAAGCCTTTAGAGGAACCTCAAAACCAATATAGCTTTTATGTCCCAACCTCACTGCATTAAATCAACACACTCCTGTTACCTTGATCATCTGCTTGCAGACTCTCATGAGAGTGTAGTCCAGCTCTGGATCCATCATCTCCGTCTCCTGCAGTTTAAAGACCTTCTGGTGGCACCGGGTACTCAACTGCTTCTTGATTTCTTTCAGGCATTCAATGATCTACAACACAGTTTTACAACCATTACAGACACATGGGTGATATGATCCTGCCATACGCTGCTCCAAACGTGCAGCCACGTGTTCCCCCAATGGCTTGTCTTCACCTGATTTATGCAATTAAGTTCCCAATGCCTAGGTTTTATCAAAAGTCATTACCAACGCTTATTTCCAGGACTTGCTTTTAAGCTCATCTTTTCTGGCAAAGATTTAATGAGATGAAGAGGGTCACCCAGACTTAACTCGAAACACCACGCCTCACCCTGCAGACATTACACTTAAAAAATCTTTAGCAACATTTCAGTAACCAACTGCTAATAGCTTAAAGCTAGCATTAATAGTTCATTAACTAGCAGGAATTAACTGCTCACAGCATTGCATTCACCCAATACTAATGCTTGTGAACCAGTGGGGAAAAAGATGAAGTTATGCTCCAAAATACTAATGAGAAAGATTTCGGTGGTATCAAAATGAAAACCTAACACTGCACTCACAGGGGCAAAAGTGTTCTTCAAAAGTTTCCTGAAATGAAAGTCCAAATTAAATTGTAAATTATTAATAAAATCCATTACCTGTGCATTGCCATAGGGCACGTTTTGGCAGTAGTTCTTGATGTCACTTTTACAAGCCTCATACAGTTCTGGTTCAAGTCTGATATCCTCAGTCTGCAGGAAAAATTACAGTATGAGCTTTTAAAGTAAGATTCTAAAGACTATTTCACTTTGTTAATCTATTAACTAGAGCCCTCTACTCACAAAAAGCAAGCAACTCTCACAACAGGCAGCTCAGATTCTTTCAGTTTAGGGGTCTGGGGTGAGAGAAGTTGTGTTAGCGGGAAATCAACTTTGCAAATCCATGCAGTGGATCAGTTGCTTTTCACAGTGAAGGAAGGGTTTAAACTGAATTTTGGAGCTGGCAAGTTGTTTCCACTTGCTCCTCCTAAACAGGCATGAACACAAATCCCAAAGACAGGTAAAATCTTCTCATTTGAAAGCCAACACATCAACTGGCCAAAGACCTGAAGAGTTTGTTGCTGCAAGCAGCGCAGCAGGAAGCGGAGAGGCAGCCCTTCCCTACCAGAACACACATACTCCTGTTCAGAGCAGCTGGAGTTGAGTCACTTCATCTCTGCTTCTTTCCTCAGTCTGTAAAATGAAGCTTTTGTTCTCTCCCGGAGGACTCCCACAACATCAGCATGTGCAGCACGTTGCTCCCTAACACTAAACATAATCGCTTCGAGCTGAAATTCCAATGACCATTTAGCTCGCCTTAGCCTTCATCAGACTATATTTAAGGCATTAAAGTAGACAATCATCACTTTCACCGTGAAGGGCAGCTGAGCCTCGTGTTGTAAGAGTGGAAAAAATAAATTAGGTACATCTTATAAATGAGCTTCCTTTTTTTTTTTTTCCAGACTGGACAAACCAGGAAGCTTTAATTCAAGGACCTTGCTAGAAGAGCGGGCAGATGAAGAGTTTCATGCATGTTTACCATCTCGAGCTCCTCGACACGCAGCTGTTTGCGGCACTTGAGGGACACCCTGTGCTCCTTGGCATCCTGCAAAGTATCGTTGCGCACAGTCGTGCTCAGGCAGATCACTACATCCACCCTGCGGACAAGAAAACAGCTTTTTTACTCATTTACCCCTCACTTGGACCAGCCAAGGCTGGTGCTGGATCACCACATCGGAGAAAGTGACCCCAAAAATCCAAGAACAGCATAAAGTCCTTGTGCACCTCTGCTTATTTCTAGCCTGGGTACGGCTCTATGTGGAGTCACTGGATCACAATTAAAACCTAAATCTCATCCTGTCTAATTAGAGTCTAGATTAGCAGCCAGGAAGATATTCAAAAAAATCCCAGCACACCCCCACCACCCAGCAAGACCTCTGCTCTCAAGGCAATGCTTTAGAAAAGCTTTACCTCATCTCAGAACTAGCTGGAGGTGAACACTCACATTGCAAACAATCCTTCTGCGTTATGGGAAGGGCATTTATATCATAAAAGGCAAATGGTCTTGCTACCCACCAGCAGCATCGACCTTGGGTGTAATTTAGCCGTACGCCATTGCAGTAGGCTGTTAAAAAAAATAATCCTTACACTGAAATGAATAAACCAGCTAAAAGAAGCGAGGCATTTCCCTTTCCCAGATCAGCAACTGGAACAACAGTGGCCTGCACCTCAGAATATGATAAATCTAGCAAGGATATAGAATGTCCTGGGACACACAGTCCACTAATTGGAATCAAGAGGACAGGCTTGTACGCAAAAGTAAAGTGGAAGTAATTTTAAAGAGGCAGACGATGTCTCCACCTTAAGCATAAGGGAAAACACACAAAACAATCAGTCTTTAAAGGAATTCCAGTATTTGCTGCTCTACCATGAAATACTGTATAAATACATAATAAAGTTACAGGGTCAGATTGCTGTTTGGTCAGGTGCTACGTACTTTTTTTTGATGTTGGGGCAAAGTTTCAGCACATCCTCCTTGCAAGCCATTTTAAACTTGTAGGAGAACCGAAAATCTTTCATTTGAACCTGCAAGAGAGAAATGAGGGGAAAAAAAAACACAAACCAACTTTGGTCAATCTCAAAAGAAGGAGGGGTTTCCTAATTAGCTAATTCCTGCCAACACCCTCAGGAAGCAGAACAGGCTTCCACCGACAGCAGAGAAAAGCGCTGCTCACCAGCTGGAAGTGAGTAACTCCGATTGCACATTTCTCATTCATTTCCTTCTGGTGTTTGTTCTGTATTAGACACTCCATCAGGTCCCCAGAATCAATCTGGTTATCTGCAACCTCCTGAAGAAGAGATGAAAGGTTTAAAAAATCAGCTAATCTTACAACTCATGATTTTTATGCTCCTGTAGCCCGCTGCGACCAGGAAAGAACAGAACTTACAGTCCCACTCTCTGCTTATGTCTGATTTTACTTTTGAAACATAACAAGCACATCAAGAACAAATACTAAAAACTCTAACCTTTCCCACACAGTGCTTTTTCCCCCCAAAGATATTCAGGTGATTACAGAGCACTCACATGACAGAAAGTCTGGATAATGGGCTCACACGCTCTCATCAGCAAAGCTTCAATTTGAATGTCCTGCAGAAAACACACAATATCTCATTTTCCCAGTGAATGGACAAGAAAAAAGGCTCAAAAAAAAAAAAAAAAAACCCCCACTGGGGGGAAAAGAGAAAAGGACATAAAGCACTGGCCAAAGACCTGAAGAGTTTGTTGCTGCAAGCAGCGCAGCAGGAAGCGGAGAGGCAGCCCTTCCCTACCAGAACACACATACTCCTGTTCAGAGCAGCTGGAGTTGAGTCACTTCATCTCTGCTTCTTTCCTCAGTCTGTAAAATGAAGCTTTTGTTCTCTCCCGGAGGACTCCCACAACATCAGCATGTGCAGCACGTTGCTCCCTAACACTAAACATAATCGCTTCGAGCTGAAATTCCAATGACCATTTAGCTCGCCTTAGCCTTCATCAGACTATATTTAAGGCATTAAAGTAGACAATCATCACTTTCACCGTGAAGGGCAGCTGAGCCTCGTGTTGTAAGAGTGGAAAAAATAAATTAGATACATCTTATAAATGAGCTTCCTTTTTTTTTTTTTCCAGACTGGACAAACCAGGAAGCTTTAATTCAAGGACCTTGCTAGAAGAGCGGGCAGATGAAGAGTTTCATGCATGTTTACCATCTCGAGCTCCTCGACACGCAGCTGTTTGCGGCACTTGAGGGACACCCTGTGCTCCTTGGCATCCTGCAAAGTATCGTTGCGCACAGTCGTGCTCAGGCAGATCACTACATCCACCCTGCGGACAAGAAAACAGCTTTTTTACTCATTTACCCCTCACTTGGACCAGCCAAGGCTGGTGCTGGATCACCACATCGGAGAAAGTGACCCCAAAAATCCAAGAACAGCATAAAGTCCTTGTGCACCTCTGCTTATTTCTAGCCTGGGTACGGCTCTATGTGGAGTCACTGGATCACAATTAAAACCTAAATCTCATCCTGTCTAATTAGAGTCTAGATTAGCAGCCAGGAAGATATTCAAAAAAATCCCAGCACACCCCCACCACCCAGCAAGACCTCTGCTCTCAAGGCAATGCTTTAGAAAAGCTTTACCTCATCTCAGAACTAGCTGGAGGTGAACACTCACATTGCAAACAATCCTTCTGCGTTATGGGAAGGGCATTTATATCATAAAAGGCAAATGGTCTTGCTACCCACCAGCAGCATCGACCTTGGGTGTAATTTAGCCGTACGCCATTGCAGTAGGCTGTTAAAAAAAATAATCCTTACACTGAAATGAATAAACCAGCTAAAAGAAGCGAGGCATTTCCCTTTCCCAGATCAGCAACTGGAACAACGGTGGCCTGCATCTCAAAAGATGATGAATCTAGCAAGGATATAAAATGTCCACAGTCCACTAATTGGAATCAAGAGGACAGGCTTGTACACAAAAGTAAAGTGGAAGTAATTTTAAAGAGGCAGATGATGTCTCCACCTTAAGCATAAGGGAAAACACACAAAACAATCAGTCTTTAAAGGAATTCCAGTATTTGCTGCTCTACCATGAAATACTGTATAAATACATAATAAAGTTACAGGGTCAGATTGCTGTTTGGTCAGGTGCTACGTACTTTTTTTTGATGTTGGGGCAAAGTTTCAGCACATCCTCCTTGCAAGCCATTTTAAACTTGTAGGAGAACCGAAAATCTTTCATTTGAACCTGCAAGAGAGAAATGAGGGGAAAAAAAAACACAAACCAACTTTGGTCAATCTCAAAAGAAGGAGGGGTTTCCTAATTAGCTAATTCCTGCCAACACCCTCAGGAAGCAGAACAGGCTTCCACCGACAGCAGAGAAAAGCGCTGCTCACCAGCTGGAAGTGAGTAACTCCGATTGCACATTTCTCATTCATTTCCTTCTGGTGTTTGTTCTGTATTAGACACTCCATCAGGTCCCCAGAATCAATCTGGTTATCTGCAACCTCCTGAAGAAGAGATGAAAGGTTTAAAAAATCAGCTAATCTTACAACTCATGATTTTTATGCTCCTGTAGCCCGCTGCGACCAGGAAAGAACAGAACTTACAGTCCCACTCTCTGCTTATGTCTGATTTTACTTTTGAAACATAACAAGCACATCAAGAACAAATACTAAAAACTCTAACCTTTCCCACACAGTGCTTTTTCCCCCCAAAGATATTCAGGTGATTACAGAGCACTCACATGACAGAAAGTCTGGATAATGGGCTCACACGCTCTCATCAGCAAAGCTTCAATTTGAATGTCCTGCAGAAAACACACAATATCTCATTTTCCCAGTGAATGGACAAGAAAAAAGGCTCAAAAAAAAAAAAAAACAACACCCCACCTGTGGGGAACAAGTTAAACTCAATCCAGTTTACAGGGTTTTTAAGAGAAAAGCCTGGTCTCCACAGAAACTCACTGCTTGGATATTTCAGCCAACCCTCTCCGATCTGGATGCTAGAGCACTAGAAATCACCTCACACCTAGGTGGGAGTTCAAGATCAGTGATAGTTCTGAACAAACCATTTCATAACCACTGGGAGGAAGCTTTTCCTAGGGCACAATGTCAATTTTAGGAGGTATGGGGAACAGTTTGGGGCCAGACAGTCAAATGTGCAGCTTCATAAAAGAAGTAAAGCTGCTGACCTCACTGAAAACCTCTAATGATGCACCTGGCAGTTACTTCTTGCAAGATTTTTGCAACAGGAGGAGGGAAGATGCAATATGGTACTCAAAACTACTTGTACTAAAGGTAACAGGGTCACCTGTGAAATCTTAGCTTCCCTACCATAATTTTAAGCAGATGTCATCACCAGCCTGAAACCCTGAATCATTGTTCAATTCTCTTCCTCGAAAACCCCACGTGAAAACTTAACGTTGTACAGATCCCAGAGAGATGCATTTCTGCAGTACTCCAACCTCACTTCTTTTCATCACCATCGACATGATGTGCTTAACTAGTCATGCTCAACTCTTGCCTTTAGCCCAGGCTGCCAAGCACTCACCTCAGACTCCAGCTCCGTGAGGTTTCCCACAACATCTCTGCAATCAGACACCAAGTCATCGAGATGGTCCTGAAGGCATTCCAGCTCCTACAAAACCAGCCATTTTAGCGAGCAAATTGACAACCCAATTTGAAGATATGGACTCAAATTATTATTAATGCACGTGAAACTGCCCTCTTCGTAAAGTCCTAAACCTCATTTAATCCCCCTCCTCTGCTGGCACTCCCAGAACACACATACGAAGCAGCGATTAAGGATGTTGGTTTAGGAAGTTACCACTTGTTCTCAAAAGCTGCGTGATGCGCTTCCACTTCTGGAATATCACCATGTAATTTGCCCTTCACATAACCTTAATGAGCGGTTAATTAGCCAAACGACAACCTATGATGGGCACTTGAAAAAGACAATGGCATATGCTCTACCGCATCTGCTGTCGAACGGCTCCTCCCCGACAGCTCTGCGAGGCCACTGCCATTTAACACCAAAGTATTTGTTGAAATTTTGTTAAGGAGCAGCAGATGTTAGTTCAGTTCTCTATAAACACAGGAAGCACGTCAGTATTTGCCAAATGGAAATGGGATAAAGTTTATGTGGGAAATGTCAAGCTTATAATAGAATATTCCAAATAAGAGTCAGGGTAGGGTGGGGTTGTTTCATTGAAGTCCTTCTCGTGAACTATCCCCTTCTCATCTCACTACACATTTGAACCTCCTGAAGCCCTGCAGTAGGTGCAAAGCTTCCTCGTACCACTTCCGCCTCTCAGTCTAGTGTAGATTATATTAAAAACATGCACAGTTTGAAACAGTCTCAGGTATAAAGAGACAACTTAAAACAAGTTTTATCCCCATTTTTGCCCATCCCACCCCTCCTGCTTTGCAGACAGGAGTTCCTGCACACAGTACCTGCCCCGTCTCCGTTTTCTCGCTGCACCACTTGCCCAGGTCAATCATGCACTTGTCCTGGAGGGTCGGGTCCAGCTTCACGTCCATGGCACGCTGGTGGAGGATCCTCTGCACCTCCGCTCGGCACTCCCGCGATAGCTGCAACGAGGGCAAAAAGCCTTTAGGATACGGGGGTCTCTAAATCCCTATAATGCAAAGATGATGTTTTTAGGTAACAACGTACCAAGAGTGACCACGAATGCCACCAGCAATCCCAGAAAGCACAGAAGTCATCCTGTACTGCTCAGCACGAACCTGCTGGGGCTCCCACAAGCAAAGTTTTATCCCCATTTTTGCCCATCCCACCCCTCCTGCTTTGCAGACAGGAGTTCCTGCACACAGTACCTGCCCCGTCTCCGTCTTTTCGCTGCACCACTTGCCCAGGTCAATCATGCACTTGTCCTGGAGGGTCGGGTCCAGCTTCACGTCCATGGCACGCTGGTGGAGGATCCTCTGCACCTCCGCTCGGCACTCCCGCGATAGCTGCAACGAGGGCAAAAAGCCTTTAGGATACGGGGGTCTCTACATCCCTATAATGCAAAGATGATGTTTTTAGGTAACAACGTACCAAGAGTGACCAGGAATGCCACCAGCAATCCCAGAAAGCACAGAAGTCATCCTGTCCCAGGCTCCAAGAGAGTTTGGAGCTTTGTCATGTAGTTTGGAGGGAGGCTCCTCTCACTCCACTAAAATCATGCATTCTTAAACCTTCCCGTTGCTTTTGAAGGGAGTCAAACCAGCTCATGCCCTCAACACCAAAGGGGAAGCCCAGAACAAGGCAACATAGCTTTTGAAGGGAGTCAAACCAGCTCATGCCCTCAACCCAGAACAAGGCAATATTGTCTGGCTGTAATTTCTTCTCAGCAACCCCCACCGCAGCACGCCAGAGACAGCATTTGCCAAGACAGAGGAAGAAACAAATTGTAGAAAACCAAGGGATACTGATATGGTGCTTGTCAGACCGAAAATGCACCAGTCAGAGCTTAAAACGTTATACATTTAAAAATCCAAAGCACTGAGAGTCACCTAGCATTTCCTGGGCAGCACTGGAAGAAAGTCCAGATCTAATCCCTGAAGAGTTTGCTTTCTAACACTAAATTTCAAAACGACAGCTTCTCCCTTAGCCTACTTTCCACCAGAAAAATACATTTAAAAGCCTTTTCTCTCTCTGATAGATTATTTGCAGGGTGGCTATTGATTTCTTTGGTCAGCACTAATACAAAATGGAATTAAGGAGTCTCAATTCAGCAGACTAAGAAACTGCATTAAAAGAATTATTCCTAAAAGAGAGATACTTTCAATCGATACTTGACCTCTGCCATGAAAGATCTTTTAAATCAAGCTGTAGAAATTAATTTTTTAAGCCAGACCATTGTGTAAACTCACCAACTCCTAGGGGTGGCATACACTACAGTGCCAAAAGAAACGGAAGCAAGTACCCAGCTGCCTTGATAAAGGCACAAGAGGGCAGCAAACTTGGAAAGAATAGCTCTAAACAAAAAAAAAGCGATTATGGTGGATCTCCAGATTGCAGGGGCAGCAAGTCACATCCCTAATGTCTTCTCTAAAGGCAGCATAAGCACATTTACTGGGACAGTACGCTCCAAAGAAATGAAAGGATGCTTTATATCACTAGGAAGAACTTGATGGAGTATCATCTGAAGTTGTACTCGGATCAAAATTTAATTAGAAACAGCCCAGGAAAGCTGGGCTTGGAACTCCTTTTTGCATAAACCCAATTCTGCAGCTATGCTAGCTATTTGCAAGGAATCGCATTCCTCTTTGGGAAGACAAGGGGGAGGACCTGCCCTGTGTCCAAATTGACGTACACAAGCTGTTGTCAGCACACAGTTACCCCTGCGGGCAATTATCACATCTCCATGTGTCTCCTTCTCCTTCCCAGACCACCACCACTGACCTTCGGGGCACATTTGAGGTGGAGTTTGCACCCGAAGTGGTGGAAAAGGCTTTTAAAGTAGCTTTTGCAAGTTCTTGTGGTTTTAGCGGAGCGTGTCCAACTTCCAAACACGTGTGCAACCCCTTCTGTGGCAGATGACAGAGTGGTTGAAGTGGCACTCACCCTCCTGCCCTGCTCCTCTGTGCGGTAGGCGTGCCTGTACAGGCAGGAGAAGACAGCCCCCGGGGGCATCAGCTCACTGGTCTCGTTCCAGCCATGGGTATGGCACAGACGGGAGGCATCGCCCTGACACTTGCGGTAGAGGACGGTATCCAACCTGCAGACAGAAAAGTTATCACCAGCACTTTCACAGAATCACAGAATCATAGTGGTTGGAAAGGACCTCAGAGATCATCGAGTCCAACCAACACAAAAAAAAAAAAAAACCCCCACAAAAAACACAAACCACCACCCACCACCTAAACACACAACAACAACCACCAAACCAAAAACCATCACCCACCCACACAGCACCCCACCACAAACCAGTAATCTTGGGCACTAGAGCATGCCCTGAAGAACCATGTCTACACGTTTCTTAAATACCTCCAGGGATGGTGACTCCACCACCTCCCTGGGCAGCCCATTCCAATGCTGGATAACCCTTTCAGTAAAGAAATGTTTCCTAATATCCAACCTGAACTTCCCCTGGCGCAGCTTGAAGCTGTTACCCCTTGTCCTGTCATCTGTAACTTGGAAGAAGAGACCAACCCCTGTCTCTCCACACCCTCCTTTCAGGTACTTGTAGAGAGCAATAAGGTCTCCCCTCAGCCTCCTCTTCTCCAGGCTGAATAACCCCAGTTCCCTCAGCCTCTCCTCGTAAGACTTGTGCTCCAGACCCCTCACCAGCTTCGTTGCCCTTCTCTGGACCCGCTCCAGCACCTTTATTGAAACCTTCAACTTTTTTTCAGATTCTGAAACGCTTTTGGAGGCAGAAAAACCCACTTCAAGTTTCACACCCCGCCGCGTCGTTTAGCAGCCGTGCCCAACCACCGGGTGGTGAAATGCCTGTCGCTCAACCTGGAATCAACTCCCCAGGCTCGCAAAAACAGACAAATATCTTTAATTACAGATGAAATCTCCAACGCTTCTTCAAGCCTCTCCCGTTCTCTTCTGCAGCAACCCAGCCAAATGCTGACGCACGGGAAAAGAAATCAGCTCCTTGATGTCCTCAAGCAGCAGAAAGGCAGGTACACACCGTGCTTTGCTTGTTATAATACCTTACGTGTGCTTTGTACTGCTGCCATTGTGAAATGCCAGTTTCATAAAAATCTCAGTTAGATAAATTGTCTGCTCCGGATTTGAGCTAACTGAAGACTCAGCATTTCTCGCTTTTGCATACAAGAAAACTGCAAGGGCAGATCTCTTAAGATGATGTCTAATTATATTAAAGTTCGGTGAGATATTGCCAACCTCCCAAAACAGAAACTTCAGATTTCTACACCACTTCAGAAGGCAAGCATCAAGTGATATCAGGGGACACAGTTATATAGACAATGATAAAAGTAGTAAGAAAACCGTTTTTACTCCGTGCATCTGTGCCTGGCACACAGTTAATACAACAGTTTTTATAAGCCAGTTCTAGGAACCAGTGGTTAAACAAAAAGATGAGCTCATGTTGCCCAGCCTGCAATATGAATTATCTTTACTCCCAGCAAAATGCAAATACTCAGTCTTCCTTCTTCCCATCACTTAAGTTTGGCTCAAGCAATGAACTACCTGCTGGAAACAGGGCACTGGCAGGAGAACCAGAAATGAAGTGAAACAGGAAGAGGAGGAAAAAAAAAAATAATGAAGTATTCTTGTCTACCTATGGAGACAGTTATGGAGATGACTAAAACAGTCACAAAGCCCTAAACACTCTGGTCCATGAAGCTCCACATATTTTAAGAGCAGAAGGTTCACAGAGATTCTTAAGAGTCAGCTCTTAACTACTGGCAATGCTGCCCACAGATGTGAGTCAGATTTTCTTAACGTTTGATTTGAATCCCCTTTGCAGGAATGGAAGCTCATGACTTCTTGCCTTACACTCCTTGTGGTCACTGAGAACAATTATTCCATTTCTCGCAGCAACCCCATTCAATACGCTAATTCCACACTTCTCAAGCTTCTTCACAAGAAAAGCCAAAACACTTATTTTTTTCCTCACTGGCCATGTTTAACAAATTGATACTCTCCTCATCTTAACCCAGGCAGACACAAAGGGCTCTGTATATATTTAAAACAAAGCGCTGCCATCTCTGGATGAGAGAAGTTGGAAAAGCAGTGCTCCAGAGGGAATTACATCTGCTCTACAGGCTGCAATCACAGCCAGAGAACTCAAAAAAAGGCAGAAGTGGAAGCAGGGAGCCTCTCACACAGTGGGTCTTTGTTACACTCCGCAGCGCGGTTTTCCTGACTCCCATACTGGAGCACTCAGAGCGGATAAAGCCGGCTGCCACCTGCACAGAAAGTGACCTTCAACTTCAACATGGCCAGAGGACGTCTTTTAATGAAAGACGCATTGAATTTCAGAGCTCTAACTCGAGGTTCTTTTTAAGGCTGCATCATTTCTAAGTGAGTGCCTCATTTAAGCGGGCATCACACGTACTTTTTCTAAGCAGCTTTTGCTTCTACTGTTCTGTAGACACCAATGCCCTACAGACCTGGCACCTCAGAAGTCCTCTTTCCAATAAGAATAAGTGATATTGTTTTACCAGGAGTTGCTAATGCATACGAACACTCAATATAAGCACCAAGAGAGGACACATCTTGTTTTACAGGACTCACTTCCAGTCACGAGAGATGAAATACTGGAGCTCCAGAAGCCTGTGCTCACAGTCCTCTACCATCTTCTCAGTATACAAGTGCTCCATCAGGCAGGACAGGATCCTGCAAACACAAGAAGGTGGTTAAGCAACAAACTGTTGTTATCGTGCTGAGCTTCCTTCAAGATTGCATCTAAAACAACCATACACCACATTTTTACCCTCTTAAATCCCTTTGTTTCAGCTATCTCAGCAAGTCTGATAGATGACAAAATCATCAGGACTATTTTATCCTGGCTCAGGGGACACTATATCAGACCTGGAGATAAAGGAGACATTTGTCTCTGGTTTGCTTAACCGAGCCTTTCAAGGCTGTTACTTTTCTAGGTGATATTGCTAAAGACTTACATCCTCAGAGAAATTAGCACATCAAATGTTACAAACGTAATCTAAGGGCCTGAGATAGCTACGTCCTTCACCAGTGGTATTTTTATAACAGGGCAGGTTTAGCAGCCTCCTTGTACAGCAAGAACGAAGAGGGAGCTCAGTTGACACCTCCAACCCTGGATGAACCACTAGACTGGAGCCCGTCGTTTCTTCTGGAGGGGTTTTTTAGGATCTATATTGATCATACAGCCAACCTCCACGGATGGCCAAGAGAACCAAAAGCCAGTGGTAAGGCAGAGGCACCTACATGGGGTCTCCGGAGCGTATGTGCTTGCAGGCCGTCTGGATCACCGACTCGCAGGCCTCGTTCAGCGCCCGGTCGATGCGGTAATCTGCGCCGGGGTCCGTCTCCTGGATCAGCGTCTGGAGCTGCACAGGAAAACCAAGTTAAAACCATCAAAATGAGAGCATTTGCAACTTCCCAAGCATGGCAAATCTACAGCAGTAACACTGCTGCCAGGTACCACCTCTGCTCTACAGCTGAGCATTTCATCCTCCTCCTCTCACTGGAGGAGAGCAGGCGTGTACCGAAGGTCAACCATAAATCTGGACCCATTATATACTGATTTACAAAACAGAAATGGTAAAAATTGAATACTGTCTTTCTGATCCACCCCTCGCCCCATAAGGCTGATGATGCCAAACGTGCAAATCTGTCCCATTTCCTTAAGGACCATCTACTCTTCTAAACTGAAAACCAAACCCATGTTTAAAGACCAGTCGCCGAACTACAAACAAAGCTTCAAACTATTTCTGAAGTACTCGGAGAGAACAAAAATTTCACTGAAATACAGGATGAAACGACCTGTTCTGCTGGGGCATGAAATATCATTTCCTCGAGCACACCTGCTCAAGCTTTTGGAAGGCCACAAAAAGTGGGTTTTTTGGACTAACCACAATTTAGCTGAGATTTATAGACAGATTTGAAGGAAATCTGGGTAAACCTCAGCCTCACTCAATCTACAGTTTTGGGGAGGACAGTAACTTTCTGGGCCATAACTCAGCCCAGGATGCCCACAGCCCACTTCACACAGGGCACACTAGTATCATCATTCCATGTTTTTAGCTGACAAATTTGGAGTAAAAACCCCAAATTTTAAAAAGAGAGCTGGCTTAGAAGGCAACTGCACAAGGACATCAAATGTTCTATGCTGTTAACATCTTGACACTTAATGATTTTTATTACAGGCCCCCAGCTCAACTAAGTCAATTTTATTCTCCATCTTTCAAAGTCTCTACCTAAACACCATGCAGGAAACTTTGAGGGGCAAAGCCCTACCAGCACAAAACATAAAGAAGAAGGGGAAAAAAGCATCAGAGAACCCCAGAAAATAAAAGCGTGAGCTATTTATCCAATAGGAAACCTGTAATCAAGAGGCCAAACCACAGACTGCCTGGGAGGAACACAGGATTTCCTGCAACTTGCTCTTGGCCAAAGTTAATTAGGCCCAGCTTTGGTTTCTGAGGGACACAGGCAGCTAGGAAGAGCACTGCCCAGCAGGCACTAGCTGATTATTCAAAAATTCTTGGGATGTTTTCACTAAAAAACAATAATAATAAAAAAGAAACATTTTATACGACACTTGACAGTGATCAAACAGAAGGATCCACACAGGATCCAGATAGTAACAGGGAGCCATACCTTAAACAGAAGAAAGGATAATTTATAAACCCTTTACAAACTTTGTAACAGTTCAAAGCAAGAAGAAAAAGAATACGATTGTTGTGCTGGCACACACAGCTTGCACGGATGGGCAACACACAAAGTGCAGGGATCACTTTATGTCAGATGTCTACGTATGAAAAGGGATCAAGTAAGATTAGAGGAATTCCCCCCTTAAGGACGAATGGGTGAATTAAAACCTCCAAAATGACACTTTCTTACACACAGGGATTAAATAAACTGGCCAGAGCACAGAAAGACATGGAGCTGTTGGATGGGGCCAGAGGAGGCCCCGGAGATGCTGGGAGGGCTGGAGCCCCTCTGCTGGGAGGGGGGGCTGAGAGAGTTGGGGGGGTTCAGCCTGGAGAAGAGAAGGGTCTGGGGAGACCTTCCAGCCCCTTCCAGTCCCTAAAGAAGGGGGGCTCCAGGAAAGCTGGGGAGGGACTCTGGATCAGGGAGGGGAGCCCTAGGAGGAGGGGGAAGGGTTTGGCCCTGCAAGAGGGGAGATGGAGCTGAGCTGTGGGGAAGAACTTGTTTGGTGGGAGGGTGGGGAGAGCCTGGCCCAGGTTGGCCAGAGAAGCTGTGGCTGCCCCATCCCTGGAGGGGTTCAAGGGCAGGTTGGAGGGGGCTTGGAGCAACCTGGTGTGGTGGGAGGTGTCCCTGCCCAGGGCAGGGGGTGGCACTGGGGGGGCTTTGAGGTCCCTTCCAACCCAAACCATTCTATGATTCTATATAGGCAGGATTCTTCCTCAGGCCTCAGTTTAGGCAGCCTTTGTGTTGGTACCCAGTGCACTTTGGCCTCTTCCACTTGGTACAACAGTTCAGAAGGACCCGGTCACATCCCAGTCACTCTTGCCCCATACTGGGCCCTGCTGCAGGATTCCCAGTTCTGATCCTCAACCGTGTGCAGGATTTGGAGCCGTGAGGCAGCTGCCCTGGCTGCAGGGGCATGGGAATAATTTGGCACCGGTGATAAAAGAAAAGGTTTTATAGGATTTTCCTCCCTCTCACAACCACCCCTTGCAGCTAAAAAGCAGCCAGATAACCATTATAATCCTCTGAACTTTTACCCCAATGTGAAGCTAAATTAACAATTAACTATCAGTTTATTAACTGTATTAGATATGAGAAGCAGAAATATCTGCCCTTTTAGCAGAGATTATAGCTTTCCATGTTCAAGGGACTGAACAGAAAAAGCAAAGATGAGACCGGAGCAACATAAAAGCCACATTATTGGAAAAAACAGTGTTCCAGCAGCTCTAGTATAAAACACTGCTTCTACTAAGCAACACCAAAGGTGAGAGATGCTGCCAGTACTGCTGCAGAACTTTAATGAGCTGATGCTCACAATTAAGGGACACGTATCGTGCAGAATCTCCATCTCTGAAGAATAACAATGATATTTGCAGAAGACCATTTAATGACCAGAACATATCCAAGCTGTATGTGCCTCCCCAAAGCAAAGAAGAGCTTGTTCTACATGGGAAGACACGCTCCTGTGATGTATCTCATGCTGACGGTGGGGTTTTTTTTTTTTTTGGTAATAAAACACATAGTATCAAGAACTCTCCAGGTTGGAAGCAACCTTTAAGATCATTGGGTTCAACCATCAACCTAACACTGCCAAAGCCACCACTAAACCCACATCCCTGAGCATCACATAAGCCCAGCTTTTAAATACCTCCAGGGATTGTGACTCTACCACTTCCCTGGGCAGCCTGTTCCAATGCTTGACAACCCTTCTGGGGCAGAAATTTTCCCCAATATCCATCCTAAACCTCCCCTGGAGCAACTTGAGGCCGTTTCCTCTTGTCCCATGGCCTGTTCCTTGGGAGAAGAAGCCAGACCCCCCGGCTACACCCTCCTTTCAGGGAGTTGGAGAGACTGAGAAGGTCTCCCCTCAGCCTCCTTTTCTCCAGGCTCAACACCCCCAGCTCCCTCAGCTTCTCCTCACCCGACTTGTGCTCCAGACCCCTCACCAGCTCCACTGCCCTTCTCTGGACCCGCTCCAGCACCTCAGTGTCCCTCCTGTCGTGAGGGGCCCAAACCTGAACACAAGAAGTGAAACCCCTCAGGATCAAGAAATCAGGGCACCAGAAGGTTTGAGAACACATCGTCAGTTTTCAGTACAAAGAATCACCCATGTTCTTTGTGCAGAAAATGGTAAGAACAGATGCTCCTGCAGGAAATCATGCAGACCCTTCAGTTACGTTTTGGCGATTTGGGGGGTTTTTTTGTGTCTTGTTTTTGGCAGATGGGCAAACATCTTCTGATAAAAGGCAAGCGGAATCAGAGCAAACCTTGACAGACAGGACAGTAAGTAAAACCGGATCCAAATTAGATATCTTCCATTCCAATTTCCTCAAACAAACAGTCCAAGCAAGTGTGTCTGGTCCTACAGCTTCTACAGTGAAGAGTTTCAGGACTAGTGCTACTGCTTTGAGCTAGCCAAGAAATTGTAGTGCTGTATCAGCGTTATCTACTGATGCTACTAAAAGCACAGGGACACGAGTTTTTGACTGCACATAGAAAAGAAAACATCTGGAGTTGGGCCCAAAGCACTGCAGCCAGCTCTGCTGGGACAAGCCCAACACAGCCCTTTTTCCACAAGCAATAAGGTAGAGATGTCACAGATGGGTAGTTCCACCACCACCAGTCACACCAAAGTTCAACCTGAGAGCATCACCACCATGTTCCTGAAATAAGAATCACCTGAGAACATCAGAAAGCAAGGACAAACATCACTCAACTTTGGTCTAGCTGGACTTGGGCCAAAGCCACGCGGACCAAGCAGTAGCCAGGAGGTGAGCAAGCAGGAGATGGCTGAAACAGAACAGCCATTTATCTGCAGATGAGGAACCACTGGAGGTACAAAGTGACAGGAGCTCTCACCAACTATAGATTTGGGGTTTTTTTGTCTAAACAGTCCATGCTCTTTGATGCAGTCTGCTTACTAGTTTTCTGGAAACCCCAACACAGGTCAATCTTTTCCCCATGAACGAATTTGCTGAAGCAGCACCTCTGAGGCCATCTGTATGTCTCAAAGACCAAACTATACCCACATATGGCAACAAAGAAGTTGAGAAACTGGCTTCAGGAAAGCATCAGTGGCTCAGCAGTAGCACACATCTATCCAAAAGGAAATGAAGTAGCTCCTGCTACTATGAAGGGATGGACCTCTAAATTTGCCTTCTTCACAGGCCAATCTCATACGACAGGCGAGTTTGAGTCTCTTGCACAAGTATGTGGAAGGGTTTCAGATAATATTCTCTTCCTTGAAAAGATAATTCATCTACTATAGAATGAGCTTCTTGCTTTTACCTTCTCACACAATTTAAAACAGAAGAAAACCCAGTGACAGCCGAGACAACCATTACCTTTCACATACCAAAATATCAACAATAAATGATTTAGTAGCTCAGAAGTCACAGACAGCTATATAACAGCACCACGCCAGTCCTCAGGAACTCACAGCTCTGGAACTTTTATCCTATTCTTGCAATCATCTATTTCCTCTTGCCCATAAAAAACCCAGTGACAGCCGAGACAACCATTACCTTTCACATACCAAAATATCAACAATAAATGATTTAGTAGCTCAGAAGTCACAGACAGCTATATAACAGCACCACACCAGTCCTCAGGAACTCACAGCACTGGAACTTTTATCCTATTCTTGCAATCATCTATTACCTCTTGCCCATAAAAATACACACAAACCAACTGTATTTTATAAAAATCAAGACTAAGTGTCTTGATTTTGCTGTCTTAAGAACAGAACATAGGTCATTCAGCTTGAAGGGAGTCATGGACAAGCTCTGCTGCTTCATAAACTTATTGTACAAAAATAAAGCAGAAGCTTAAGCATAAGAGAACTGAAAAAAGAAAACCCTGAGATTTTTACAGACATTCTTTTTCCCCCAGAGGTCTGAAATCTCCTATCACTTTTGGGGGTCCCCTGCTTCTTTGTGTTATCACTTGTTCCGAACACAAACGTCATGGTCTGTGAGTTATTCCCAAAAGATGAACTGATCTGACAATGTCCAAATAATCAAGGTCTGAGGCAGCGAGTTCAATTTCATATTTAAACAGAACCAAGAGTTCAGTTTTTCACGGTAATGTTGCAAAGCATAAGTCACCCACTGCAGCTCACTGCAGAAATGACTCAAACCCTGTAGCTGCTGTGCCAATACACCTGGTATTTATGCAGAAATAAGCTTCAGCACAACGGCATCTCCTATGCCTTACAGAAATTTAACAGATATTCATTTATCTTCGAATTACATGCACAGCCTGGCAACATTTGGGGCTCAGGCTTTGAGCTGCATTTACATGGAAAAAGGACTATAGTGGTGCCAGGAGGTCAAGAGGATACATCTCCAATTCCCACATCAGCACTGACACTCCCTGGTGTCACTCCAGTTTGGCACTGATGTCACTTTTCCAGGCTCAAGGGTCACTAAAAGCAGGTATTAAGTACAAAATTGTAATATTAGGTTAAAAAGCACTAATGAGTTCGAACAAATATTAAACAATTGTTTTCAATTTAAAGAATGTACAAAAAATTGAGTTTAAAAAGGGCACAAGAATCCTCCTGTTTTAAGAGGTATTTTGGAGAGGAATGACATTTCCTTCAGCGGCTGCAACCACGGCGCTGTGCAGCAGCACATTGTGCCTACCTGTCCCTCATGGTCCATCCCCATCGTTTAAACTGAATTAAAATTACAAAAATAAAACTGAGCAGGGAAAGGTGTTTTGAGAAGATTTAGTGCTTTTCCAAGGACAGGGCATAGGGGGGGAAAAAAAGGAAGGAGAGGGAATGCTTTAACACTTATAAAAAAAGCAAGTTTTCCTATGTCTTGCACCCGGGAGAGAACTCCACAACTTGAGAGCTGCTGGAGAAGAACTACTGGAGTAAGAAATCCAGAGCAAAACAATCCAAAATGCATTTTGTAAGGAAAAAAAAAAAGAAAAAGGACATTAATAACATGCTGCTAGATACCAAGTTACACTTTATACCACAACAATTTACACAGCTGCCTCCAGCCTTCCCTGGTAGCCAGCAGAGCCGGAGTGCCTTCAGAAGAATCTCCATCTCAAGGCAAAATGTTCACGAAAAATCATTGTTTCTACCAAGTGAGCAATCCCTGAAGGGAAGGGATGGAAAAGCATCTCACCGCCTGCTGGCAGTTCAGCCCGACGTTCCCCTTTTCGCCCCGAACCACTTTCATCAGGCAGTGCAGGGTGCGGCCCTTGCGGTGCAGGCCCGAGCAGTGGTGCTCGATCTCCCCTCGGCAGCTGAGGATGATCTCTGGGCTCAGCGAGAAGTCCTCCATCAGCATGCGGCGGTAATCCAGCATCTCGCCCTGGCACTCGCTGCTCACCTGGCGACCTGGGCCAAGAGAAGACCAAGCAATTTAGTTTTCATGCTGCTTCTCGTTGACGGGGCCGTCCCACCACCACCACCATGCTCTTGTTGATGCCCCCCACCCCAGCCCCCCACCACCACGGCCACGCTCTTGTTGATGCCCCCCACCCTGGCCACGCTCTTGTTGATGGGGCCGTCTCACCACCACAACCACGCTCTTGTTGATAGGGCTGCCCCACCACCACGCTCTTGTTGATGGGGCCGCACCACCACGCTCTCGTTGATGCCCCCGCCCCACCACCACCACCACGCTCTCGTTGATGGGACCGCCCCATCACCACCACCACCACGCTCTCGTTGATGGGACCGCCCCACCACCACGCTCTTGTTGATGGGGCCGTCCCACCACCACCACCATGCTCTTGTTGATGCCCCCCACCCCAGCCACGCTCTTGTTGATGGGGCCGCACCACCATGCTCTTGTTGATGGGGCCGCCCCACCACCACCACCACGCTCTTGTTGATGGGGCCGCCCCCCCACCACGCTCTTGTTGATGGGGCCATCCCACCACCACGCTCTTGTTGATGGGGCCGCCCCCCCACCCCGGCCACGCTCTTGTTGATGGGGCTGCCCCACCACCACGCTCTTGTTGATGGGGCTACCCCACCACCACCACCATGCTCTTGTTGATGGGGCTGCCCCACCACCACGCTCTTGTTGATGGGGCCGCTCCCCACCGCAGCCACACTCTTGCTGATGGGGCTGCCCCCACCACCACGCTCTTGTTGATGGGGCTGCCCCACCACCACCACCACGCTCTTGTTGATTCCCCCCACCCCAGCCACGCTCTTGCTGATGGGGCTGCCCCCACCACCACGCTCTTGTTGATGCCCCCCAGCCCAGCCATGGTCTTGCTGATGGGGCTGTCCCCACCACGCTGGAAGAATAGGGACAATGTCCAGAGTTTGGAGAACACCAGATTGCAACAAACCCCATTGATTAAACCCCAGATTGCCGGGGTTTAAACCAGTCGTTATGGTAGGCGCCAGCATTTAATTGAATCTGTGGTATTTCCCAGTCTATGGATTCAATGTGTGAATTGAGGGGGAAAAAAAAAAAAGGGATTCCTGAAAGATTAGGAGAATCTTATTTTGGATTTCACATTACAGGAGGGATTAGGAGAATCTTATTTTGGATTTCACATCACAGGAGGTGCTTTTCACGGAATCACAGAATTTTCAGAGTTGGAAGGGACCTCTAGAGATCATCTGGTCCAACTGCCCTGCTGAAGCAGGAATGCTTTGAGCACATCACTCAGGAGCATCCAGGCGGGTCTTGAAGATCTCCAGAGAAGGGGACTCCACGACCCCCCTGGGCAGCCTCTTCCAGTGCTCCATCACCCTCACCATACAGAAGTTTTTTCTCATATTTGAATGGAACTTCCCATGTTCCAGCTTGAGCCCATTGCCCCCTGTCCTATCGCTGGAAACCACTGAAAAGAGTCCGGCTCCAACATCCTTCAACTCACCCTTTAGATACTTATAAACAAGGTCTCCCCTGTTTTGAAGAACAGCTGAAAACACACTGTGGATGTGCTGCAGGTCAGCTATTCCCTGTATGCTCAACAAAAACAGGAGTCACCTCTGGTCATTTACCAGCTCGGTATCTAATTGGGGGGAGGAATTTGTCCAACAGCAGGTTAAGCATTTTCTGAGGAAAAGGTTTTCTATAGCAACAGCATATACTTACTCAGGAAGCCAAAAAAAACAGAATAGGAGATGTTACCCAGAGTATATATGGAGCGTGTAACAAACCAGCTGCAGTTGTATAGAAATCTAGCTTTAATAAATGTTTCCATCTGCTGTATGCTTTCCTACAGTCCCATGTAGAAAGAGGTTTCTTTGAGTCTAAAGGAACATGTTGGCTTTTTTGCCATGTGCTCCTCCAGCCCTCCCATCACCACCTATTCACACGTGTACAACGCCCTGTGCCACAGAGCTCCTACAGCTCAAGAGGGGCTCCTGGGCATTATAAAGAGACACACAGAAATGTGGGGAATAATTAGTGTTCCTCCTGGGCTATGCTTTGTGCACAAGCCACACGGCTGCAGAACCTGTTCCGCCAGGAAAAGTGGAAGTTAATAACTGAACAACAGTTTTCTGCAGGTAATTCAGGAAAGCACTTGCCCTACTGCAGGGAAAAGGGAGGGGAAAAACCCAACCCACAACTTTTCCACGGACAGGACACATCATTTCCACATCAATCAGAAGCAAGGAGTTATTCAAAGTCATAAACGCACAGATTGCTTATGGTGTTAGAGCAGCATTGCAGCCTGCAGCCCCGCTGAGGAATCAGAAACCACCCAGCTGCACGCCAAGGGGAAAGCCAAACAACTCTCCAGTACAGATCTAGAGGATATAACATTATTTTATATGTTAAGGCAATTTCACAGAGAACCTCTAGTTGGTCCTGCTGCACAGGGTCTTCCAATGCCCTTTACACAGCTACTGGTGTTAGAGCATCACCAGCTTACACTAAGTTAAACGAATATAAAGAATATTCTCACTCTTCCCTTCCTTCTATATAGGAAAAACCAGAACTAGTGAAATTATAGCATTTACCCAAGGTACTGAACTGCAAAGAAAGGACACTGCTTATGAGAGGCAGAGGACTGAGTATCTCTGGCTTTCCCTGAGTGATGATAAACAGGTTCTCTGTTTTAACCTGGTAGCATATTTAGTGCTTGCTACATAAAGGAGAAAAAAGCTGCTTGAATTCACAGTGAATAGAAGGATTTGCAATTTCACACCATCAGTCCAAGGGAGACTTGCTAGTCTGCATTTTAAACTTCTTGCCTCAACAACAGGAGTCAACATTCCTTCTGAGGAGAGGCTGAGGGACTTGGGGCTTTTGAGTCTGGAGAAGAGAAGGCTGAGGGGGGATCTGATCAATGCTTCTAAATACTTAAAGGGAGGGTGTCAGGAGGATGGGGCTGGTCTTTTTTCAGTGGTGCCCAGGGACAGGACAAGAGGAAATGGGCACAAACTTGAATAGAAGAAGCTCCACCTAAACATGAGGAGAAACTTCTTTCCTTTGAGGGTGGCAGAGCCCTGGAAGAAGCTGCCCAGGGAGGTGGTGGAGTCTCCTTCTCTGGAGACATTCCAACCCCACCTGGACACGTTCCTGTGGGACCTGCTCTGGGTGGCCCTGCTTTGGCAGGGGGTTGGACTGGATCATCTCCAGAGGCCCCTTCCAGCCCCATGGGATTCTGTGATTTGAGGTTTACTCAGCTATTCTGACCTTCAAAACACACGAAGAAAGCATGACGACGAGGAAACTTGCCTCTGAGCCAGAGTTTGGGACAGGTTACTTGGAGAAGGGGACTGTAAATACACATCGAACTTGAAAGTCCAGGAGAAACTCGAAATCAAGGTCCCATCTCTTGATTCAACCCCCCCCTTACCTCTGTGCACAGCAGACTCCAAGCACATGAGCAGGTAGGAAAGCCTGGCTTCCCGAGAGCGGGGCAGGTTCTCCACGTTACAGCGGTATTTCTTCAGGTCGCTCTTACAGGACTTTGCCAGCGAGTAACTGACTTTGTAGTCCTGGGCGATGAGCTTCTGGCGGGTGGTCAGCGCATCGCGACACTGCAGGAGAGGGGGATGGGACAGAGAGCTAAGTTTTCAAGTTGCATTTCAAAAAGACAACCAACATTTTAAAATTCTTGCCTTTAAGCCGGACTGCGGTTAAATTTCATTTGTCTCATGGAAACCAGGCAGTTAACGCACACCGGGGTCAACACATCCAGGGTTTTAAAGGCAGCAGCTCTCCGCAGAGCTCTTCTTAAAACTGCACATTCATCCAGCTCTTTGTGAAGAGCTGTGGCTGAGAGCGTGACTCATCCGCGGTAACTAGGATCAGTGGCTGACATTTATCCCAGCTGTGGTACATGCTCACCCCATGCCCTCAAGAAACAACTTTTTTCCAGTCGCATTTACAAAATAATGTGTTTTTTGGATCCGCTCTGCAACACGCCGAGCAGATGAGAGCAGAGATGAGAGCAGATCAAGCAGTCCAACCATGGGAATTTCTAGCCGTTTGCCAGCACCGGTGAGGATGCACCGGGGCCAAACCCAAACCCAACAGCTGCAAGAACAACCCTCTAAATTTCATCCAAAAAAGGGCCTGTAAAAACACTGCCACGCTCCGCAGCTTTTGGTTTCAATTACATGAAAATTAAATTCAAGGGCAGCGGATAATTTAGAATAGCTCAGGCAAATTTGTCCGTTCTCAGACTATTTGAAAGGAAGGAAAACTGTGCATGTGGGAGAACAGGGAGTGATCTCTGCATAAGGAACAGAAACCCCACAGCCCTCTCCCCTTCCTTACATCATGTTTTTGACTTTACCCCCCCTCTCCTTCCCATACCTGCTCCAGGACCTGAAATATAGATCTATTCACACCCTTCCTTCATGCTCCTTGTCTCTGTACCACGACTGGCACCCTTGGACTGGACAGATGGAAAGTTTGGGACACAGGGAGGTAGAGGCTAGCAGATACTTCATCCCCCAAAGCAGGGGGAGGTGGGTACAGCCTATTACATTCTTATCTTAGACAGTGGACCATGGAAAAGACTCCTCAAACGCCCCCCCCATACCCCTGTGCCACCAAAACCAGGTTAAGCAAAAATAGTGGCCCATTTCAGTGCCGCGCTTGTACAAAATGAAGCTTTGTTTCAAGCCCTCCGGGAGTGTGCTCTCAGTTTTGAATTTGTTAATTGGAACCAGGCTTTCGGATAGCTAATACATTTAACCAACAGGAAATGAGTCTGGTCCCTCCAGGCCTCTGAATCAGGCTCCTTCAGCGGAGCTTCTCCGAGGAGGGTTTTACAGATCCCCATCTTGGGATCCTTTCAGCCAGATGATATAATTCCGTATAATCCCCAACACTCCGGCGCTGCTGCTGACATCACCGAAGGCGTCGCTGCCTTCCCAAAACGCCTACACCAACACAAACTCTTTTCAGGTCTGGCTTTTTTGGTTTTGAAAACAGTATCTTCAGGAAGAACCTAAGGAAAACGTCAGTAACTGAGCTGTGCATCTTTCCCCCAGAATTTGCTGCTTGGTAGTCAGATGCTTACAGAAAAGAGGAGTGAAGTGCACACAGCTGCCCGCGCTGAGGCATTTGGCCATTTGATTTCTCATCTGTAGGTTACGACAGCGATTACCCAATCCCACAGCACGGGGAGACTTCTACTTTAAACACTCACTCAATCACAGCCCTACCACTTGAGCTCCACGTCTACCTTCCCGAATTGCTCAGCCAAAAGCTTTGATTTATTTAAATCCTTAACTTTAAAGGCTGTAACTTCAGCACAATTAATTCAAGCCATCAGCACGTAGCTGGAAACACAAACGTATCAAAGTAAAAGCATCTGTTAAAGCAGTCGGTTATCCAGCCACAGAGATGATGGATTTTCCTCACCACTGAGAAAGAATAATGTGGCCCGGACTGATGAATGATCTGACGATTTCTGCATTAAGGATTTGTCTCACTGAGACAGATACCCACCTTTTCACTCATTGATTCTTCAAACTTGTGATTAAAGAGGCACTTGTAGACTCTGCCTTCCCCAGCCTGAGTCTGTGGAACAGAACAGAAACATTTGCCATTAAAGATAAGCCTTGTAATGCTTAACGAGCAGGCTAAACTACACCTCAAGAGATTTATTTTTTCCAACTAGAAATATATTAAGCTTAATACTTCAAATGACAGTGATAGCTTCTAAACTACGAAAATTTTCAAATTCTTGCTCGTGTCCCTCACCCTTTTAGCGAGAAGCTGCTCAGCTGATATAAGCTAATTTGGACTGAAAAGGCAGTTTTGCAGCTCGCTGCTGCAGGGACGAGGAGCGCTGCGAGGAGTCAGACCAGGCCACCCTTGCACACCAGTTCCCCGCTGCAAATGGGAGCAGCCTCTTACCTCTGCTGCCTCCTCCCCATTCGAGCTGCTCCACTCTCCCCCTCCCACCAGCTCTGACACCCATTAAACCATTTGTGCCAATTCAGCTCATTGACCCACTGGAAATAACACTTGTTTGGTGGCTGAGTGAATTTAATACCAGATTTATTGCAAACTGACAGCTGCAAGGTGTCTGTTTTCCCTATTACATGATCTTGCTCGGGCTCCGCTCTACCTTTCCATTCCTTTCCTCCAAGGTGGTTTTCGTTTTCCCTATTACATGATCTTGCTCGGGCTCTGCTCTACCTTTCCATTCCCTTCCTCCAAGGTGGTTTTGGGGTTGTTTTGGGTTTTTTTTTAATGGATTACTGTAGAAGAGAAGTCAAGAGGAATTTACTCACATTTTCACAGAATCGCTCTCTATCGTCTCGGCACGCGAAGTAGAGGTGCCGGTCCAAGTGGAAGTCATCTGAGGAGAGCTCAGCTACGCGGAGAATGGCTTTCTTACACTGATCTGAAACCTGAACCCGAGGATTGGTCTCCTCTGCCTCTTTTACCAGGCCTTTTTCCAGGCAAGCCACCACCTCTCCTTGCGAGTGGGCATCCTACAGGAGAAGAGCAAGACGAAAAGCTGTAACCAACCACTTAAATTATAAAGTCATCTGTGGTTCTGCATTAAGCACCACATAAATTAAGCCAACAAACAAACTCTCTACGCAGAGACTTCCAAAAGTTCAGCCTAAACTGTGTTTACACTCAGAGGAGTTAACAGTAAATATCTGTACTGTCCACACACTTTATCCATCACCATCCTGCTGATGGTCACCGTGAAATCTCCTCCCCTCCAATGCTCTGGGTTTGTTTTAATGTCACTTAATGAGATTATCACTGCTTAGTCACACTGCTCAGAGCAGTTTACCAAAACGGCCAAATTATCTTTAATCTGACATAGCTCTCTTGGCACCATGGCAACGGCAGCGCATTTAAGAACGTACTTGGGGGAGAGAAAAATCATAGTTCCTCTGTGCTGAGACGAGCCTTCAGCTGGGTGGTGATAGTCAGTGATGCTAAAAAGGCCACAAAGGAGCTTTGCCCAATGCAGGCTTCTCAATGCTAATTCCTCCATTAAGAGAATGAAAATAAAGCATTCAAGGGTAGATGAAGTCTTGGACAAAGCAGTTCTGGCCCAACGCTGTACGCCACGTCCTCAGGCTTGCAGGACAGCAACCAACTTTGGAGTCTGACCAGCAAGTGCCAATAACCGTAGAGAGCCTGTGCTTTGTGTGAATGCCCAGAAGAGGCATCAAAGCCCATCAAAGCTCCGTTTAGTTTCCTAAGTCCTTTTAACGTGTTTACAAAGGGAACTGTTCTCCCTCTATCTCTGCAGAAGGTCCAATCCCTCTAAACCAAGAAAGAGATCTCTCAAGGCTTCTGCAAGCTTCTCCAGCGAAGACCACCTTAACTTATGCTGCTCTGAGATATCACTACTCAACTTGTATCAGATTATCTGGTGCACACAAGGCATCAAGATCTGCACACATCTGAATCACTCAGCCTGGCATTTACCAGAACCATTTAGGAGCTTTCCCTTCAGCTCGCTCTGTCAAGAGGATCCATCCCTCCTTGTGGCAGCAGCATGAGTAAGAGAGCAGTCTCCAGAAAACATGACCACGACTAATCGAAGCCACGCAACTCTTCCAAACCTTTTTCTCCTGACACGTCTCCTCGGGCAGGCGGCCTGTGATTCCTGCTCTAACTCTGCTGCGCTTGGACCACAAGCGGAATTGGCCCATTACAAAGTTGTAAACATAACCCAGAGGTTTAATCAGTTTAAAAGGGCTAGAAGTAGTTCTCCCCTTGAAAAAAAAACAACAAAACCAACCACTACACACCCCAAAACTCCATATTGTGGTTTGCTCTTTTGAGTGGGAACTGGTCAACTCCACACCCTGGCAAGATATCAGGGTCTTCGAAGAAGTGTAATTATATATCAACGGTCCCTTTAGGGCTGAACCCAAAGGGATGTGAGGAATATTAGCTAATGCTACCCTTGCCACATTACTGAAAATTGTCATTTATCCCTAACCACGCCAAACACAAACACTGTTCTGCAAACCCTCGTGGTCAGTCCCAGGCAGTAATTACAGCCGAGGAGCTGGCAAGAGGAAGTGACTGAAAACAACCATTTTAAGCAGTTTTTTTTTGCTCCAGCCTAGGGGAGGTTGCAGCTGGGAGGCTGCAGCGTCCCCTCAGAAACCAGCAAGGAGGGCACAGGAGAAGCTCTTCCTGCCAGGAAAATCAGAAGTTTCCTGGTTTCTTGCAGAGTGGGTCTAGATTCCTGGTCGGAGTCATGCTATAGCAAAGTAATCCTATTTTTAAGAGCATAGCACAAGCTGATTTCTCTATGCCAGCAAAGTAATCCTATTTTTAAGAGCATAGCGCAAGCGGATTTCTGGATGCTGGATGTTTACTGCTGCAGGGACACAACACAAAATGACTAATTTACCGTGTTATTTCGCAAATACAATTTTTACATTTGGGTAGGTCATCCTGCAGCACTGGCTGCGCTGCTGCCCTGCATTAGAGCAATTGTGGAACACGTCAGACTTTACAGGAATAGAAACACACACAAGGCAACACAGCTGGCTCCCGAGAGGTGCGGTGCTGCTCTGCCCTCCCACCTCCCCAGCTTTTACACACCTTCTTGTGATGCCCTTGGTGCTCCCGTGCCCGCCTGACACCACCTGGGAGATTTACTGACCTCAGCTGGTGCTCCTTTTCAGGCAGATCAGGTCTCTCAGTGCTAGTACTGACTAGCTAAGCCAGCTCAATGACATCCTAACTCTCCATTTCTTCAGAAGTACACGAAGGCAGCCACGCCACTGGCCAAAGAGAGTATAGATGGGACTTTATAGATGTGGTTTAGCGAAATATCACTTCAAGCTTCAATTACAGGCTAACACCTACTGTATTTAGGATTGTACATTTTACTTCAGACTGGAGGGGAAAACAAGTGTGAGCACAGCCGCACTTAACCGCCTTTTTCTAAACCAGCCAGCAATCAGAAGTTTGACAGGCTTGTTCTAAGGCTGGCAGGACACTCGTGCGTGTTAGGGCTACAAAGATGATGAGGGACTGGAGAATCTCTCTGCTGAGGAAAGGCTGAGAGCCCTGGGGCTGTTCAGCTGGAGAAGAGCAGACTGAGAGGGGACCTCATCGGAGCTGAGCAATAGCTAAAGAGTGGGGGGCAAGAGGATGGGGCCAGACTCTTCTCAGTGGTGCCCAGTGCCAGGACAAAGGCCAATGGGCACAAACTGGAACATGGGAAATTCCATCTCAACGTGGGGAAAAAGTTCTTTGCTGTGAGGGTGGCAGAGCCCTGGAACAGGCTGCCCAGAGAGGTGGTGGGACCTCCTTCTCTGGAGATATTCAAAACCCACCTAGACTGTCCAACCTGCTCTGGGTGACCCTGCTGTGGCAGGGGGTTGGACCTGATGATCTCCAGAGGTCCCTTCCAACCCGTACAGTTCCGTGATGCTGTGACTGTGGTACCTGCATCGCTTTGTGGCTCTATGTCACACAGAGCTCCCTGTTCCCACCTGCGCTCCATGTCCCACCAGTCCTGGGGGGCCACCTCAGCTGAGGGCTGGCATCCCACAGCATGAGCTCTCCTAGTCCTGCTCCAGCACTGGTGCTTACAAGGATACTAACACCTGCTGTGGAATAAATCCCAACAAAGCTTTTCCTCTATTACTATCCTCTCTTCCACCCTGTTGTTGGAAAACTTCCACCTTGGAGCTAAAGAACTTTAAGTTCCCTGATAAGTCAGGACTCCCCAAAATTGTTGCAGGGGCTTGACAGAGTCTAGATCTCATTTCTTCAGTGCAACACACTGAAACACGAGAGCTTAAACCCAAAAACCACACGCGTTTCTTGGAATTGCCACCTCCACTATCAAGAGGAGAATTCTAACCGCAAGTTGCAAAGATCTGTTAAACACACTAGAGATAATTATCTAGTCTGGAGTGCCTTGAAACTCTGCAGAGTTTTATGAAAGGATACATTTACATCCACAAAGGATACAAGCAGCTTTCCAACACCGTCCCTATGGCACTTTGAGCCACACAGAAAAGGAATTAAGTTTTAAATGTGCCCAAGCAAACAGAGAAGCTGGAAAAGTGAACAGATGAGAGTCAAGAGCAGAAAGGAGCAGGAAGGTGAAACATAACTTGTTTTACCAGCACACCACGTTGTGCTGAACGGCCAGAGCCACGAGGCTACAGAAAACCACCCAGCAGATTATTCCAAGTTCCAGTTTGGCATCCCACCTGGCTAACTGGACACCAGGGTTACTGGGACAGCTTTTAGATTAGCTAATTCCCAGTACTCTCAGCTGACACTACACTAAGTAAACCAAGACTGAGCTGAACGTTACCATCCCTGCCCATTTAGGAGTCCAGTACTTCTGTGGAACTAGGGAAAGAGTGACAGCAACTGTACTCCAAGCACTTAACGGGTGAAAAAAGGCAAGAAAACAACAGTCTCTTAATGTGTCTTTTTATAGGCATCTGAAAAATGCTATTATGTGCTAAAGTACTACACCAGATGTGCAATTGGCACTTATGTACCCTCCATTATGGCAAATAATCACCTCCAGTTCAGCCCATCATGGCTAAATCCAGCACCTGAGCAGCTACATGTTCACTGCCCACCGGTTTGAAACAACCCTGGCCATTACCAGGGTCAGGAAAGCAGCTCATTCTGAGAGACTCTGAGAAGAAAAGCTCCATTGCAATTACCAATTTCAAATTAGATTCCCATTGCATGAAAACAAAGCAAGCTTTAAATACCAAGAGTCCACACTCGCTATAAAGCGCAACAGCCAACTGGAAAAGTGACCAAAACTACCGTTAAATATTTCTCCATTAAAAAACCACCACCACCCCAGAACACAGGCACTATTACACAACTTAATGCTCTCAGATGACACATCCACAGCCTTTCTGCTTTATACAGCAACACAGTCAGGTTGAGACCTCCACACGGAACGTTATTGCTCTTACAGAGCAGAAAGCCAACGAGAAATGTGGAAAAGAAAGCACAGAAAACATCAGATCAGAGGCAACAAACCCAGCAGGAACAGAATTCAATTAGGAAGTAGAAAGCAAGCTGAAACAAAACAAAAAAAGGAAGTGTAGAAAAGGAAAACTGCTAGCAGAGGGGATCCAAGAAGCAATGTAGTTCCGGCACCTACTGAAGTGCCTTTTACAGTTAAAAAAGCCAATTTATCCCAGCTCCTATGATGAAATTATCACACTGCAATCTACCAGCTGCCTGATGTGGATGGAGTTAGCGGTCTAGCAGGGCTGATTTCCATATAAAAAGAGAGATGAATCTCTTCCCCCATCTTCCTCCTCAGGTGTCCAGGTCCTATTTATTAAATTCACAGCTACGTTCAGTCACACAAAAGGGTCACGGCTGTTTCTCTACAGGCAACTCTCAGAAGCTACAGCGTGGAAATAAAGCCTGAACCAGCAGCTGATGAGAGTAAATTAGATGAGATTTCACCAAAGCAGAAAAGGGCTAGAACAGAACACCAACAAAAGAAATGCTTGCATAGCCATTTATAGCTGTTTCCATAGCAGTACAAAATCCTTCAATTGCTCTAAGTGCCAAGGATGACAGCGTGACAAAAGAAACCATATGACAGGCTGCGCTGCTTTCACCAACCAAGGCAAAATATTCTGGGTTGGGTACCCAGGAAGTGAGGAATATGCATAAAGCTTGCTAACCCCCACAAAAGGTCGGGCAGGGGCTCCCTTTGCTGTCCCATGGAAACTTAGTGACCCAAACTTCGTGTTCTCTGCCTCTCCCAGGCACCTTGTGACCTTAGTGTCCCCCCCGGTCATCCTCATCTTTCACTCAGCAGGGTGGGCAACGCACAGTCACAGACACAAGTCTCATGAAATCCAGGCTACTGTAAGCCCTTTGGTGCTACCAGAAGTATTTTAATGTATCTTAATTTCATCAGGCCACAGGTAGACCTGAGAGCCAGGACTCCGGTTATTACATTTCTGGTTCTATACTGATTCTTAAAGGTGATTTCTCATTTCTTTACATCCTTCAAGCCAGGATCAGAAGAAAGCCATTACTTTATGGAGAAAGCAAGGTACTCAGGTGCCACCAGCATGAATCAATGGTGCTGGCAAGTTCCTCCCACTTCCATGGTTGCTTTTGCTCCTCAAATCCAGTCCTTACTTTCCTGCTTTCTGTTGCTCAGCAAAACCTTCTGGAATACACCAGCACTTCAATTTAACACACCAGGAATGGGTAGCTGCTTACAGCAGCAAACATCTCAAACAACTTTTCTTTTTAAACCAAAAAAAAAGCACATACTTTCTGTTAAATCTTTTTACCTCCTCATTAACAGCCGATTTAAGAGATTAATTTTTAAAAACGCAAGGGCTAGGATTTAAAAAGCACTGCAAAAAAAGATGCTATGATCATTTTAACTTTATCCCTAAACATAACAAATTGGTGTAAAAGCAGGGTCCCGCAGCACTACGTAACCGCTGCCTGCATTAGCTATGCTGAAGTAGAGAGGAAAAGACAGTGCTTTGAAAACAGCCCCACATCTAACCACTGCAAACTTCTTTGCACCAAGCTCATATGGCAATAGAAAAGCAATTTATTTAGTAAAACGAGTATTAGCCTGTACTACTAAAACATGACACTAAGTACCACGTGTGCCCTTCAGGCATTTTCAGGTGGGCAGGGGAAAGGGGAAGCCAAGAGATAAAAGCTCTGGATGCAGTCTATCTGCTCCAGGCTGAGGAAGCAAAAAGGGTTATCACACCTTGATAACCTCCCTGTGTCAGAGCAGGGCGTGAAACAAGCCTGGCATAGGGCTGCTGAAATCTATTGTTTGGATTCACTGTGTCGAGTCAAGCCTGATGAGAGCGTGATCAAAAAACACAAGTACCTACCTAGCTTCCTACCAAAGGGAAGACAAATGAAAGTCTGCTGTGTGAATGCAGCCCCTCACAGAGGAATAAATACATATTTATTACAAAGGAACTATACCGAATCAGGACATCATCCTTTTCAGCCAGATTAGACATGCCCTGTGTTTTCTCCGTGGTCAGTAAGGCAATGGCACTGTTGCAGGGCCTCTACTGAAGCCTCCTTAAGTGAATGACTTTTAGAAGCCTATCGACAAGCTACGTGCTCTCTGGGTACCTTTTCTCCAGGTCGAATGCTGCCACACTTCAGGAGATTGATGTCGGCCTTGCAGTCATCCATGAAGCCACAGATCAACCGGTAATCGCTGAAGATAATGGCTGTCATTTTAGTGATGTACTGGTGGCACTGGTATTCCGTGATGTTGCCTCTGTGATCCACCAAACATGACACCAAGAAGCCTTTACCAACTGGTTCATCTGCACACTCTTTGATCTGTTTTTAAAAAAAAAAATAATAAAGAAGAAAGTACAGTGGCTGCAACTACTGAATTTAACCTCTTTTTTTTCCACTTTAAAAAAAAAGTATACTCAAAACTTGCATCCGTAGCTTCAAAAATGTGCTGGCAAAGAAACCCTCTAGGCTCTAGTCTGATTTTCAGTGAGTCAGAATACTTGAGAGTATTTCAGAAATGAGAAATACCTCATGTGTGCCAGTATCTGAAGAAAGCAAACGCAGCGACCTTGAGGATTATAAACCCTCTTGCCCAATAATCATCTTTCATCATAATAACACTGAACTCCCACAATCAAGTGGATTTGTAGGAAAAATGCTAGTTTGACAAACCTTTATTTAGAAAGCCGAGCGTATTACAGCATCACTAAATCAGACGCAGACCCCCATTAGCCACCTGACCTCATACAATATAACATTTTGGTTAGAAGCGGGACTGATTCAGAAGGCAACACAATATTTATTGAACTGTTTATAACCTGCTGGAAGCTAAAATTACTATAAAGGAAAATCCTCATCAAATTCGTTTTTATCAGGCTCTCATAAGAACTGATTGTTGGTACTAAACCATTTTACCCAGTGGTCTAAAAAAATAAAAATAAAAATCACAGCTAACAGAAGATGAAAGCTGTGCAGGGATGGGAAAAGCAGTGTACACCAGCAGGCAGGTCCCCAGAGTAAATCACAGCCCGCGCTGCTCGGGGAAGAGGACAGGGAGGCCACAAACATCACCTTTGGAAGTTAAAGACCCAGTCAGTTTTGACAGTGGAAGTGGAAAACCTGGTTTCTTACCAGTTCAGGATGCTCCCCCAGGAATACTGTGAGAGGAGCAGAGCGATGCCGTGCTCCAAGGGGTACCAAGATTAGACAGGCTCTTTTTTTAGCCCTGGGAAGCCCCAGCACGCTCAGCAGTGACAGTTTTTCAAGCAATAGATACGTGGGCTTGAGGGGATTACATCAAAGATTTGTTCCTGGACACATCCTGGGCTCATCAATCTCAATCAATCCTGGCTCATCAATTGCCAGGAGATCCCTGGCAATCAATAATCCAGGAGGGTTCAGATACCAAGCATGGGAACAGGCTGGGAACTGTCTTACCAGTTCTCAAATAAGTTAGAATCTTTATACCGGAAATTTTAAAATATGGACAGAGATCTCCAGAAAGATATATCCCAATTCAAATAAGAATTAACTCGGGGCGTGCTGCGACAGGCTCTCACAGGTCAGATTACATGAGTACAACAGACCTTTCTCTGCCTTGGCTTTTCAGGCCTTTACTTTCTGTATAACAAATAAACCACGCAACATTTTAAACACCATTATTTGAAGGCAGATGGTAGGCAGGTAGAACATTTTGTATTTAATCTATACACCTATTAGAGAAACACAGTTACTAAGGTCAATGTAATCATTACAGATGAGGCAATACAATAGCTTTTGAAGTGAAAACACGTGAAAGGGAGAGTTGAGCAAGCTGCCTCGTGGGTTTGGCCCCGCTTCAGCCCACGTGTCGCCAGCCAAACCAGCACACAACGGCCACACACTGGGTTTGGGAGAGCCCAGCTCTGGGAACAGCCCCAGAGCCAGTGAACTGTGTAAAAGACCGAACGAGCACGTTATCGTCTGGCCATTTCTGAAGCAAACACCACTGTCTGGTAGCCAGGGATAATTCCACATTAAAACTATTGCCAGAACTTAGAAAAGATCACAACAGCTGAGAAAAATGTTGAAATTTAAATCTGTGTTTAGCTGGTAAAATTAAAGGTGCACTTTTCACAACATACCCAGCTGGGGCAGTCACCAATTCCCACATGACTTACTAGAAGTTACTCTTCTAAGTTGTATTTTGTTCTTGATAGAAAGCAATACAAAATCAGAGTTCATTCAACCCAGCAAGAAAACACCTACCTGTTAATGGCAACTAAAGAAAAATATTAATAATCTAATACTACACATTAGCAGTATATGCCCACTAAAAATCTTAGCTTTAGAGTGTTGTAGAAATACCTTTAAAAATTAGCAGAATGGTTATGCACCTGCCTCAATATTAAATATCAGAAGATCAAAAACATGGGATTATTGTTCCTTATCCAACTTTTTTTTTCTTTAAGTTAAAACCACTCATCAAATGGCAAAAAAACCCCATCAGCAATTCGTGTCATCCTTCACCACAATTATAAGAGGTGGTAGTTATATACAGCTAAAATTCTATATTCTCTTCCCACTGCTTTCAGACATCATATCCCAGATTTAGAGGGCATGGTTTACAACCATGCCAGACTGGCACTGTGTAACAGTGGTAATTAAAGAGACTGTTAAAAGAGCATTTTCAAGAATGCCTTAGTTGTAAAAATTCTGCAGCAGCCATATGACATAAAAAAGAAAAACATAATCTTTCCCTATGACTGCAAAGAAGTAGAATTCAACAGATTTGGCAGTGTTTCCTTCTCGGAGCTACCAAACTCCAAAGCCAACGTAACCTTTTGAAGCAAGCTGTTCTCCTTCCACTGCTGCATCATCTAGTCTTCTTGAATTAAGTGTTTTCTTCATCTCTCCTTATATTAAGTGATGGTTTCCCACAAATGCTATTCCTACTAGGCCATGAAGAAAAAGTAATCCATTACCTTTCAACTACACAATTCATTCCCAAATTTTTGGAGCCAGGCTGCTGTTGACACCCTCAGCTTCTCAGATCTTCGTGTGTGACTCTCAAATGAAAATTTTGTAAAGAATGGGGAACCACGTAGGCAGTTCCATCAACATGTGAGGACTTGGGGGAACTACCTCTCCTGTTGAACCTGCTCTGAGCACCTACATATTCCTTGCATCTAATAAGCAAGGCTGCACCACTGAAAGCTACACCTATGGAAAATAAGCTGCCAACATGAGCTGGGCTGGAGAGACAATCTGCTAGTCGTGCAGCTGATCGTCTTTCAGGAAAACCTACTTCAAAAGCCACAAAGGGGCCATCATCTAGAGCAAACCTTTTTCTAAAAAAAAAAAAAAAAAAACAACACACAAAAAACCCCAAACCCACCAAGTTTACGGGTAAGCAAAGTTATTCTGGTGATATACAACTGATGCTTTTCAGAGCATGTTTTAATGACTGAATTAAGGCAGAAGAAGATCCTGACAGAGAGTCCTCGGAGTAATTAAACTTTGAGCCTTGAAATAAGCTAAGAAAAAAAGCTGATTAATCATTTGGTGTCTATGTGCTTATCCTCCCTGCTTGCAAGACACAATCCAAAACCAGCCTCATGGTGAATTGAGTGGAAGCCCTGCTATACCCACCCAAACTGCTACAATTGTCCAACCCTTGATAAAGGGGGGACAAAGCCAATCCACAAGAGATTTCTGACAAAAGGTCAGGAAAAAGCTGATGTGTTGTTGGTTTATCACTTCTTTCCCCCACCCCCTTACCTGGCACCACCAAGGTACCTGCCTTTTTCCACAAGGAGATTGAATTAATGACGCCCAGTAATGAGGCGTGCAAGACTAGAGCTTCTCCAAACCCAAAAGATGATTTGCACGCTGATTCACTATCACAAAGAACTGAAAACCCCTTAGTGCCACGGCAGCAGCTGTGCCTGTCTCCTGACTTACCTCTGCAATGGTGGACTTGCAGACTTCTCTGGCCACGGATTCAAACTTCGGGTCCGTAGTCAGGTTCAGCTTGTAGTTCCACAGGAGCTATGGAAAGAGCATTTGTAGAAAGGGGGTTTAAGAGCTCCCCGTGGAGAACAACAAATATTTTGCCTCAGAAAAGAAAGAAACACCACTTATTCCCACTCTGTATCATCATCCTTCTGCAGTGCAACAATCAAGGCAAAGTCTCCTTGACAACAACTTTGTCCCTTCATTTCTGCAATGCTTTTCTCACAAATTCAGACTGCTAAAAATCTCTCCATAAGGTCACGAGCTGACTCATTAAAAGGAAATATGAAATTGTCTTCATTAGATATAACCAAAAGGAGAAAACAATGAAAGCTTTAACTTGCTACCCACTGTGTAATTAGCAATGTTTTTAGCCCACCACACCTTTCTGCACCACAGCTCGTCCACCTGATGCAAATACTAACAAAAAAAAAGTAATAATGAAGTCCTTAATATGAGCAGATTTCATTCTGAAAAGCAAACAAAAACCTAGCAGAAAAGGAAGGAGGGCAATGCAGCCGGTCCCTTATTTGCTTCCTTCCAGTCACACTCTGCAGATATATACACATCTCAGATGTCCTCCTCCATTAAAGTAAAAATAAAGGATAAAATTAAGAGCTGAGATGTTGCCCCAGAAAAGCTCCATTAGCTCATCTGTTCTTCTCTAGGATGTTTAGTTGCATTTAAACATTTTTCATTAACGTAAAGATTAAACAGTTTTACAGATTAATTTCAAATACTCTGCCTTTGTGACAAAATCAAATTAATATAAAAAAAGACCGACAGTTTGGTCGAACTTTATTTTGACGCTTCAATTGTACACAAAACACTAAGAAAACACAAAATCATGCACCAGGAAAGCAGTTCTACATCATCTCCACCTCAAATCATGGAGTTGTGAAAAGCTAAAAGAAGGAGACGATGGGACCCTAGTGCATTTCAGAGGGAGTAAGATGTTGAAAATATAAAGGTTGAACAGAAAAAAGTGAGTAACTGGGGAACCTGTCCTTACATGGGGCTGTAGACCTCTCCCAGCCAGGATAGGATGGACAAGAATGAGGTCCAGGACCATAGGAATACACCTCTGCACATGTAAATCTCAAAATTTGAGTCCCACAATGAGATGTTCTTCAAAGGAATCTTCCCATGGACAGAAGGAAGGTTAAACTTGCAGCTTAAAACCCCCAATTTTAACACTAGGGAATATTTTCCCAGGAGATGATGAGCAGTTCTATTACCAAAGACCGCAGACAAAGATGACATTTGGACATGAGTCACCTCTCTGCGGTCCAGCTTTTCATCACTCCCCTTTAATTTCTGCCCAGCAAGATGAGACTTTGCCCACACTTCCTAGTCCTGAAGGGCTTCTAGAATCACATCTGCCTTCTGGCAGAAATGCTGTCATTTAATCCAGCAGAGGAAAGGGCCAACTTCAGTTTCTAGAAGTCTCAATTTCTTCTTCATTCAGGTAATTTCTGTTGGCTTATTCAAATGTCAGGTAGCTACGTTTTAATTACTGAAGTTTTTCTTCTTTTTCAAAAAAGAAAAGAAAAAAGACAAGACTTAAACAGAAACATGATGTGCCCTTCATCTGATCCAGCCTTGCACAACAGAGAATTACAGCTGCCACGCAGCCAGGCAGCGCAGTGCTAAAGGTTAATTTATAAACACGGTTGGAAATTACTAGTTGTACAGCACGGCTGGGTTTCATTTCTGGAATGGATCTTCCAATAATAAACCAAAATACAGCTTCTCAAGCATCTGAAACCAAGACTGTCATTGAGGCAGGCACTTGTCTGTGTCCAGGGCTGACCAAACAATTAAGGCTCTTGATATGATGTATTCTAACAGAATGCAAATGAGAGAAGCCAAAGGAAACGTAATACCAACCTTAGCTCTGATGATTTTATATATATATTTTATTTTTTTTTTTTTAGAGTCTCAGGATTTGAAGAGTCAGCTCAACAGCCTGAAAACTGGCTAACAGTTTGCTCACTGTTAAACACAGCGCTGCGAGGAAATCTGTTCTAAAACCAGCCAAGTGGTTCAAACTGCCTCTAAATATCACACCCCCCACAGCATTTTCCAAGCGAGCCTAAGAATTTAGCAGCTGTGAAAGCACTACAGAAGGCTCCAACAGCTGAAATTAAGAGTTTAAATTCAGTGCTGCTCACATCATTCCCAAAAGGAGCACATCATGTTACTCCCAGTAACTCACGGGAACCACCCCCCAGCTATAAAATAGGAAAGATGTCTGTGATCCTCCCCTGACACAGAGGTACAGTTTGTAAAGCTCTCAGACGTGCTCTGCTCTGAAGTCTTCAGTAAGACCATAATACTGGGTTAAAGAAGTTCACTTGTGTCCTTCCTCCACGCTAGAGACGGAATAAAATAAAGCAACACTTACGTGATTGCAGTCTGAGGAGATTTCATTATCTGGCTGAAAAGAGAAAAAAAAAAAAAGAAGTGTCAGTTGACTACCGACGTGATGCATTTCACATACAGAAGAGTCAAAACTTTAAGAAAATGTCAACTCATTTTCATCCTAAGACACAGTTTGACAAAAGCAATAGGAAATTTTAAAACCCGCGTAGTACAAGTGATGATATCCAAGTACCAAGAAGAAGGAAATAGCAGGTACTTTAGACACAACGCTGTCTTAGCTCAGCACAAAAGCAGCAGCATTAATGTAGACGCCGTAAAAAACATAACTGATGTGTTTGTGTTTGGCCCAACTGCCCAAACTAAGGCAGCAAAAAAGCTTCTGTGGGAAAACAAAGACGCAGCAGTAAAAGTTTGACAGAAAAGTAACTTTCATGCATTCAACTGAAACAGCAAGGTAGGACTCGCTTCCCTCCCCAGATCAAAGTGTCTGTATTCCCTGTTTGAGAAGCAACATCTTTTCGTCCAGCTGTCCATGAAGGGGCTGGCCCAAAGCTGGCCCGAGACTTACACCTTCAATCACCAGAAACTGGTAACATCCAATATTTGTACATCATATCACAGAATGACATGGGGTTGGAAGGGACCTCTGGAGATCATCCAGTCCAACCCCCTGCCAGAGCAGGGCCACCCAGAGCAGGTCCCACAGGAACGTGTCCAGGTGGGGTTTGAATGTCTCCAGAGAAGGAGATTCCACCACCTCCCTGGGCAGCCTCTGCCAGGGCTCTGCCCCCCTCACAGCAAAGAAGTTCCTCCTCAGGTTTAGGTGGAACTTCTTACATTCAAGTTTGTGCCCATTTCCTCTTGTCCTGTCCCTGGGCACCACTGAAAAAAGACTGGCCCCATCCTCTGGGGACCTTCCCTTTAAGTATTTATAAGCATTGATCAGATCCCCCCTCAGCCTTCTCTTCTCCAGACTCAAAAGCCCCAAGTCCCTCAGCCTCTCCTCGGAAGGGAGATGCTCCAGGCCCCAATCACTATATTCTTTATTTTATAGTAAGGAAGATACTGCTATGTCCTTATGACAACGCAGCCGCCGAGTGCCCACATGCAGCCTCCACCCGAGCACGTGTTTTGGGGAGAAACACCCACATTCCCCAGGGAGCTGCTCCGGAGACAACTCCAGCTGCAAACCATCCCATCCCTCCTTCCAGCACAAACAGCTCTCACAACAGAGAGCTCCTGGAAAACAAGTTAATTGCACAAATCCGTATCCCATCCTCACAGCAAAACAGGACAAAAATCACCCACCCATCGTACCCATAGGAAAAAAAAAATTAAAAAAAAAAAAATCAACCCTGACTCACAAAGTCTCTGCTTCCACTGATATTGAAGATGCCAGAAATACTCAAAGAGCCACAGATACTCAAAACCACTCAAAGCTTCAACACACCATCGACACCAACACGTTAGACCTCAAATATTTGACATAAGTAGCTTTTCATCAGTTCTGGAGGGAAAAAAGAGAGCTTCTCAGTGCAGGCGTTTTGCTGCCGCACGAGGCGTTACGCCAACGCTTGCGCCATTGCGACTTCGGAGAGCAGGGACACAGGTTTATGGGGGGAAAAAAAAAAAGAGCATGGGAAATGTTTCCAAGTCCTTAATTACAGCCATTATTAACTAAAGCACTTTTATTTTGTATAGCAGGAAGTGGCAGAAATGACCTCTCCCAGACTGAACATAAAAACCAAGATGGTACCTGAAGGATCACAGTAATTAATTGCTTTGATCAGACTGCCAGCATGTAAACCCAGATCTCCCAAAGTCATCATACATTTGAAAATTAGGATATCGACTATTTATTTTTTTAAAAAAAGGCCAGCAGATGCCCACTTGTTACCCTCAGACTGCAGAACTGATTCTCACAACTGAAAACCAAGATGACATCCAAATTACACTATGTTAAAGCAGCCTCTAAGAGTGACACTACCATCACTTAAAAAGCAGGTTTTGGTTAGCTTTCTGCACCCATCCTGATCAGTCACCACCAGATGGAGGTTTTAAACTGAGTTAATTTCAAAAGCTGAGAGTGAGAACTCCCTCCACTGAAGTTGCTGTCTCAGTCTTTGAGTCACAGATAGCTTCTTTATCAAAATACAGGTTAACCCTGTAATTAATTCCCCTTCAGAGGACAGGACTTACAAACCCACCTGCAAGTAGAATTATTTCCAAGGGCCAGAAAGCACTCTCCCAAAATCCTTCTCTTGGTTGCTTCGCTAACCTTTGCTTCAGATCCACCAAAGATTAAAGCTCCATTTTTCTGGAAAGATGAGCCCAAGGAGATAACAGACCGGTTCTCACCGACTTGGGAAGCTCAAACAAGCTTTTCTGGAAACACACAACACTCAGATACTGCCCCTTGAAATACCTGCCTTCCCATGACTCTGCAGCAGCCTCAGCGCTGAGAAATCAAGCCTTGTTTTTCTGAGTAATGGAAGTTAAATGGGACGTTAACTAAGCTTAGTACTGTATACATTCACAGTTCAATGCCTAGATATGCAAAATAATACAATCTAGCTGATAATCCTTTACATGTGGAACAAGATGACCACCTGCTAAGCTACAAGCTGTGATTCTTCTTCCCTCTTAAGTGTAAGAGAGGTGGCTTCAGTGGCAACGCTGACCTGACTGTCCCCATTTAAGTGAAGCAAAAGGAGAAAAAGAATCCTTTTTATCTTGTGTCTGAAGGGTTGCGTTTGAGGAAGGGGAAGAAAAATCCCCCCAGCACAACCCACACAGGTTCTGCCTTCCTAGGGCAACAGCCCGCAGCCCCCCATCCGCTACATCCACCCAAGAAACCTTCCAAACCAGAGCAGTTTCAGAACAATAGCCTTGTGTAGTAAGAGTTGGGGGAAAAAAGGTAAGTTTCAAATTACCACTAAGAGAAGCCAAGAAGCAAGAAAAGCCGCATTGGGTCATTCCCACGTGGTGAGTGTGAGGAGCAGGGATGCTCAGAGACTCCTGGGGCAGGGAGGAGGAGGAGAAGAGCAGCCCAACCCAGCACCGTTCCACCCATTAGTGAAGGAGGAGGACTCCTCTTACATCTCCTAATTGAAGGATTAAAAACCAGACTTTACCCAAAGTACGTGTGCCTCCGGGCTCACAGAAGCTTTCTGCTTTTTAGCAGCTTTGGTGGGAATATATTGCCTCCCTTTGCAATTCTCTAAAAAGCTCTCCAAACTCCTTCACGCACTAACACTCACATTGCAGAGCCTGAGCACCACTTCCTACCTCCCAGGAAAAGCGGAGTTTAGCACAAGCACCAGCTATGAGAAAACCTGAACAGAAAAAGCACTTCCTTCCATTCAGCCACACACAACAGGCACAAATCCTACCACATTACTATTGTGAGCTCTGCAGAGGAAATTCAAAGGTTTGTGTGAAGTCGTGTCACCACCAGGCTATGCAATCGTCAACACCGTCGGGTTTAAAAGTGCCTTTTCTCACCCACCAGATCTCAACCCACTGAAAAAGGCCATCCCTTTCTAAATCCCTCTGCTTCAGCAGCCGTACAAAACTAGGGCAAAACTACACAGCAATGAACAACCTGCCACCACCACCCAGGCCCAAGGAGGCACAAGGCATTGGTGGTGTAGCTTCAGAAATGGACCACCATCACGCTGGTCCCCAGCCATGCTAGTCGTAACCATATCATGAACCAGTGTCCTGCATCACCATCCAGCAAAGAGGACACTGCTGGGGGTGCAATTACTGCCACCCCCACAGCCTGAAGTCTGAGCCCCTTTCAGCTGTGTGTATACAAAACAGACTTGGTGTTATTTTAGCACATACAAAAAAAAAAAAAAAGAAATTCACACATCGTTGGATTTTGAAAAGCAAGGTAAGAATCCTCATCAACCACCGTGGATGAAACTCAAGGTCTTGGGAGAACTCTCTGCAGAGATTATTTTAATCACCAGCAGCTGCTTGACCTTCCTTTCCTTTGCTCCCTTGCAAATGTCATACAAATAGAAGAGTCTGAAGTCAACCACACAAATGCCTTTATTCCCAGATTTTAATCCCTCCTTAGAGCAGAGCAGGGGATCCACTGCAGACACTTCCACTATTCTTTTAAGGCAAGAGTAGCTGCACACTCGTTGAAAAGTAAGGACCAGGCATCTCTCAAATACTAACTACAGATAATCAGGCATTAAGACAACAGACTTTGGACACACTCAAGCAAAAACCACCAAGAACCAGCATGGAGCAAACCAGCAAAATAAAAAGGCAACTGGCTGGTGGATGGGAGGAACCCAGTAGATGTTATCTCCCTACAAAGAGGAACAGATTGCAAAGAGATGTAACAGATAGAAAGATAATTAGGAAAGGACGTTAAAGTGGATACCTTCCCATGAAAGAGAGGGTAGGCAGAATTTCCCCAGATTATTTGCACTGTCATACACACAATATATTACAGTCCTGGGTTCCCTGCCACAGCAGTGAAGTTTTTCACTCTGACCTAAACCCATTTATCACTCATACCTGTAGAGAAACAGTAGAGCAGGCCAGCTGACCCAGGAGCTTCTAACAAGGCCATCAAGCTGATAAAAGACAAACTGACTCTTAGCTGTGTCTTCCACAGATAAAGGCAATCCCTTCACACCGAACACACCCAGCTGGGACAGCAAACTCAAAATAAAGTGTGTGAATCCACAGGTACCCAGCTAGAACCACACCACCAGAAAACAGCAGGGGCTAGATGCAAGATCAAGGAGAGATCTGGAGGAGCCACCCTCCTGCAAGCCCGATCCCATCCGGAGGCAACCACCAGAAATGGTGCCACAGAAGAATCCGTGGAAACAAGAACAGGTACAGTAGCCTAGGCAAGAAGCAACACAGCTTTTGTAAAAGGAGAAAAAACCCCCGTGACACAGCCAGCCATGCTTCAAACCTACTGAAACATCACCGAGTTCTGTGCCAACAAGCATATGGCTTCAGTAAACCGTCTTCACACATCCTGCTATCCTGAAGGAGTCATGTGTGATAAAAAAAAGTTAAAACCAGTGATAATTTAAGTTCGGAACAGATGAGAAGACTTCGTAATTTAATTACACATTTAGTGAACAATAAAAATTAAACTTGTTAAACTGAGCTTGAAATACTCTCTAATGGCAGTGAACTGTTAGTACTAAAAACAAACCCAGTGTTGTCATGTCAGCAAAAAACCCTCTACGCTTATCATTCATGCTTTGAAAAAAGCCAGTTTGAAGCACGGCACCCTGCATATGTATCAGTTACCAAGCTCCTAGCTTTCATATGCTTTGCTTATTTCACACAAATAATTTTTTCCCCGCTTACAAGCAGAGAGCCGAAGTCTGCAATACTGCAAATCATTTGACCGAATAATTAATTCCACGTCGTTAGGCTCTCCTAGTCTAGGCAACTTAATAATACACGTTAAGCACCAGCTATGAGAAAACCTGAACAGAAAAAGCACTTCCTTCCATTCAGCCACACACAACAGGCACAAATCCTACCACATTACTATTGTGAGCTCTGCAGAGGAAATTCAAAGGTTTGTGTGAAGTCGTGTCACCACCAGGCTATGCAATCGTCAACACCGTCGGGTTTAAAAGTGCCTTTTCTCACCCACCAGATCTCAACCCACTGAAAAAGGCCATCCCTTTCTAAATCCCTCTGCTTCAGCAGCCGTACAAAACTAGGGCAAAACTACACAGCAATGAACAACCTGCCACCACCACCCAGGCCCAAGGAGGCACAAGGCATTGGTGGTGTAGCTTCAGAAATGGACCACCATCACGCTGGTCCCCAGCCATGCTAGTCGTAACCATATCATGAACCAGTGTCCTGCATCACCATCCAGCAAAGAGGACACTGCTGGGGGTGCAATTACTGCCACCCCCACAGCCTGAAGTCTGAGCCCCTTTCAGCTGTGTGTATACAAAACAGACTTGGTGTTATTTTAGCACAAAAAAAAAAAAAAAAAAAGAAATTCACACATCGTTGGATTTTGAAAAGCAAGGTAAGAATCCTCATCAACCACCGTGGATGAAACTCAAGGTCTTGGGAGAACTCTCTGCAGAGATTATTTTAATCACCAGCAGCTGCTTGACCTTCCTTTCCTTTGCTCCCTTGCAAATGTCATACAAATAGAAGAGTCTGAAGTCAACCACACAAATGCCTTTATTCCCAGATTTTAATCCCTCCTTAGAGCAGAGCAGGGGATCCACTGCAGACACTTCCACTATTCTTTTAAGGCAAGAGTAGCTGCACACTCGTTGAAAAGTAAGGACCAGGCATCTCTCAAATACTAACTACAGATAATCAGGCATTAAGACAACAGACTTTGGACACGCTCAAGCAAAAACCACCAAGAACCAGCATGGAGCAAACCAGCAAAATAAAAAGGCAACTGGCTGGTGGATGGGAGGAACCCAGTAGATGTTATCTCCCTACAAAGAGGAACAGATTGCAAAGAGATGTAACAGATATAAAGATAATTAGGAAAGGACGTTAAAGTGGATACCTTCCCATGAAAGAGAGGGTAGGCAGAATTTCCCCAGATTATTTGCACTGTCATACACACGGTATATTACAGTGCACACGGATATGCAGTAGAGGCAGCCCTGGGTTCCTTGCCACAGCAGTGAAGTTTTTCACTCTGACCTAACCCCATTTATCACTTATATCTGTAGAGAACCAGCTGACCCAGGAGCTTCTAACGAGGCCATCAAGCTGATAAAAGACAAACTGACTCTTAGCTGTGTCTTCCACAGATAAAGGCAATCCCTTCACACCGAACACACCCAGCTGGGACAGCAAACTCAAAATAAAGTGTGTGAATCCACAGGTACCCAGCTAGAACCACACCACCAGAAAACAGCAGGGGCTAGATGCAAGATCAAGGAGAGATCTGGAGGAGCCACCCTCCTGCAAGCCCGATCCCATCCGGAGGCAACCACCAGAAATGGTGCCACAGAAGAATCCGTGGAAACAAGAACAGGTACAGTAGCCTAGGCAAGAAGCAACACAGCTTTTGTAAAAGGAGAAAAACCACCCGTGACACAGCCAGCCATGCTTCAAACCTACTGAAACATCACCGAGTTCTGTGCCAACAAGCATATGGCTACAGTAAACCGTCTTCACACATCCTGCTATCCTGAAGGAGTCATGTGTGATAAAAAAAAGTTAAAACCAGTGATAATTTAAGTTCGGAACAGATGAGAAGACTTCGTAATTTAATTACACATTTAGTGAACAATAAAAATTAAACTTGTTAAACTGAGCTTGAAATACTCTCTAATGGCAGTGAACTGTTAGTACTAAAAACAAACCCAGTGTTGTCATGTCAGCAAAAAACCCTCTACGCTTATCATTCATGCTTTGAAAAAAGCCAGTTTGAAGCACGGCACCCTGCATATGTATCAGTTACCAAGCTCCTAGCTTTCATATGCTTTGCTTATTTCACACAAATAATTTTTTCCCCGCTTACAAGCAGAGAGCCGAAGTCTGCAATACTGCAAATCATTTGACCGAATAATTAATTCCACGTCGTTAGGCTCTCCTAGTCTAGGCAACTTAATAATACACATACACAAACACCTAACAACCACCTCCAAAACAGACACAGAACTTTGCATATGAAAGTCAAATATCAGAATCAGCTGCAATTTCTTTAGCCACCTCCCCACACACACAAAGCACAAGTAGCAAATCATCCCAAACACCAAGTTCTGCAACTGTGTTTTTCACTGTTTTCACAAGTTCTTGGATTCCACAAACTTTTCCACCTATGCCAACGTTTTATATCCTCCATGGGTATGACGCCATTAAGACAAGTTTGTTCATTCAGAAAAGGTATCAAAAAGCAAAATAGTAGTAATAAAAAAACCACAACCCAGCACAAAATGCTGTGTGTCCTTCTGGCCCAGCAGCCAGGGAGGAAGGAGCCAAGGATAAAGCTCGTCCACTCGTGCCCTGAGGATCCAGTGTGTTCAGTATCTGCTTCAAACAACAAGAAAGTTCAGCAAGTCTGACCCTCTCCTACGCAGCTTTGATAAGAAGTCAATAGAATGTTAGTAATTGTCATGTTTTGCTTGTTTCACATTTAGTTGACACTAAAGAAAAAAAAAGTCTTCAGCAGGCTGCATGCCCTTTCTCCGCAAGCAGAGATCCCTCCCTGGGCAAATACTGTAGGAAAAAAACCAACAGAAAATGCTCGTTTTAGTTCTGATGCATTGAAAGTGACCACAGATGATGGTGCAAATAAAGGGAACACCCCAATTGCACCGACTTAAACAAATCAAACCTCTTGGTTGGTTATTTCTCAGCAGCAGATGCCGTGCAGAGCTCCAAGATGGGTGCTTGGGGCTGCTTCGTGCAAAACAGCCCTACTGCTTTGTCCCTCAAGCCCTTTCAAGCCCTTAAACCCTCTTAGCAGGGTCCTCTCTCATTTCAGCGCTGATCCAGGCACCACAGCATGTTCTAACACTCCACACGATCAAAGCAAACTCATCCCAGATGTTTGTTTGTTCTTCCCTTAGTCCCCTCCCTTCCTCCTCCTCCTGGAGGTTTTTCCAGCCAGTCCAATGCCTCGTGGAGCAAGACAGCCCCTGAAATGATGTGTTTGCCACAGAAGTTTGGCAGCGTTGCCACCAGGGATGATGTTTCCCATAACACTCCTCCACAACAGAGCTCCACCACCAAGCACAGCATCGACACCGAGCTGCAGATCCAGCCAGGAGGCTTCAGGATTTGCTCCTGGAAAGCGCTCTCACAACTCTGGCAAAAAAAAAAAAAAACCAACAATGTTTAAGAGCAAAATACAAGCAAGGATGCTGGACATGTCACAAAAAGAGGAGGAAAGGAGACATAGAGCTGTTAGAGCAGAGTGAAACCACACAAGACTGCTTAACCCACCTGATAGCCCACCGACCAAGGTCTTCCTCACCCCTGCCTCTGGCTCCAGCTCAGCGCAGACTCCAAAACTCAGCAAATAACAGAAAAAGCTCTTCACTGGTTTAGACTCTTCTGCCAGAATGGTACAAATGGGCTTACGGAGGAGTCCCACCAGCACCAGTCAGATTACTGGGGAAGCACAGTTGCATCTCCACCTGCAGCAGCAGTCAGCCCACACGTTTATTTAAGCTACGCTGAGACAACCTACCTCTGAAACTACCTCCCTGGATGACTCTCTCTGCCTTAACCCCAACCAGAAACATCCCAGAATAGTTTTTAGAGTATTCCAGTAGAGAGGCAAAATTGATAGCATGGGGTTCAGTTGTGCTGCACAGTGTCTGCTGGGGGATCCAGAGGAGAAATGAGAGAAGAACAGAGGCCCCACCAACTCATTCCAGTGCAGCAGCTAGTGAAAAAGCTCTTATTAAATACAGAATCAAGAGCTGCCTAGGCTGGAAGAGACCTTTCAGATCATCAAGTCCAACCATCAAATACAATGATGTTAATCATCTCTTAGTAAGTCAAATTTTATCATTTAATTCTCAATATGGAGACTTCACATCTTTTGACTGCATGTACTCTTGAGAACTGCAGGCTGAGCTTGACAGAAAGCTTCCACAAAGCCATAAAGAGTGTACAAGCAAGATCCAGTTTTACACAAAATAAAAGGTTGTTGTACACGGCGTGGTAGAGCCCGCGTCTCCCAAGACGAGTGTGTTGCCCCTAACCATGCTCTGCTCCTCAGAGGACGATGTTTTGGATGCGTGTGGAGAAGCTAGAGAAATCCTTTGTGAATTACCTTTGCAGAGAAGGTAAGAGAAGACCCTCGTAGCCAGGAGAAGCGCAGCACTGGAGCGTAGGTTTGGGAGCGAGTGCTGCTTACTCATCTCTCCCCTCCCACAGCTTAACCACGCGTGAGGCTGCAAAGCAAAGCGACCAAGCTCCAACCTTAACCACGCGTGAGGCTGCAAAGCAAAGCAACCAAGCTCCAACCTTCCCCTCTTCATTACACTCCCCTCGCTCACGTGGGGGAGAGTATCCCTAATTATTACCAGGCTCCCCCCGCCAGGGGCTGCGGCTTCATTCAGCATGAACAGAACAGTGCTCTCAACACTCCACCGGACAATATTCATTCTCTTATTCAATGGGTGGGCTGAGAGCTCCGGTTTTCCACGCTGAGAGCCATACGCCGCTCCCAAAGATCCCTCCCCAGGAGGGTTTTCCTCCCAGCACACGTGTCACATCCATCAGGGGGCCTGTCCCCACCCAGGAGCAACAAGCATCTCGTGCCCGTCACTCAGTGGCACGAGCGGCACCGCTTTAATCCTGGTGATTTACATTCACACATTCCACCTCCGAACCAAAATGAGACGAGCATCCAAACAGGTGGGAAGCAGACACGGTTATTTTTAACTCCCGCCAGCTATTCTACTTAGAGGCAATAAAAATCAAATACCTCAAAGAAGTCACTCCAGCCTTAACCACAAAACCACAAGAAGAATAATTTTATTTTGAAGTCTTCCTTCCTTCCTCCCTCCCTCCAGGACAGTGGCAAGACTCTTCTACCCCACCCACCCCAGTTTTTTTTGAGGCAAAATACACCCAGAGTTAAGTTACCTCCAACTGTCAACATGTCAGACCAGAGCAACGGAGGCACAATTACATTTAACATCAATACTTCCAAAAAGTGCTAGACATGGAATCACAGAATCGTTTGAGTTGGAAAGGATCTTGAAGCCCCTCCAGTGCCACCCCCTGCCCTGGGCAGGGACACCTCCCACCACACCAGGTTGCTCCAAGCCCCCTCCAACCTGCCCTTGAACCCCTCCAGGGATGGGGCAGCCACAGCTTCTCTGGCCAACCTGGGCCAGGCTCTCACCACCCCCAGAGTAAAATGCACATACACATGGAATTAAAAAAAACCAACACAAACAACCCAGCACTAGTCCCTTGCTGTTACAGGAAAAGGACTATTTTAGTTTTCTAGATGGCTTCCATCCTCCTGAATTCCCACCTGACCCTCAGCATCTCTTCTGTTACCATGCAATGCCAAAGCAGGGGCAGGTCGTACGAAGGGACCCCCCACTCCCCAACCAGCTTGGTGGAGTTATTACCCTGCAAGAGATTTCCCAAAAGCACAAAGGCTGCTGGACCCCAGCTGTCAGTCCTGCTGCCTTCCTGAGAGATCCAGTGCAATGGGATCCTCCTCAAAAGGAGGAGCAGGCAGCGTTCAGCCACGTCCAACAGCTGGATATGAAATAAAACACTGGGATTTGCTTCAGGAGATCCGCAGGGCCCCCAAGGCATCACTTGCTTCTTCCCCACAGCAAGAGGCAGGTGAAGAACGAGAGCCCCGAGCCAGGCAACTCCCTGCTGGTAAAATAAACCCTTTCAGTTCTTCTCATGCTTCGGCGCTAACCACAACCACCACTTTTATCATTGAATCATGTCAGTTTTATCACGGTACTGCTCAAAAACATTAAAAACACCTACCACAAGAGTTCAACGATCATAGCCCAGCCACCACCTTCTGCTTCTTCTTCATTATACCCCTCACCAGCTCACTGAAAATAGCCGTGTGTGCCAGGAAAACCCAATGGAGACCCGAGGCTCCCCAATGCTACGGTGACAGCCATTAAAACACTTTTAGGACAGGTTCCAATGTAAGTTCATTATTGTCAAACAGCCCAGGAGCTGAGAAGAGCCACGCTGCACACAAGCTCTTGACTTGACAGCGCTGACAAGTCTGCCAGAAGTCTGGATTTTAAAGCATTTTAATAGAGCAGCCTATGTCAGGAAAAAGCTGGACTCGCTGTGTTACTCATTCTCCAGTTCTCCCAAAGAAACTCCTCTGTTGAAAACTTTCGAAATAGCACATCCCATTACCCTCGAGAGGCAAAAGTCACGGGGAGAGGCCATCATAAATTCAGTCCAGGAACAGCACTGCCTTTGTACATGGTGGGAATACATGCAAATAAGCACAAAGTGTTAATGCACACTCAGCCCCACAGCACAGCCCACCACGGCGCCTTCCACGTGCTATCCCCCTGTGACAGGGAATGAGGACACCACCTCGGCCAGCCAGGACTTCTCCAGCCTGGTATGAGCTTTATTTTGCTGGATTCTCACCATCACCCTCTGAACTCAGCGGGGGAAAAGGCTGAAGGCTATTTTTAGGGAGCCCTAGAAGCAGCACGGTGCCCTGCTTCCATTCCCAGTCCCTCCCACAGGGGAAGGGCTGGCTGCGAGATGCATGGCCAAAATAACCCCTGCTCCCTACGCTGCCCCGCGCTTCAGAAAGCTTTTTTGAGCTATGCTTCCGACATAAATATAAACAACCTACCACCAATTTTATGTCCTTTATTAAAAATGAGAAGGCAATCAAGAGTAAGTTTCAAAACTTTCTGTAAGGTGGCTGTGTAGGACATCCATCCTGTTACAGTTCTGCTCAGAAATGTGTGTTATAGCTAAACACAGTCTGGTCCAGCCAACACACTCCAGTCAGGATAAGCCAAAAGAAGCCTCAGTCAGGAAGAGGTACCCACCACCAGCCTCTCTGATCAAGAAAGTGAAGAAAGTGAAGTTGGCCCAGAAAGCCAACCCCATCCTGGGCTGCATCAAGAGAAGTGTGGCCAGCAGGTCTCAGGAGGTGACTCTGCCCCTCTGCTCTGCGCTCGTGAGACCCCACCTGGAGTCCTGTGTCCAGCTCTGGAGTCCTCAGCACAGGAAGGACATGGACCTGTTGGAAGGGGTCCAGCGGAGGGCCACGAAGATGCTCAGAGGGATGGAGACAGGCTGAGAGAGCTGGGGTTGTTCAGCCTGGAGAAGAGAAGGCTCCGGGGAGACCTTAGAGCAGCCTCCCAATATCTGAAGGAGCTCCAGGAGAGCTGGGGAGGGACTCTTTGTCAGGGAGTGCAGTGACAGGACAAGGGGGGACGGTTTTACATTGGAAGAGGGGAGATTGAGATGAGATATTAGGAAGAAATTCTTTGCTGTGAGGGTGGTGAGAGCCTGGCCCAGGTTGGCCAGAGAAGCTGTGGCTGCCCCATCCCTGGAGGGGTTCAAGGGCAGGTTGGAGGGGGCTTGGAGCACCCTGGTGTGGTGGGAGGTGTCCCTGCCCAGGGCAGGGGGTGGCACTGGATGGGCTTGAAGGTCCCTTCCCACCCAAACCATTCTGTGATTCTACGTTTCTAAATTAAAGAGAGCACAAGCAGCCAGGAGTCGAGCCCTCTCTCCTCGCACACGGAGAACCAAAACCACCATCAGCGACAAGTCTGGGCAAGATGCACCAAACTCAAACTTCCCGAGGTTGCTGGTGACATCACATCACAAGACTGCGGGGTGACAGGGGACCTGCTGTAGGCACTTCTGCTCTCCAAGCCATCGACAGGCAGCCCGGGAATGCCCTAACAGGCTGCCACGGCAAACCCTTCCTTTCCTCCTCCGGGAACTCATCACCGACCTGCGACAAATGAGCGGAGAAAATGGGTTCTCAATTACAGCCACGTTCCCTTCAGTACCTTGAAGCTGAGGTGCTGAACAGGAATGGAAAAAAAAAAAAAAATTTTTCTCATCATTACAAGGAAAAAAATAAAATCACTTATTCTCAGGTCTCAAAGGTCATAACACCCAGGAAAGCCACGCTGATGTATTAACAATTTTTCCATGTAAAACAACTGTTCTGATCCAGTATTTAAGCTGAATATTTCAGTTCTACTTTAACAATACTCATTTTCTACATTTTAATTAAGTTTCCATTTCTTTCCAAAAGCAGCTTGATGCATGGAAAAGTAATTCGGGAGATAATGTCTTGCCATTTTTAAATATTATTAAAAAAAGATAGAAACATTAAGATGCAAGCATTTAAATAATTACAGATCATATCAATTTAGTCAGGAAACATACCAAGCTTGGCAATAAAAGCTAAAATTAGCTGCAAATTAATATCACCAGACTAGAAAGCTCTAGAAAAATTACTAGAGTGTTCAAGCAAGACTGAAATTATTCAAATCTAAGCTCCTTGCTTATTTAAATCAATCTGCCTGGGAGCCACACAAATTGTTGTGGTAAATTGATTTCCCCAGTGTCTGGTTCTCCTTTTGTAAGCGCCACGACAAGGAGGAGGAAAAGACCAGAAAGACCAGATGAAAACAGCTGATTCACAACGACGTCAGGCAATTCCACATTCAGATTATACATCACAACATTAAACCATGTCAGTCTGGGCAAGCGAAGGCAGCGGGGCAGGGTGAGTCACAGCGGAGCTGCGAGGCACAGACCTCGGCACCAGCATCAAAAAAAAATCAGAAATGCCATTTTTCTTCTCGGAGACAGCATGACTAATACACTTTATTTTACCTTCCTGCCTCATCCCTGCTGCCCTTCCACACCTAGATTTTGCACCCGCGACAGATTTTCAGCAAAGCTACAGCGTTAACGCTTTTACTGACGTGGAAAATCCAGGAGAGCTTCACTCCTGCTTGGCCAAAAGGTAGAGCACACCACTCCAAAGGAGTCTTCTTGGAAAGCATGGCATACTCAATTAAATAAACGCTTAAAGTATTTATCTAAAGAAACACACTGGTATAAACTGCAGCTTGGTTTTAAGCCTGACATAAAAAATAAAATAAATCAATCCCCTCTAAAGCAGCATCACACAGTAGCTTCCAAGACGTATCCGTGGCTACGAGCTAACCCTTGGGTCCTCAGAGGGAAAAGGCATCTGAGCTTTTCTTCAGGACCAGGTTTTTGTGGACACGGGATAAAAGTGATTGTGTCTCTTCATGTCTCCCAGGGGAGCTGCATTTCACATGAAAAGAGTTATCCAGAAACATTTACTATATACATCTGCACCAATAAGGAAATGAGTCACCAACCCACTGCCAGGCCCGACTCCCAGCACACAGCGCTCCAGCTATTTAGGAATCTGTGTACAAAATACAGGGGCAAAGGCAGATCCAAGCCACATGGCATTTTAAGGGACTGGATATAAAACAAATTAATTTAAATGCAGGGTTTTTTTTCCTCCTTTGCTTGGGTATAATTTCTTCAAAAGCACAGGACCAGCACGGTATCGTACACAGCCACAGAACTTTTCACCTGGATGAATCATAATGTTTTCTTTATGTAACTGGAAGAAAAGCAAACCCTGATGTTTATTTTAACCCTGGATAAAATCGCTTGGATTTCGTTCAACAGAAAAACCAGCATGAATAAGTCTTTACAGTCACTGCTAAGGCAAGGCTTCCATGGGATTAGTAACAAACTACCAAATAAAAATTCTGCTTGCCTTCAGAACATGCAAACAAAAGCCCTGTTACAGGACCAAACCAAGCACCTTTCACCAATTCAAAACTGATTAAAGGATTAAAACAAAGAAAACGGTACGTATGTCTTCTCATTTAAGCTCTGCACTTCCTTGGGAGGTTATATATGGGTTTAAATTAACCCTGCTCCGGGAGAAGCCTGGGGCACTGAGCTTCAGCACGCTTCTCTGTAGACACTGGGCTTCTCTGCCTTAGAAGCTTGGCTTTTAATGCATTTTGTGGTTTTGAGAGCTCCTTTCCAAAAAGCACTAGTTTTTCAGCTTGAACTGCTCAGCTCAATAGCTATATAGAGCTGTTAAGCCAAGCATTTCGCTTGAAAATTCTGACCGTAATGGTAGTTCAGAGGATTTAAAATGATACCACGGTAAGCAGCCAGATCAGTAACAGTTTCCCTTAAGCCACACCAAGAAATTATAGCTGACTAGTTTTGCACAGATGAACAACTTTCAAAAAGGAGAAAAAAAAAAGCCATGTTTGATGCTGGGTTTTTAAAGGGAGCTTGAAGAGCTTTCTGGAAAGCAACATTAGTAGAAAAGTGTCTTACTGGTATGCAGGAGAGCCAGACACCTGCCCGCAAATCCTTCCAATTACTGTTTCCATAACTCCTACTTAAAAAGCTATGAATAAAGACAAGCTGCAATTAAAAAGACTGAGCACACCTACAGCTTCTCTGCTAATAATGACAGGAGAAAATAACGGGGGAGGGAGGGAGCAGGGAGCAAAGCAGTAAGGTAGTCACCACCGCTGCAGACAGCTGGGTACCACCACCACTGCTCAACAATCCTCACCTGTCAAAATATGGGTATTTAATCAACAATTCCACTGCTCTAGAAACGGCTGGTTATTCTGCCTCCTGATTCTTTCTGATAAACAGCAGAACCAATGACAAGGAACACAGACCAACAAGCCAGGCTGGAAGGGCTGCGGGCAAGTACACGGCCAGCGCTACACCTTCTTCTTCCTCTAACTCGAATTTTCAATTATACCTAAAAAGAAAACTTCAGAGTTTAAGTATTTAGTAGGCAACAACTGCCACTTGATAGAAGATACTTTATTCCAGCCTCCCATCAATGGTGATGTACATCTGTATATAGTTAGGCATTATTAACCTATTTGAAGCTACACACTAAAGCAAGGTTTTCCTGCCACCTGAAGCCCAGTTGTGGCTGAAATAAATAAAGATGAAGTTGTAAATCTCAACAGGCATGGAAATGCCCAACAAACAACACCTAGTTTTCAGGATTACTTCTTTGCTGATGGCAGAGCCCAGAAAGTCCTCACACAGACCCTGGGAACACGGGGAGATTGTTGCACCTTGACCCCTAAGCAGAACCAACACATTTCCCCCCCCAGATAACACTCGAGAATAGGATTTTTAGAGTCTGAGCTGTTCTTATCCAAGTGGCACGGGTACACCACGTGGTTTGCACATCCACAAGAAGGCAGTGGCACACTTCTGGGGGCACGCAGGGAAAAGCTGACAGCAGTACCCTCAGGTAAGCAGTTTTACACCCAGCGCAAGCATTTAAATCCCTCGTAAGCAGATTTCTATCTGAATGATACAAAAACAATGTTGGGGTAACACAACTTTTGCAAAACCAAGGTGAGATCTGAATGCTTAAACACGGGTCAACACTGCAACCCTGGTAGGGGCACACGAAGAAAGAATACCTGGCACAGCAGCAATCACTACTACCTCTTAGGAGACACAATCCTACTAGATTTATTCTTTTTTAAAGTGAAAATTAAACCTTAGCAAAATATATACTGAAACTGAGCACTCAAAGCTTCAGTAGTATCATTTGGGTAAGAGCCCAAATGTGACACAACAGGAGTTGTGTCACAGTTGAGGAATCTAAAACACGAGAGTAGATGAAGGAGGAACTCAAGAGGAAAATCTCCAGTGACTACTCAGCACTCAGATGCAATCCTTAGGGCTTTTCCAACACCCCCAATGAACACAAAGTTATTGCACAGGTTTCTATAAACTACATTTGAACTCAGATAGTGCCATAAGGAAGAGACAGGACTTAACACAGTGAAAGCAAAATTACAGAATCATAGTTTGGGTCGGAAGGGACCTTTAAAGGTCATTTAAAGATTTTTTTTGTGTGTATTGTTATCAGCTGCATTTTGAAAATGCGTAGCTCATGGCGAGTGCTAGGCTTGGCACCAACACGAGGGGTTCCCTGCTCCTTGCCCAGACAATCACAGCAATATATTACCTCCATCCTCATTGCCCTCCAAAACAAGCAGCAAGGACAGAAAAGCCTTCGATTATTAAGAACTGCCATGTTCAGACAATTTTCATTTAATCACAGACCAGGCATTCCACAAGCAACGTTGTCAGGCTTCCTGAAGCCCGCAAAATCAAAGTTAGCAAATTTGGGTTTACATTTCTAACTATAACATAGCATCTCCCAGATCACCTGAGGCAACCAGATTAACCAGGGTATTTTTATAATGGATAATCTAGCAAATTACCAAACTAGCCTTAACACTGAGGTCAAGAAGAAAAGATACTGTGGAGCAACTTTAACTTTCATCTGTTTCTGCACAAGAAACTTCACCTGGTTTAACTCCTCTTTTTTCCAAGACAAATCCTAAAACAATGAACTCCAAAATAAACCACTCGTGAAGTACTACCCATAATTAAGGTGGTGTAACTGTACTGCAAAGAACCCCCACGTAGACAAGCCTATTGTCCTCACACCTCTGGAGCTGCTGAAGCACTGATGTTTATTTCACTGTCACCTGCATTTAGCGGGGAAGAACAGAAGGTTCACTGCCACGATGCACAGAGGACAGTACAATTAAGTGTCCATCTAACCCTCCTCAGCAATAAAGAGCTTTTCATTCTACCTGTATTACAAAGCAAAGTATTTTTGGTACTTTTTAGGTGTCCCTAAGTGAAATCTATCAGAACTCAGGAAGTATATGAATACTTGATGAGTTATAACATGTACCAGTTTACAGGGGGAATCCCAAAAACTCCCAAATACCTTCCTCCCTTCTCCTTAACAAATTCTATACAGCATTTTCTGCTAGTTTCTCGCTTTCCACTGGGGCTGAAACCAATCACAACAGCCTCCAGGGTCAGTGCCACTGGGGGACCGATGACACACAAGTGTAAGATTAACTTAGGTCAACCTGAGCTATCATGGACCTGTTCCTCAAACCAGTCCCCAGACCCAGCTCAATCAGGGAGAAGGCCAGAAGCCAGCCAGAAGGAAAGTAATCTCTCAATTCTCTTCTCTACAGGACCAGTGAGATTACCAATCTGAAGTCCTGGGAGCAGCTCTGACCATAAGCCAAAGGAGGGCACAAACCCGCAAGGAAGTTATGCTTGTGGGCTGACAGAACAGCTTGGCTGACTCTCAAAAGAGTAATTTTTATAAATAAAGAAGTTCCCACTGTGCCAGAGTGGCTGCCAATTCTTCAGGCAAACTGAATGAGAAATGAGAGCGAATTATAGTTTAATATCAGGAAATCTCAGGACTTATTCTGAACTCTTCACCATAATGCCTCTAGCAGAGGAAGGTGTGTGCAGTATGTTTCTCTTACAAAAAGCACAGGCAAAAAAGCTAATTTGTTCTTTACCAGTTATGTTTGTGATTACATTTTAGAACCCAAGACTTGCAAACCCAGCATTTTGCAGGCAACCACCGAGCTGATAAAGAGACATGCACCAACCACAAGGGAGCTCCTACACCAAACCCAACTCAAACCACGGCGAGAAAGGCTGTTTCGCTCTGAGTAAGCTCCCAGGCTTGTTACCACAAGCACATTCACACGTTTGCAAGTAATTTAAGAAATACAAGGCTCTGCCCATCTGAACTTGCAAAGCTGCTTCTCAGAGTGCAAGCAGTGTCACCCCGCTTCAGCAATGATGGTCCTACGTCCTCAAGTAACCGATCCCTCCTGCACAAGATGACAGTCTTCAGAAAACCCAGTTGCTCCACTCATTCTTGCAATGCAAAGCTGGGAAGAAAATGTATTATTAAAACCTATTTTCTCCTCTCGTGCTTTCCAGTGAGCTTGGCTGATCCCAGCCTCCCCACTCTTAAAGAGGAGCCGGGTGAGGATAACCTGCTGAACACGGCAGCCGCAGCAGTGGGCGGATGAGAGCTCCGCGGCTACATAAATAAAAATTGCTTCTGTGAAGCGAGACTAATTGTCACTTGTTTTTAGGGAAGGGGGAGGTGGGTGCAACACGATTTGTCCAATCTAAGGGGACAGACACTAACTCTGCTATTTTCAGCTCAGGAAGTTATCACAAGTGCTCAGCTCGACTTCGGAACTTGAGGAAGAGGTTCATGCGCGGAAGTATCAAACATCTGGAACGGCAGGTTTCCCTACACATCACTTCAAAAGCAGAGCAGATATTTGCACAGACTTGGCACTAACTTTGCCGACTTTTTGCAGTAAAATACCCACTAAAACAACCAGGTGGTTTCCCCACACACTTCTGGAAGATTTCCTCTCCTTCAGTGACTCTGCTGTGTAGTGGGGAGACCTGATCAGAGCAAGCGAGGTGTTACTAACACAGGTGGGGCTCACCACCAGAAGCCAGGTCTTACTGCCCTTCCAGATAAGAAAATCAGAGTTAATCCATCAATTATTCGACCTGAAGACTTGATCCTTCTTCCTCATCTTCTATTTAAAGTTTCAGTGGAAGCAGGATTAGCAGAGTGAGGCTTTACACTGTAAAGACAGGAGAGCCAGGAGAGGTGTGTGGCGGTTGGGCTAATGCAAGGCATCGGTAGGCGGTTTGCTGAAATCCTTTAATTCTTACAAGGCAGATTTACAGTCTCTTTCTGAAAAAAAAAATAATAATGAAGTAGAGTCCATACAAGAACACTCCTGACTTTAAAAGTCATTCATGTTGGTTTTTCAGAAGTGTTTCTTTCTTTTTACTTAGGCTTATTAACAGCCTCCATGCTAACGTGAGCTACAATTTTTTTACAAAACTGATTTTGTTACTACGCTGCCCCACTCTAGTTAGCACAGTATTTCCAGCAATTCACTTTCCAGCCTCCTTTGCTGGTGCAGTTTAGTGCAGTTTAGGACTGATCACCATCTTAACCAGAGCCAGCTCGCAGGGGACAGGGTGACAACAAGCTTTGAGGAGCCAAAGGAGCAGAGACCTGACTCCCTCTGCAACCAAACCGTTTGGTTATTAACTTTTCCAACCGGTTTATACAGCTAAAAGTCATTTTTCCTCTACTTTAAAACAGACCCGGTTTTGTTGACAGTTCGATGTTTCAATAATGCTCTTACAAAGCTTAAGTTTTAGTTAGGTTTTGGAGAAGAAAAGGGCTTTTGAGCACTTACTCACTTCATTTTTTCCATTTCCAATTTGCTCAGTTTGCACAAAAGATCTTTTTCTTAATTGCCAGCGGTAGAAACAAGCTGCAATCCGAAAAATGAAGTGGGGGTTTATTGTACCTTATACAGCTTGTGCCAAAATGCGTTACTAAATCAGCTGTTACAATCATTGGTAACAGGGAATGTTGGCACAAAAAGGCTGAAGAGGGAAGATAAGATGTTTTGTGACATCAAAATAAGCAGATGCCTCAAGGACAAAGGTACAATCTCACTTTTTGACCAGACCTTTGCTAAATTAATCATCTCTACCTGCTAGATCAAAGCCACTTTCTAAATACAAGCCGCACGGCAGCATTTAATGAAAAATAAAATTTTAAGTGATGACAAGCATTAATAACTATGCTAATTTCTTCATTTAGTTGGCATTTGTAACACTAGTATGAAGAAATAAGTTACTTCACGGAACACTGCAGGTCCTCCAGGGAAATATTTGAAGCAGCTCATCTTGCCCATTTTCCCAACAGCCCGTTCTGGCGAAACCAGGCTGTAAACGCACTCCAGCGATTCCCTGCGAGGGGTGATGAGCATCAATATTACAAAATTAAAAACTCTATTCTTTTTAAGTGAGACAAAGGAGCCATTTGACAGCAGGTTGCAGTAGCTTTCTTCCTCCGGAGGGAACCACTCTCGCAAACACAAGGTAGACAGAGCCAGAGATTTAAACAGATGCCGGGGATTTCCCAGCCTAACACTTAGTATTTGCAAGCCTGATCTCCAGCACCAAGCAAGTTAATTTGCATGTTAATTAGAAACAGGTCACCAGAAAATTGCACCAGACCACCTTTCTGTATTGACTAGAAAGGACAAGGAAGTCTTTCCATAAAGTCTAGATGCCCTTTAAGGACGTTTCCATGTCCCTGAGCCACCTGAGCTCACTGTGAACCAAGGTGCTCCTTTTTGTTGACCGAGAGCATCCCTTTCATTTCAATACACACGTATCTCAGGTGGCTAAAACTGGTTTAAAATCTGACATCATTTGAGCATAGGTAAACTATGCCAGAGAGAAAGCTTAGTGACGGGATGGTCACTAAGGTCCACTCTCCGGCCACATTCACTGGCAACAGCAGGATTACGAAGAGAGGAGGCAGCTAGGAAAGAGTGCTATGGACATTTTAACTACCTGGAAATGCAGTCTGTAGCATCCTTTCTCTTTGAACCTTCTTTTACACACTAATACTTACAGTAGTATGCTTAAATCAAATGCCCCTTCAGCTTAGTTTTAGGGATCTTACGCTGCCAAGCCTAATAAAACTGAATTATTGCCGCTGTTTCTCATACACGAGACTCATGGGCACCTCAACTTTTGAGAATTCATTTAATTTTCTCCAGAACCTCTGAGATTGATCACTTGAAGTTATTAGACAGTAACGGCCTGGTTTGAAAACAGAGAGCAGTACTATTACAAGGCTATGCCTCAGTTTAACACCTCATTGCAATAACAGCAGCAAATTGAAAATACAAAGTTGTAGGCAATGGACTTGATTTAAGGCTTCCAGATGTCAAGCTTCATGTGCATTTTTCATGTTTATAATAGGCGCTCTTTTAAGTGAGAAAGACTTGTTTAAGAAGTCTTGCCCAGCTCCTTGGCCGTGTTGCCTATGGGACTTGCTTGATTTGGTCTGGAGACCAAAGCAGCTGAAATGTGGCAGTTCAGCCCGGGCTTAAGGATCCACCCAGCTCCACTCTTTCCACACCATTTCATCTCCAGCTCTTCATTCACACCAGCACCTTGAACGCTACGGCAAATACAACTGTTTGAGGAGCTGCACTGCTCAAGTTAATGGTTGATCAAAGGTTTGGGTCCACCACAGAACCTGGAGGCTCCTCCCAAACCAGCAGCGGCAAAGAGAGCATTTCACATCAACTCATTCTTGTTGAGGGAACTAAAGCTCCGAAGATGTGGCCCAGGATATCCTTTCAGCAGAAGGTAAAGCTGCTGTGAGATCAAGAAAAGGATTTGATATCAGATCAGCTGGCTGCAATGCTCTCTTTGATTTTTAAGAAGCAACAGCTTTTGAACTACTCGCAGACAGCATGCAAAGGAGTCTGCGTACAGCAACGCATCCAGACATCCCATTTCAACACAGAATTAAGCAGATTTCTGAACACAGCCATCAATACACCAAGCTGTGGACCACCAGCTGTGCTGCCTCTTTAATAAAACCATCAATTAATTCAATTGTCAGAAGCTGACCCGTTAACAAAAAAACCCACAACTGCGTTCGTTTCAAGTACCTAAGAGGTTGAGGAAAACTAAAAATTCAATTATTTTCTTAGCCATGGAACTACATATAATTAACTAGTAAGGAATGAAAACCCTGTGCCATTAGTGTGTTAACTCATCACTCCTAAGAAGTCTCAATGGTATGGCCTTTTCTACATGTTTCTTAGCATGGCATCAACCAGACACACCTGATTTTTCACCAGCACAGCTTTGTCGCCAGAAATCCAAGTGGACACCAAATGACATGGGGAGAAAACCTTTCATCCACTGCACAGGATCTGCACTAAGAATTCACCACAGTAAAACTACAGGATGTCTTTGCCTATTCTCAAAAAATTTGCCAGTATATTTGAAGTCTCTGACTGTTGTCAGTTGTAGAGCAGTTTCTTTTCCTCCAGCACAGCCAGGAGAACCCAGGTGAAAAGGGTATTAACAAAAAAAAAAAAACCAACAAACTGTAAGCCCAGCAGTTAGAAACTCTGTCCATATTTGATCCCCACCTTCTTGTCACAGACTAACTACAAGATTGCAGGACAGAATGACTGTGATTACAATCATTTACTGAAGCTGTTCAGTAAAGCATCTGTAAAGGCCAGGAGCCAGATGGGCTATGCCTTGTATGAGCACAGAAAGCACTGAAGAGTGATAACTGTCAAATAATTATTTGTTAGACTCCTGCATACAAGAAAAAATAAAAATCTGTCTTCGCTGACCCGCTGTTAAGGTTAGATCTTGTCCTTTTATATTCAGTGCTGGATTAAAAGTTTCACTCCAGCTGATATCCCTTGCCCATCCCTGTCTTTTTATATCTCTGCCTCAGGTCCTTTTTGGTCCGGGAATGTGAACCATCATCCGAAGCCACTCCTCAGAGCACTCACTTGCTAGTTAATTTTATCTCTAGTCATGCTCCAACAATCCCTTGATAACATAACAGAGATTTTTTTTCCTTTTTTAAACAAGAGCTGTATCAACAATGAAACAAAGGAGACAAGAATTAGGCACAAAAGCAACATCACCAAATGGGAGATAAGAAAACCCAGAAAGGAACTCTCTGATTACACTAAAGCATAAAATTTCAACTTTCCCACTCATTCCTGAAGGAATATGGAAGAAAAAAAAAAGTTTATTGATTGTTTTTCAATCTTATGATCTGTCTGAAAACTTCAAGGAAACAGTCTGCCAACCCAACACAGCACGGCTGCTGCTGTCACGGCAGATAGCACAGGATGGATCATCTCAAACTCATGAAAAGGGTGGGTTTGCTTTTCAGTAAGAGGAGGAAGAAGTGGATTCTTCCTCAAAGTCCCATGATTTTTATGGTATCTCTTAACTCTGTTTGCCACCTGCCTGCTCCAAGAACTTCTCTCACTAAGCTCAAGACTCAGCTGGACTCTGGTTTCTCTGGCTACGAGCGACAACATCCCTCTTTAGGCTTCTACGAAGTTAACAAGTTTTTGGGGTCTAATAAAAAAAAGCTTTAAGCAAACTGCTGATACCTCAGGAACCAGCTCCTCAAACTGCCTGCCCGTTTCAATTCCAAAAAGCTCTCTGGCAAAGGATCTGCTCAGTGGCCCAGTAACCACCAAATCATTGCAGGAGGAGGCAGTGAGGGTTTACAGTCTTCAGCAAAACCTGCAACTTGGGGTTTGGAGATATTTTTAAGTTGCACCACCTGATGTTGACTTACACAGAGAATGCTCTACTTGGGATTCCCTTCATGAGACCACTAGGCTCCTAACTTTCTTTTTATAAGACACATGCTGCTTCTCCCACCCTTTTGCCACCAAAGCATATGAACAGGGCAAGCCTTCAAGTGGTAGAGCATTAATGCACCCACCTTGGTGTTCAGTCATTCCCTCCCCATCTGAGTCAAAACCCCCGAGATACGATCAGCGCTGCTACCAAAAGAGACCAGAAGCTGCAATGGGTTGAATACACACCAGAATAAAAGCCATCTGTCTAACAGACTTGGCATTTCTCACCGAATACTGCAAAGAATTCATGAAACACAACTCAAGGAGATGGTGCTGCAGGCTGTTTGCTGAAAGGTTACCTTTCCTCCTCCTGGTGAGCCATTCATTCTCCACGTGCATACACAGTGATGTATTAGCCAGGAACACACAATACAGGTTTCCTAATTAGCTCAATCAGAAAAGACTAAACATATTCCAACTTCCTTAATATGAACCAATTTAAAGACAGTACTTTATCCCTTAAGGGTAAGGCTGCCTGCTTGATGTTCTTATTTTTATATTCATGCTGAGTCCACCAAAATCCATACATATTCTGGAGAGAACCAAGTTGCTGAGATAACATGAGGGGTGGTTCTTATATAGGTCACTCTAAGAACATCCATACACCAGTAAGTATTTACAAGAACTCTTTCCTCTTTTAGGAAACCACACACATCTGCCTCGTCTGGCCTACACCAGGCATGTGGAATTGGTTCTGAGCCTAAAGCAAAAACCAGGCCACATTAAAGACCAACTAATCCCACACACTTCAATACACTCATAGCAAAGATTATTCCAAAAATCTCATGTTCTCTCTTACTCTCTGATCTGCACTTCCCATCAAGAATTCACAATTAATACCTCTGAACTTAAGTCTTCAGCTTTAAGTTGCAGATAGCCTCCAAACATATAAAGCCCTGGTGAACCAGAACTCTACAAACCAAGTGCCACCAGTTGTTTTGATCATATGCAGAAGTTTTAAAGTACATATATATAGCAGGGATTTTTAAAAAACAATCTGCAAGCAGTTTGAGGTCTCCTGGGTATTGATCAAGAACTTAATAGAGTAATTAGCCAGGGTTCATTAAAACATGCTTCCATTAGCCTCCCTAGATATCTAATCTGAATTAATTTACACAGCCATGAGCCACAGGTGAGAAATTTTAACCCCCTTAAGCCCGGTTTCCCATAATATGGACATCTTTTCCCATCCAGGCTTTACCAAGTCTTTGCCCTATTTCTATTACATGGAACCAAAATATTTTCTCCTCCTGACTTCAGTATCAAGCTCCTCCAAACAGTCTTGCCCAAGGTTTTAGCTGGATGAGCTGACACTGTTCAGGTCTCTCCAAGGACAAGCACATCTGGAGCAGGAAAATCCATGAAGCCACTCCTAAGTGCCACCACTCAGATCCAAACAGCCTGACACCAGCTCCTGTTGTCCCCAAACAAGAACTCCTCCACTTTTCGTTCAGCCTTTAGCAGCAAAGCAGACAACTTTTAGAAACTTATTACCCTCAGTTTAATTTGGTTCTGTAACTCAAATCAGTGCTCACTTCAGCAATTGCCTAGACCTATAACTATTACCCATCACTGTGATTTAGATTAATAATATGCAGTGCATAATGATAAGATCATGATTATTTTATTTTTTTTACCTCCCTATACGTGTTCACTCATGCAAACATGCTCTTTTAGAGCATCTTTATACCACCAGCCCTGAGACTTAACCAGGGCGCAGAGCACCAGCCACAGCTTTACCTGGACAGCAAACCATCCCACTTCAGCATGTCCTGAAAAGACTCTTCCGAGGAATATATCACAAACCATGACCAAATAAAGCGAGACATGGCTTTTCAGAGGCTGCTCTCCCCTGAAGTACTCTGCTGAGGCTTTAATGCATCGCAAGGACAGCATAAAAAGTGGGACAAGAGCTAGATACAAAGGGTTGGCTGAGGCATGCAAAGCTCCAGGGGATGCTGACCTTACAAACAAGGCACTCGTAAAAGCACAAAAAAAAAATCCTCCAGGAAAGGTTCATTAGAACCTTTTAATCATCTTCCCCTGACACACAACAAACAAAATGCTCAGTTCAGAAAGGAAAAGCCTAAAATATACACATAATTAGCCCACACTATCACTGTCATTATGGGATGCCACGGTGAGCAGTGCTAAAGAGGACAGGCCAAGTTTTCCATCACTTAGAATACACGCTATCCGCTCCTGCCTCAATCCCACCAAATACATCCCTGATTCCATCCCTTCCTCACTAACGAGCACTAAACCAGAGAAAAGCTCTGTAACCAAACAGCTTGGAAACAAATGAGGCAAATTAACTGCAGTAACATCTCAGGGTGCAAGAGCTGCATCTAGTTCTTGAATGCTAGAGCGGACACGTATCGTTTTGCCCAGAGAAATCCCTGTCGGGAGAAGAGTTGGCCACCTTGTCCAGAAAATACATTTCTGAAGAGTGACCAGCTTGAATGCTAGAGCGGACACGTATCGTTTTACCCAGAGAAATCACTGTCGGGAGAAGAGTTGACCACATTGTCCAGAAAATACATTTCTGAAGAGTGACCAGACAGCTTATTCCATAAACAGACAAAAAAAAGAGACTGTTAATAAAGAAATCTTTCTGAAGAGTGACCAGACAGCTTATTCCATAAACAGACAAAAAAAGACTGTTAATAAAGAAATGCAAGGTAATGGTGTTTCCCCTTTGGGAAAAAAGGAAATCCTGAATCCTCACACAGCAATTCAGCTATAGCTGTTGACATACCTCTAGCATGGACTTCCCCTTCTGCTGTAGGCCTCACTACCGGTCAGATTGGCCAACGTGCCCCTTCATGCCATTACAGAATCAATAATTAGCCCACACTATCACTGTCATTATGGAATGCCACGGTGAGCAGTGCTAAAGAGGACAGGCCAAGTTTTCCATCACTTAGAATACACGCTATCCACTCCTGCCCCAATCCCACCAAATACATCCCTGATTCCATCCCTTCCTCACTAACGAGCACTAAACCAGAGAAAAGCTCTGTAACCAAACAGCTTGGAAACAAATGAGGCAAATTAACTGCAGTAACATCTCAGGGTGCAAGAGCTGCATCTAGTACTTGAATGCTAGAGCGGACACGTATCGTTTTACCCAGAGAAATCACTGTCGGGAGAAGAGTTGACCACATTGTCCAGAAAATACATTTCTGAAGAGTGACCAGACAGCTTATTCCATAAACAGACAAAAAAAAGAGACTGTTAATAAAGAAATCCAAGGTAATGGTGTTTCCCCTTTGGGAAAAAAGGAAATCCTGAATCCTCACACAGCAATTCAGCTATAGCTGTTGACATACCTCTAGCATGGACTTCCCCTTCTGCTGTAGGCCTCACTACCGGTCAGATTGGCCAACGTGCCCCTTCATGCCATTACAGAATCACACGGGGTTGGAAGGGACCTCTGGAGATCATCTCCTCCAACCCCCTGCCAAAGCAGGGCCACCCAGAGCAGGTCCCACAGGAACGTGTCCAGGTGGGTTTGAATGTCTCCAGAGAAGGAGACTCCACCACCTCCCTGGGCAGCCTCTGCCAGGGCTCTGCCACCCTCACAGCAAAGAAGTTCCTCCTCATCTTTAGGTGGAACTTCTTACATTCAAGTTTGGGCCCATTTCCTCTTGTCCTGTCCCTGGGCACCACTGAAAAAAGACCAGCCCCGTCCTCTTGACACCCTCCCTTTAAGTATTTATAAGCATTGATCAGACCCCCCCTCAGCCTTCTCTTCTCCAGACTAAAAAGACCCAAGCCCCTCAGCCCCTCCCCGGAAGGGAGATGCTCCAGGCCCCTCATCATGGTTGTAGCCTCTGCTGTCCCCTCTCCAGCAGTTCCCTGTCCTTCTGGAACTGGGGAGCCCAGAACTGGCCCCAGTGCTCCAGATGGGGCCTCCCCAGGGCAGAGCAGAGGGGGATAGCACTGCCCCACATTTATAGCATTAACTATTTGAAACTCCCACTAAAATCACCATCTGGGCCACGAGTATCTCAATACTAAGTAAATGGTCAAACAGACTAAACAAAGTCAACTGGGGAGGTTTTTAAAAAACAAAAAAAAACCCCACCAAAACAAAACTAGCACATTACACACAGTATGTTAAACATTTCAGCGAGAAAATTTCAGCTAAGGTTCACTAGGACAATTTGTAAGAATTCAAACACCTTATAAAAAATTGGGCCCCAATCACACAGGTAACAAGTGGTCAACTACAACACATCCGTGTATGAGATGTGCCTCATGTTAAGCTTGAACAAGCCTGACACATGCCAAGATGTAAAGCTATCAAGATAATTTTCCATTTAGAGCCGACACACAGCCCACAGCCCTTGGTTCAAGCAATCAAGCTCTGAACACAAAAACTTTGAGGGGCTAGAAGTGCAGTCCCCCTGCTCCCTTCACCCTAAACTGCTGCAGATTATGTTACGTTATTCAAATTTAAGTGTGACCAATGGGCATCCCTCTCCAGCATCTCACCAGGGAGCAAGGGTTATTTTGATAACTTTTATCTGTTGTTTTCCTCAATAAGCACTTTTTTTTTCTCTACAGCAAACAGCGAGTTTCATTGATAAAACAACCTGACTGTGCCCACAGTCTTACAGCCAAGGGAAAGACGGAGCACTTCACAACCCCATCTCGGGTCCTTACACTCTTGAGCAGCCCCTCAGCTTGTTGCAGATTACATGTGATGTCATAAACACGTGTGAGAAACTTAAGAAATACCGTACAAAGACTTTGAGGAGAAGCCGCCTGTGCCCCTTCCATCTTCCACAGCTGCTCCCAGGGTCTCCGTCACATTAAAAGGAGGAGTTCCAGTTTTCATGAAGGATGACCCCAAACATTTACCAGGCACATAAATATGTAAGAACAAATAAGCTCTTCAGGGCAGTAATATCCTACTCTTTGACCAAAGCCTCAGGCATTCTGGTACAGCAACAGCATATTGCTCTTCTTGTAGCTGTAGAATTCCTGTTGGTCTAAAACAAGCTGCAGGCCTGCTCCCGAAGAAGGACAGATAAAGCAACATTTCAATCCCACACAATGTTTTTAAGACTCTCAGATGCTACAGACAAACGAAACTCTTCCATATTTTTCACAAAGCACCTTCCATGGATTAGAGCCAGCAACAGACAGTATAAAAAGGATGTGAAACACCAATCAACTCAGCTGTACACCCAGTTTGCTGTTACCTTTTTATACAGCAAGTCTTCTCAATAAATGTTAAACATGTTAATTTTTTCTTTCCTTTTTTTTTTTTGTAAGGAAAAAACCAAGCATAGCTATGTCACATTCACTTGAGAGACTAATTATTTTAAGCAAATAAGCAATTTGCTCACCATTAAGAGATGCTACTCATTCCCAAGATTATACGGGCAAAGCTCACGTGTTATGGAACACACAATGCTGAAAAGCAAAAAAAAAAAAATAATAATAACCTGCACCTCACCTCTGTTCCCAGCACCGAGACAGACTGGCTGCTCTGCCCACGCCTTCAGCCTGTACACTATTCTGCTGTTGCCAAGTACTGTAGCTGAGGAAACCAAAGTGGAGTTATTTTAACCAGCAGCTCCCAAAGTGACGCAGCACCATAACACAGCTCCAGCCCAAAATGCCATCAGCCTCGGAGAGCCGTCACATTTACTGTACCTTTTTCAGCTTGGACAGCCAGACTCGGAAAAGAACAAATGTGGGCAACCCAGTAAGACAAAAAAAGAAAACAAAACAACAAAAAACCACAGATAAGGCTACAAATTAAGAGCGTATCCATGGGGGTGACTCTACAGGAACGGCAACTGATGCGGAAGAAGTTCTTCTGCCCCTTGCACCAGGGCTGTAGCAAGAACAAGATGCAAGATGTGCTTCGCTGAAGTGGCCACTGACAACCACCACTACCTGGACCACCACGATAGAAAAGATTTAAGGATTTCTACCCTTTCCAAGTCCCCATTATTCTGGAAGATTCACCTGATCACATACCTCTTCCAGGGAAAGGCAGCATCCTTCTGCTGTCATGCAACCAAAAGCACCAAAACTTCAAGATAAATACTTCCATGGCTGGAATTCCAGCAGTATGCCATGTGACACAAGAAGAGGTTTTAAGAGAAATCTCCTATTTGTTTCTTTACGCAATCAATTACTTGAATACATAGCTACTATATTCACTGTCATCAGGACAATTTCATGATTTTCAGTATCACAGAATATTACGGTTTATTTCTAGAAAAACAAGTGCTTTCCACACAAGAGCAAGCTAGAACAATAGCTCCTGTACCTTGACCTGGAAAGGCTTAATTAAGATGACTTGGCTAGCACAGCTGTGGTTTGACATTTGAATAGTAAGGGATATGAAAAATTCTGTACCAAAACAAACCAAGAAAAGTGTCCACCTGTAACAGAGTCATCTATTACAGATGGCTACATGCCCAGACACTCAACACAAACCTAGTGCTCTAGTATCCCAGCAGAAGTCAAGAGTTCCAGCTGGGGAACAGAGGCAAAGAGACTGGATCTTCTCAACTTGTGCACCTCAGCTTCTAGAAGCAGAGAGAATAACCCCAACATCATTTTCCTTTCACTTCCAGGCGGCTTCCTGACTGGGAAAGGGCCTTGCTGTTTAATTCTCCACCTTCCCCAGTCTATTCCTATGAAGATGCTGATCTACTGACACCCGCGGCGCTCACGTATCCATATGGCTTCAGATTCACCACCGTACACAGAAGGACTCTCACTACTGAAGTCCTGGATTCACGTCTGATCACGTAGTAAAACATACCCAAAATAGTGCTACCACTGGATAGGACCCAAATTGAGGACCTTATTATACAGAGCACACCAGTGAGCTCTGTAAAAATGGAAGCAAACAGCACTGTACTCACACTGCCCAAATTTTACTCACGTGCAATGTTTTGACAGCTCTGAGGTGTTAATTTAGACATCTTTCAAAGATAACCTCTTGATTCACTTTACAGCCCTTAATGCTACAAAAAGCATGCAACATACAAAGTAGTTAGAGAAAGCCATGCCAGACCCCAAAAGGGCTGTTCAGAAGTACTTTCAGCAACGTGGTTCCCAAGGTAGTGAATTGCAATACAGCCAGCCTCCACCACTTTATTTTAAATCGTCCCCAAGAACAGAAGTTCAGTTGTGAAAGACTCTTCTGGCCCAACTTAAGATCAGAACCAATCAAGGTACGTGAAATAATACTCTGCCTTAAACTTGAGGCAATAAAGTTTAAGATATACAGAGGTTTTCAAACATGTTAATATCTGATGGGCTACAAGCTACTCTGCTACCTTGATTTTAACATCTTCCTTTTTTACCATTCTGCTTGAATGGCTCAACGTTGGGTTCACAGAGGGGCTTTCCCCCCCCTACCCCAAGCCAAAACTTTGATCTGCAAAACACAATCCCAGTTCCAAATCAGTGGTCCCACTAGGTAATGCCAAAGTGAGAACCGAGATCGAACTCCACCTCCCAAAAGAATAAAGATGGCTTTAAGCTGACAACAACATGCTGCTGTGTTATTTAAAGTTGTTCATGATGTACAACTCTAAGCCATAGGAAGTTTTTTTGCCTATTTCCACTAGCCCTAAGCCACTTCAGACAACACACTGGATAATACACTTGTGATAGGCCAACAATCAGCACATGAAACGACCCAGAGCACTGATTCTCACCTTCTCTTAACTACACACCAGAGAAATTCAGGTTCAATACTCCTCCCAACACCACACAGCCGACCTGAGCTCTCCTGTGCTCTTAGAAAGTTTCCAGAAAATGCCTTTTGCAAGTATTCTGAGTTTAAGACAGGGTGAATCCCAGTGAGTAAAACAGACATTAGAAGACAACATTGCTTAAATAGTCTTTGAGGTCATCACAAAGTCACGATGGATTTCACTGGAAGGTCACAAGGGAGGAACGTATTTGGGGAAATTACTTTGGGAAGGGCTGACAAGCAAAGAGAAGAATTTAAATTTGCCCAGCACTCTCCCTAGCAGAACAAGTTTAGACTATGGTTTTATACAACAGGAGGCTGGAAGAGCTTGCAAATGCCTGGAGGAGGGGAGGGAAACAAAAAACCCCTGTAGTTTGTGGCTTGTTGTGTGCTTTTCCCTTTGTGCAGGCCTTACCAGCAAGCTGCTCATGCAAAGGAAGCCAATGTAGCCTCAGAGCACGTGGAAGGGGTGTGATGTGGACAAGCTCAGGCTCTGCTGCCGAGTCCCTGAGCTAGAACCAGCTCTGCCTTACTCCAGGAAGCCTGCCCTAGACACTGTGTCTGCACTCAGAGACGGTTCACCATACACTCAGTGCCTGCTAAAGCACAGGTTAAGGGTCATGAAACAAAAATAAGAAACACAGCAAGGCTTTGTTCGTGTAGTGCAGGTCCACATCCCTCCCACAACTCATATTTTGCATATATACATCTAACTAAGGCTATTAATAACATCAGAATGAGTATGTGCCTTTAGAGCTGTGAATCAGTTGAAGGAAAAGTACATTCTCTATTACCACACCTTTCCCAGATGATGCCGTTATCTGTTCCCATTGGGATCCCTAGAGACAGGGCAAGCATTTGCCATGAGAGCCCCATTCCAGTTCTCAGTTTCATAAAGATGCAGGGAAGACTTACAGCATAAACTAGCTTTTTCTTTTTCGCCTTTAAAAAATAACATTGCTTTATACAACTAATGAGAACCAAAGTCAGTGAAGATGGCTGCTCATCCCTGCCTGGAAGCCTTCAGTTAAGAAGAAAGAAAAAAAAAAAGTAATGTTACTACCTTCATATGCTCTTCTGCTGCAATAGTGACTCAAACAGCTCTGTGTTTTCCAGCAGCAACTGCTGTTATGGATTTTCTAACCTGTACTTCCCTCCAGTAAGCATTGACCTGTTATCCTGCTGAATCCTTGCCTCAGAGAGTTGCAGAAAATTCACCTCACTGCTTTAAGCAGGAAAAAAAGGGCCATTGAGGTTGCCATAAGAAATCCCCCATTCAAACCACACTTTACAGCATACAGGGTTTGTCCAGGTCCATGCTGGCTACAGAGATTTTCCTGTATGTTGTTCTACATCACTCATGAAGAATGCAGTTCCAGTTGACTATAACAATATAGTCTCTCTCTCTCTATATATATAGTGACTATAACTATAGCATGCAACTCCAAGACTTTTCCACACTTCTTTAATGACACTAGCTGCAACCTAGGTACGTTGCTGGGAAGTCCTGGTAGGGACTAGCAGCAACAAAGACCGTATCAGCTACTTGTTGCTTACGTAGAGTCGACTTTAGAGACTTCAGTGAGATAAGAGAGATGTCAGCGTGAATTTGAATAGCTGTGTTACAGTGAGGGACCCAGCATCTCCCCCCTCACCTGTCTCAAATACTGAAGCACCAAGGATACGGTGCTCGTAGCATCAGTTCAAAGGTAACAGTCAAAAAAAAAGAAAAAAGCAGAAGTGTCAACACAATGTCATACGTGAATAGCAATATAAAAAGCCTGAAAAATAAAACCCACGGTCAAGAGGTCTCTCCACCTACGTTTACTTAGGACCTTGTATCACTGGAGACCAGATTCTGACTGGCCTGTCTGAATTCAAAAAGAGGATCACGTTAATATCCATTTGTTTAAATCACCATGAACACGGTTAAAGAACTGCAGTCTCACGTTGTAAATGATGCCAACTGTGGTGTTGCAGTGATTTTACTTGAAGGTGGTTAGTTCTTCTGATTTTATGACATACGTAGACAGGCCCCACAGACATTGACAGAAGCAAAAAAAATCAATTTAATAATGAAAGAGCTTACTGTAAGCTCCTTCCAGATCTTATTTCAACTCAGCTGAGAACAGTGTAACAAGAGTTGACTCAGCTCAAATCAAGCCCAGACTGTTACAGAAAGTCCACAAGCCAAACAGGGTTTTGTTGGGTTTGGCATTTTCTTTTTTTAATTCTATCAAAACTTTTTGCAGGGCAATTACTTCAACACTTAAAAGAATGCATGCTCTGCTGAGTTTGTTTTGCAGTTCACTTGGTGGAAAGTATTTTACCCTGCACTAACAGGACACTCTAGAAAAGAAAGTCTCAATTAGCAAACTACCAAGCGTGATGAAGGCTGGTGAGCCTCCTGCTAGGATTCAAGAGATCCAGACAGCAGACTTGCCACCAGATTAAGCTAGGCATTATTTTTTAAACAAAAGACAGCACATTTGCCTGAATGATTTTGCATAGCAGGGCTTGAATAGCTATTTATTATTAACCTGCCCTGTTACATATAAGTACTTAATTATATCAACATAACCAGCTGTGTTCTCTAGAAGAGACTCACAACTCCTGAGGATCAAATAAGGAAACTACAAGAAGTTTTCCCAGACGAGCACACGGTTCTGCCACAAACTGCAAAAGTGTAAAATAAAATACTCCAGGCATGTAGAAAAACTATGAATACTTATTACAATAATTACTGCCTTTTTGCCACCTCAGCAGTTCTTACGCATTGTTTCAGGCCAAGATGCAAATAACAACAAACGCAGCAAATAAACATTCCTGTCCCACATGATGAATGTTCATTTGTCCCTATGTTGTTACCTGGTAAAAAAAGAGATGTTAGATGGATGCAAATAACAACAAACGCAGCAAATAAACGTTCCTGTCCCACATGATAAATGTTCATTTGTCCCTATGTTGTTACCATGGTAAAAAAACCCATGTTAGATGAGTACCATTAGTCATAAGCCACAGCACTGACAGTAATGAAGATATCACATGTACAGTTAAGGCAAAATTTCAGATGTTACAAGTAATGCACTCTAATGCATGTGTTTACATGAAACCTAAGCTTGCAAAGCTCTAAGAACTACAAGATATACTTATCCAAACGAGAAAAAAATAAGATAAACTCAGACACTACACCCTCAAAGAGATAGTGTGGAGAAAACAGACACCTCTCACTCCTGAAGGGAATTCCTCAGCTCAGCTGTTCAGACACCAGCATGCCAGGACACAGCTTTTATGGATGTCACCTCTGCTTGGGAGTAGAAGAGCGCGGGGTCCCATCCACTGTCTGGATGAAGAGAGGCTACAATCATGCTACAAGCTGGTACCTGGGGAAGGGAGGATCTCTGCTCCTCCCCTAACACAGCACTAAGGATATTGATAAATTAAACATACAGAAAACAAAAGCATCCCATTGATGACAAATGATCAGCTAACAGAACTAGAAATTTTTAATGCCATAGCAACCAACTTCACAGACCTTAAAACTCAATTAGTCAGAAGATCAAAAAAAATCTATTTTGAGGCAAGATTTCAAATATAAAGGCAATTACCTAGGCCTTTTATTCATCTAGTTCTTTGGGGTTTATTACTAGGAAGAATAACTGCAAGGCTTTTTCAAAAGTAAACGTGCATTTTCCAAAGAGCAAAACAAGTCGAGTCCACAGAGAAAGCTGTGCTCACATGCAGGAAAGCTACACTATAAAGAACATCTAGACATTATATTAGAAAATACAGACAGCAGATAATTTGCTTAGAATAATCTTTCCTCAAATCATTCCGTTCCAACCACAACAACCCAGAGCAGAGCCAGAGAGATGTCCTTTCCCCAGGTATGAAGGAGGAGAGGATGCAAGCAGGGCAAACACGATCCAGTTGTACCTGCCCACTGTCACAACTGACCAGGTTTTCAATATATTCAGAGATTTGGCTCAGTAAATCACCTCCCCGTACCCGGAGCTCTGCATAACAGCTTTCCCAGTTCATCCTGAGCCAAGCTCAGACTGCCCAGGCTGCATCCAACTTTACTTTTCCCCTTGTATTTCCCTTCCTTTCCTCCTTGGCATTCAGAACCGCAGCAGGGCAGGAGTGCCAGCTCACCAGAGGAAACAGGCTTGTAAGATAATCCCTTTTTATTAAACCAAACATCCCAGGCCAAACTGATATATAACCAGCTACCACAAATATCAGCATGCCAAGAACAGCGCAAAACGAAACAAAAAAAAAACCAGAACCACCCCACCCACAAAACCAACTCTCTAACATCAGCACAAGTGCAGCAACGTTAAGATGGCTAAAGATATGGAGTTTAATCCTCAGTTTAAAACTAAGGATCTGTGTTGAATGTTCTGTTCAGCAGACAATAAATCCGGGACCTAGCAGGAGAGAGCCCATCTTACCCTTTAGCCAGCTCACACATGGCTTTAGGAAGACGAAAAGGGTATTTTTAAATATTGCCACATCCTGAGATGAAGCCAAAGGCTGATGCCAAAGTAAGTAACCCAAACACAAATCAGGCTTTTAAAGTGTATTTAGAATTTTACTTTAAGGCTTAACTACAAAAGCCAGGAGGAAATGGGGCTTACACTATCTGAACACAAGGGAAAACAAGAACTTCAGACCAAAAACGTGCCTAATCTCAGTTAGAAAGCCCAGTCTCAGGAGAAAAAGCTTCAGAGACTGCTACAGACTTGTCTCCATCGTTTTCTTTTGCTGTCACTTGTGTTTTTTTCAAAACCTAATCATCTCAACCCCTTCCTCCTAGGTCCAACCACTCCCTCCTACTGACTTTGATAGAGACATCTTCCATTTTATGAATTTTAAAAGCAGGAGGGACCAGTTTTGACCATTCAAATTAATGGTGCATAATGCCTGATGTACAAACCACTGTAAATTCTTCATTAAATTCAGTTTGAGACAGAATGGTATCTGGAAATTTCCAATACAGATGCACAAGGTTCAGCTCACACAGAGTCTAGCATCCAGTCACAGCCCAATAATGCACTTAACTTCTTAAACCTGCAACACGTTTTTTAGTTTAAGTTAGCTCAATTTCAGCTACTGGTAAGAATTCTCCTTTTTATTTTTTTTCCTTAAGGATGTAAGAGTTGCTAAACTCCTGGGGCCCATGCAGGTGGCTTTGAATCATCACCAGGTCAACATCCCTTAGAAAAGCAGGAGGGTGTAAGCAAAGCCCTTGGCAAAGCTTAAGGTATGTTTTCCAGGTTTCTGATCACTGCCTTTAAAAAAACCAAATCCCTCTGCGTGTTGATATTTGAACCAGATAATAATGCTGTAGGCACTGTAAGAGCATCACCAGAATACTAACTGCCTACTCTTTTGCAATAGTAATGATTAAAGAACCAGAACAGTCTGCATCCCACAGCTACGTACTTACCACCCTCAGAAACAGGCAGTTTCCATCCAAAAGAGCTCACCCCAAAGCCAGGGGGAACGCCTAGAGGTTTTGTGAGACAGAAAAACAAACTCTAAGCACTGAAGGAGATGAAAACTCAGTAAACAGTGTCTTCACTATTTTCATTTCCTAAAAACTAGCCCACCCCCGGGCTATGTTTAATCCACAGCCCTCAATTACAGCTCTGGACAGGTAAATAGTCATTTGTTGCCACAGCCCAGACATCTCAAAAAAAGGTACTTTAAATGCCAGCCTCCACTTGTTCATTGGAAAACTGCGAGAGATGGAAATAACATGAGTATGTGCTCAAATATGAGATAATGTCGCATGTGGAGTCAAAACAAAACCTCTGCCCTTCACCTCAATATATTACAGAGATAAAAGGGCGGGGGGGAATTAAAATAAATGGAGCTACTGTAACAGATCCACCTCTATGCAAACAAAAAGCTTCAGGGAGACCTTCACTTCCAATCTCTTTCCCAAGAAAGTAGAGAAACAAGCACAGGGACTGAGCACACACAACTGGCCCCTTACACTGGCTGTGCATCTGAAATAACAGGAAAAATTCTATTCTTAAAACACACAGCTTTTAAGATTAACTTGTTTTGTTCTTAACCCAATCCTCAACATCAAGAGAGCCTGATTTTTCCCCTGAGAGCAGAGCATTCAGGCTCAATTATACCACCCCTGCCATAAAGGTGCTACCAAACAACTGGACCCATTCAGGATGAAGAAAGTAGCAGGAAGCCAAAACTTTGATCTCTAATCCCAATTTAGCCAGGGCTGTTTGATCTTTGAGAGATTATTTAGCCTATAATGCATCAGGGTTATATAGATGGATATAATGCTTTAAATATTGCATAACCTTTACAAATGCAATGCAAGTAAAGCTCAACAATTATGACATCAAGTTAATTCACCGATTAATCAGACCTAAGGCATGCTTTAACATTAAATTTACACTCACTAATAAGCCAGAAAAGAGCTACGCTGGTTAAGGTATTTTCATACCTGCTAATGTTTCCTACCTCAAACTCAAAACTCAGTCATGCTGTACGTGCAAATCATCATTAATCATGCAAAAATTTTTACCTAGCAAATATATTAATATTTCATGGGTTTATTTATACTATAACCACCATGAAAATTACTTTAATAGGCAGCCCATAAAAAAGGGATTAAAGGCTGCAGTCTATTTTAAGTGAAATGCAAGCTCTGAGTCTGTCTAGAAACAGGCTAGCAACCAGAATTGCTTCAGAAAAAAAACACTTTACAACTCATTTTTGAAAAACAAAAGTATCCACCACCTTATTCTATTGCTTTTATATCTTGGCATAAAGTTATTTGGATAACAACTGAGACAACCGATGACAAAATTTAAGTGATTCAAAGCAGTAACGTATCTAGTGCACAAATAATTTTAACTAGAAGGGAATTAATTCATCTGGAAAATGCACCAAAACGTGGGTTTGATTCTTTTTTCTGAATATAGTCAAAGATGTTTAAGCTGCCTAGTTCTGACCACTACCTCCTCCAACTAAGGAGCACCATCCCATTCTCCTACGAGGAAAGGAAAGCAGAAAAGCACCACTGTCCCTTGATTTCAGTCTTTCAGATGAGTTCCGCACCTGCAGAAGCAGACTCTGCCCTAAATCAATTAAATATTTCATTGACTTTGTGGATAATCAGTGGTAAAGTAGTTGATATCAGTCTCGGAGTTTGATTTTAAAAAAAAAAATAATCAGTGGTAAAGTAGTTGATATCAGTCTTGGAGTTTGATTTTTTTTTTTTTAAAGAATTCTAAAAACATCCAGTGCTTAAATAACTGTGTTGATAATACTTTAAATTAACAGTCTAAAGTAACATCTCATAAACAAAACTTTTAAAATTTAGGATTTGCAGGTTTGGTTGGCTTTTAGTTATTCTCTTACTGTTTTCTCTTGTTTCAAACTACTCTTTGCTGAGTATTTGTGTTAAACAGCTTCTCTCAACATTCACCTCAACCGTTAAACAGCTTCTCTCAACATTCACCTCACCAGTCAAGCACAGACTCAACACTCCTGTTCTTTAGATTCAAGAGAACTACCCAGCAAAAACAAGGGAGGACTTACTCAAAAGACATCCACAGTAATAAATCAGCAGGTCCTGAAATAACTTGATTGCATTCCCACTGGCTAACAAAACAAGCCCATCTTTTCTTTCCTCTACGGTCTCAAAGGAAAGGTTCCAAGTAGTTATTTCCCTTGATTATCCAAATGTAAGTGTTCTAGCTTTTCTGTATCGCACTAAGAAGAAAAATCAACTGATAATTCTAACAGCTCTTAGTAAGGCTCCCAGTTTCAAATTGAAGGTTTTTCCATTTTAGAGGAGTATTTGATATGAGAAAAATAAGATCATTGTAAACACCTATGAAAAAAAGGCTGCAGAAGCAGCCTAATTGCATCTCAAAGTCTTACCTGCTATTTGCAGCAAAGCAGTGTCCAAATACTGTCCTCAGTGACGCTATCACACACACAGCAACTCTCCCAAATCCTCCATTTACTACAGCTCGACTGCTTTTTTAATGGGCTTGGATGACTTAAGACTAGTTCCCCACCCATTTTAAAATGTAACCGTCACTTTTCCGGCACTGTCCAAACAAGCTGTCAGATGCTCCAGGGTCAAAATTAAAAGTTATAGAGCAACAACAGTTAACAGCTAATATGTCACTTATTTTCTCTGCTGCCACCTCCAATGGAAAGGAAAAGTCTGACACAACATCTGACCCCGTTGCCTATCACCTGATGTTCACAGCTCATGACTTTTGCTCAGAGCCTAAACATCAAGAGTTAAACAGCAGGGATTGGGAGAAGTCGGTTATTGTAATTAATTTCTCAGAGCAGCACTCCGGGAAGGCATTTTTACGTCAGGATACAGCCCATCACATCCGCGTTATGGCAGGAGAACCGGTGAGTCTAAAGCCAGCTGACAGGGCTCCGTACAGGCTGACAGATAAATAAGGACAAGGCTGCAGGCGGGCACCTTCAGAGAGAAAACTCCATCCAGAACCACCCAGAGACGTCCTATCCACGCCCGGGATGTCACCTCGGGAAACGATTCACCTTCAGCGCTGGGTACCAGGCAGCATTACAGCCAGACAACACCAGGAGCCAGCAAACTACTGACAACACCGTTGGCTTTGAAAGGGGAAAAGGAAACCACAAGCAAAACATAACATTAAAAAAAGAGAGCGGAGTTTTCATGAGAGATGCAGAATCGGCGTCAGGGCTTGTACTTGCTGGAAATAAAGTGTGATGCAAAGCATCCCTTCAGCTTTTGCTTCTCCCTGTGCCCTATCCTTGCATTCACCCCCCTAACTCTGTAAAACGACAAAAACCACTCCAGCAGAAAGCTGATAAACTAGAGGATAAAAAGGTCCACCTCACTGAAATGGCAGAAAACCAGTAAGCACTGGAACTGTGAAAAGAGAAGGGAGGGGCCACGCAACTGGAAAGAAAGGAACAAGAAGAGCTTGCCTTTTTGGCTTGTGAGCCACCTCCTGTAAGGGCAGCTCCTGAGATGGTGCCTCCATACCAGGGGCTCCCCAAAAGGTCCCAGGCAGGTGGAGAAACCAGTAAGGGACACGTTATTCACAAAGCAAACACCAGAGTGTTTTATAACTGTGGCAGATGGTGCATCAGGGCTCATTTAAAAAGTCTGCCACGAGCGTCTTAGTAAACTACCTGCCTAAAACTAAAACATGAAGTTCGACAAAAATCTAAATTCTTTTTGGATTTTAAGCAAGGAAGTAATCACAGTTACTGGTTCAAGGCTCCCCTTGATGAGAGTAACCATTAAGTCACTGCCATCTGCTGTCTCTGCAATGACGGATGAGGAACGAGCCCAGGTTTTTCCTGACTGCGTTTCCACTTGATAAAACCCTGTGAAAACTGACCCAGCCGGACATTCCTGGACCTCACAGCAGAGGAACCAAGGGCTAAAGAGACCTCCCTAACAAATCAGCTTCCCCCGAATGAATGAAAGGATGGGGCTAGAAAAGACCCTGAGGTAGCAACTCAGGTGTTTTTTTTTTTTTCTGGAGTTAGCCTTAAACCAATTACAGCAGATTTTTGGGAACAACCCAACCTCCCTGCGCAAAGTAAGCCAGGGCTGAAAACTGTGTATCTAGTTTGATACAGGTACGAACGAGCACTGGAAACCAACCACCTCTGCAGCTGAGCTTTATGCAAAGGTGGGAGTATGAACCTGAAAGGAAAAAAAAAGCCTTTTCGGGTGGCTGCCAGGCCGGCACCTTCCCTCAGCACCGCACAGCGCTCTCCCCACACCTCCGAGAGCACAAGAACCCTGCCAGGCACCGAAGCCAAAACAAAGCCACCCCACCGACACCTCTCCCTCCCAGGAGGGCGCTGCTTGGGGGGGGACAGCACAGAGCCCAGGGGGGCCAAGAAAGAAGGGTGCCCTCCCCCGGGGTCCCCTGTCCTTCCTCGGAAGCCCCTGCCCTCCCCTCAGGGCCCCCTCACCGGCCCGTCCGTCCCCCCCGCCTCAGACGAAGCCACCACAGCGGCGGGGGCGCAGGGCAGGAAACGCGTCCGCCACCGGCCTGCGGGCAACCCCCGCTTTTAAAAACCAAAATCCTGAGGTAACTAAGGGCGGGCGGAGCGGCGGCGGGGCGGCGCGGAGCCCCGCTCTTTGTTCGCCGCCGCCGCGGCGGGTAGGCCCGGCCCGACCCGGCCCCCGGGGCCCGGCCCTCACCTCACGGACGTCCTGCAGGCACTCGAGGACGGCGAGGTTGTTGGCCCAGCTGTGCTTGGAGCAGAGCCGCACCACGTCCTCCCGGCACACCGCCTCCTCCGACAGCTTCCACCCGCTGCCCGAGCCGCCGCCGCCGCCGCGGGGACCCCGCGGGGCCACCGCGCCCTGCCCCACCGCCTGGGCCGCTAAGGGCTGGTTGCCGGCGGCGGCGGGGCCCGCGGGAGGAACACCGCCCACCGTCGCCGACCGCGCCGCCAGCGCCAGGAGCAAGAGGAGCGCCGGGCCCGGGCAGCGGCTCCGGACACGTCCGCACGGCGCCATCTTGAATCCGCCACCTCCGGCGCGGCCGGCCCGCCCACCTAGCGGCACGCACGCCGTATGCAAATCAGCGCGCCGGCTGACGTCACCGCGCCGCGCCCCCCCACCCGGTGGGCCACGCCTCCCTCCGAGGCGGATGGGCGGGGGTTACCATGGCTACGCCCCCTTGGGCCCCGCCCCTCCCGGTGTCGCCTCAGGAGGGTCCGGGCGCCACGATGGCCCCCGGCGCCATCTTGGTCACAGAATCACAGAATCACAGAATCCTAGTGGTTGGAAGGGACCTCTGAGATCATCGAGTCCAACCACAAAAACAAAAAACAAAAAAACAAAAACAAAAAAAAAAAAAACAAACAAAAAAAAACATCACACCAAACGCCCACCAAAAACACCGCACCCACCAACTAAACCCCACACTCAACACCTCACCATAAACCAATAACCTTGGGCACTAGAGCATGCCCTGAAGAGCCATGTCTATACATTTCTTAAATACCTCCAGGGATGGTGACATCACCACCTCCCTGGGCAGGCTGTTCCAGGGCCTGACCACTCTCTCAGTAAAGTAATTCTTCCTAATATCTAATCTAAATCTCCCTTGCCGCAACTTCAGACCATTTCTTCTGGTCTTGTCATTCGTCCTTTGGGAGAAGAGGCCAACACCTGCCTCTCTACAACCTCCTTTCAGGTAGTTGCAGAGGGCAATGAGGTCTCCCCTCAGCCTCCTCTTCTCCAAACTAAACATGCCCAGTTCCCTCAGCCTCTCCCCGTAGGACTTGTTCTCCAGACGCCTCACCAGCTTGGTGGCTCTCCTCTGGTCATGCTCCAGCACCTCAATGTCTTTCCTGTAGTGAGGGGCCCAAAACTGAACACAGCCCTCGAGGTGAGGCCTCACCAGTGCCGAGTACAGAGCCGTCGCAGCCCCCGGCCGCCATTACAGCCCCCAGTGTCCATCACGGCCCCCAGCCGCCATCACAGCCCAATGGTGGCCTCCAGAGCCTGTCAGCCCCACAGGACGGCGGCAGGGGAACGTGAGGAGCCGTGCTCCCGGCACACTCACACCTCTGGGACAGCAGCCTGGCCCCACAGTGGGTATTAAGATGATACAACCAGGTTTTGCCCCAAATCTCTCAGTTCCCACCCGTGAAACGTAGCTCGCAGTGCCCTCAGAGAGTTGTCGGGGACAGTCATTAAAAGCCTGGGAAGCTCTTGGCTGCCCCTGCGATGGAGGGAGGAAGGGGAGCCTGTGAGGAAACGGTGCTCGGAGCGGGGTTGGATGAACAGAAAGCCTGGGGCCGCGTGTGGAACAAAGAAGAAAAAATATTGATTAGCTGCTTGAAAAACCCAAAAAGCTTGAATAAAACATTGGGGGAAAACAAAAAAACAAAAACAAAAAAACCAACCCACCGAAAGTATTGACAAGTGACTGCCTGCCAGCCAGGATGCTCGTGGGCAAGGGCTCAGAGGCCAGGGTAGCCCAGCCCCTGGAGCAGCCAGCCAAAAAAGGGCAGAAAAATCACACTTTGGGGGTGCCACGGCACTGCCCGATTTGGGGTTGGGGGGGTTGGCTGCAGCCCCTGCCCTTTCATGGCAGGAACGCTCTGTTTTGGGTAATATCGCAGCCCCCGTCTGCCAGACCTCTGGATTTCACAGTAAAAAAAGAACCTGCCTGGGTGTCGGGTGGGCGACAGTGATGGAACACGGGGTTTTTTGGGTGTCCTCAGAGTCCCTCAGCAGTAAGATCTCACCAGACCAGCTCACAGCACCCTCCCGGGATGAGTTTGCCCCGCAATATTTGCATCCATGGCAGATGGATGTGAGAAACACTGACTCACATCTTAGAATTTAAAGAGGACAAAGTCACCGAAGCAAAGGTTAAAAAAATAATTTATTAATACGAAACAGCGCTGAATCGGGTGCACCAAAAATAGATGCACGATGATCTTTTAGCTTTCAGGTATTTTATACCTTTATCCCGGCCGCTTGAGTTTCTGTCTCCCTTCTCATTGGCTGAGAAGTTGGAGCTCACATTCTTCCCGACCGCTTGACCTATTACAGGTTTATTTTGCACTTTTTCCCATATAAGGCACACACACACCTATTCTACGAAATCATTATCCTAACCACGCCTTTGATTAGTTGATTATGCTACACATTCTTTCAGAGTCTTTGCTACCATCTACTTGGCAGATTTACCAGACTGGTTTCTTTGGCCTTATTGATACTCCCCTACCCTTTGGGTTTTTGTGTTGAAGGCCATGTTCTAGTCTGTTTCTCTTCACCTAGATAACGCTCTGCGAACACGGATCCCTTGACAGACCAAGGGCATTTCTGGGGATTAATTCGATACAATTTATTAGACTCTACTATTACTAAGGCTTCTTTGTTAGTACTATCACACTAACAATGATACATCAATTAGCTGAAGCAAAACTTAGCTTATTTCCCACATGGAGATGGGGCAGAGGAGAATCTGCCTCCATTCCTCCACCTGCTTGACTCCAGGAGCAGTTTTCCCAGCACAAGCCAGCATCGGCTCACAGTCGGAAGCTTTTGCCTGGATGCCAGGATCCACCATGGCTCGGTGAGCTGGGGTGAAGCCAAGCTGTAGGGCTTGCTCCCTTCTTGCCCCAGGTTGCCACATCTGATGCCCCAGGTGCCTGGGGCACAGCCCTTCTTTTGGGGGTGCCACCAGCCATCTCACCCGCACCAGAGCCCACCGTGGCCACCACGATGCACGTGGAGAGAAGGATGGGAGAGGGAAGGGGGGGGTTCAGCTGGCAAAGTCCCCTCACTTCTCGCATTGGGAGTGTCACGTGGGGACACGGGGCTGGGGAAAGCAGCTTTTGTGCTGGCACCCAGGGCCCGCGCAGCTGGGAACACTCGAGAACAAAAGGCAGCACAATCCAGCCATGCTTGGCAGCCCGTTTGGCTAGTTGTCTGGAAGTTATTGGAAGAGCTGGCCCAGCACGAGGGCTGGCTCTGCTCCCCCATCTGTGGCAGGGTGAGGATGGAGGGGAGCAGGGTTATGGCTCCCTTCTCCTCCCCGCACCCTCGGGAGCTCTTAGGAGAGTCGCCCTGTCTTTCTGTGAAGCTCCTGACCTTGGATTCTAACACCCTGCCATTGAACCAGTGTTTCATAAGGAGCCCTACGCTCACCATGTCCATCCAGCCAGTTAAAGAATCACAGAATCACAGAATTGTCAGAGTTGGAAGGGACCTCTAGAGATCCTCCAGTCCAACTCCCCTGCCAAAGCAGGGTTGCCCAGAGCACATCACTCAGGAGCATCCAGGTGGGGCTTGAAGATCTCCAGAGAAGGGGACTCCACCCCCTCCCTGGGCAGCCTCTGCCAGGGCTCTGCCACCCTCACCCCAAAGAAGGTCTTCCTCAGATTGGAGTGGAACTTCCCATGGTCCAGCTTGTGCCCGTTGCCCCTCGTCCTGTCACTGGGAGCCACTGAAAAGAGTCTGGCTCCATCCTCCTTCAACCCACCCTCTAGATCCTTGTCAGCATTCAGAAGGTCTCCCCTCAGCCTTCTCTTCTCCAGGCTCAAGAGCCCCAGCTCTCTCAGCCTTTCCTCATCAGGGAGATGCTCCAATCCCTCCATCATCTCTGTTGCCCTACGCTGGACTCTCTCCAGCAGTTCCCTGTCCCTCGTGACCTGGGGAGCCCAGAACTGGAGGCAGGATTCCAGTTGTGGCCTCCCCAGTGCAGAGCAGAGGGGGAGAATGACCTCCCTCCACCTCCTGGCCACACTCTTCCCTACGCAGCCCAGGATCCCATTGGCCTCTCCGCCACCAGGGCCCATTGCTGGCTCCTGGAGAGTTTACTCTCCACCAGGACCCCCAGACCCTTCTCCTCAGCAGTGAAGGACGAGGTTACTTCTTTGCATGTAGAGACATCTCTGCCCGTGTTTAATTCTCACCACTCCCAGCAATAAACCCCATTTCTACAGCCCCCAGCTCGGCAGAGCCAGGCAGGGCTGAGCTGAAGCCTTTCCTAACTGATGGTCATCTCCACCAGCAAATGCTGCCGTGGACAACCTGCTCAGGTGCTTCATTACCGCTACCGTTCAGCGCTTTTTCTTGATGGCGAAGGCTCCCTATTTTATGTTTTATTCTCGTGACGTGCACCAGTTCAGCCCCAGTTTGTTTCAGCTTTTCTCCTGGGTCAGAGTCCCACAGCAACATTGCTCACACACGTTAGGAAATAACCAGATGGCCACGGCTGTATTTAGCTTCTCAGGAAGCTGTGGGCAAACAGGAGACAATATTACAGCTCCGATCCAGGGGGTGAGGGCAGAGGGAGCTTCGTGCCTCTTACGCCTCCCCCTTCATCCAGCCCAACTGGACATTTATGTTTTTGGCAAAGAAGTGACGCTGTTGATGCATCATAGAATGGTTTGGGCTGGAAGGGACCTCAAAGCCCCCCCAGTGCCACCCCCTGCCCTGGGCAGGGACACCTCCCACCACACCAGGTTGCTCCAAGCCCCCTCCAACCTGCCCTTGAACCCCTCCAGGGATGGGGCAGCCACAGCTTCTCTGGCCAACCTGGGCCAGGCTCTCACCACCCTCCCACCAAACAAGTTCTTCCCCACATCTCAGCTCCATCTCCCCTCTTGCAGGGTCAAACCCTTCCCCCTTTTGCTGTGGCTCCCCTCCCTGATCCAGAGTCCCTCCCCAGCTTTCCTGGAGCCCCCCTTCTTTAGGGACTGGAAGGGGCTCCAAGGTCTCCCCGGAGCCTTCTCTTCTCCAGGCTGAACCCCCCCAACTCTCTCAGCCCCCCCTCCCAGCAGAGGGGCTCCAGCCCTCCCAGCATCTCCGGGGCCCTTTTGCTTCACGAAGCATCAGAAGCCCCAGGCCGTTCCTGCAGAGCCCATTACCCCCATATTTATGCGGTTAGCACCTACTTTTACAAAAAATTTTAAAAAATGGGCATTTTTCCAACCCTTCCTCTAACCTGCCACGATTCCTTCCCAGCCCGGCCTCTGCCTGCCCCAGCCCCAGCGCTGCTCCCAGCGTGATGCCGGCTGCAGCACAGAGGGGTTTGCTCCCCCCTTCCGCCACCTCCGCTGCCAGCGGAAACACTAAATTGGACCTGATGCGAGACTAAAACCCCCTGGACCCTCAAATTAATCACGCTTCACTGGGGGGGATAATCACTGAAATTAGAGCATTTTTTTTATTCCCTCTTGAGGGGCACGGGCTGGACAGAGTCTGTAACCCGCTAAGTTTGCTCCAAGGATAAATATACATTTTTTGGGCATAGTTCCCCAAACTCTTTGTTTGTTTTTTTACTACTTAGAGGTGCTATTTTGGAAGAGACGGGGCAGGAGCAACATCCCCCAGGTCCTGGCTGTTCTCAGGATGCTGCTCTGGCTCCAAGGTGGTATCGATGAACCCCCCACCGCAGCAGAGCGGGGTTTCCTGCAGGCTCCTGCCGTTCTGCCCTCGGGGCGTTATCTCTCCATAATCTTTCACTATCTCTAAAGCAAATAAACAAGGGTAAATATTGTTACCTTAACCCAAGGAAGCTGTTTACACTGACCTGCCCGACGCTGCAGGCTGAGCGCTCCCAGGGGAGGGCAATTTAGGGACGGGGCTGGACTCAAAGTGGGTCCGAGCACTCAACTAATTCACATTTTAGCTGGAAAAAGCCTTTCCTGCAGACCTGCTAATAGATAGTCAGAAGTGCCATCGCAGCAGGTGAGCCCTTGCCCCTTTCTCCCTGGGCACTGAAATCTGTTCATTTACCAGTTCTGGGATTCCTCGCAAACCAAACCCAACAGAAAACTCACTTTTGCTCGCTTACTCTGTTTTTTTTTCTTTTTTTCCTCCTCCCAGAACTCTTTTTCCTCATATTCCCTCTCCTTCAGAAACCAGCAGAGCGCCAGGGCTCTCTGTTAAGGGATTTACTGCCTTGGGGGAAAAAATCTGCTCATCTACATTAGCTGAAAAAAAAAAAAAAAAGTTGCTGGGTTCTTCTCACCAACTGAAACAGGAAAACGAAGTGAAATCCCAGGGGGCTGCTCTGGCCCCCTCAGCGTGACGAGGCACAGATGGAGCTGCTCGTGTCACTCGCTGTGTCACCTGAGTTTAGTCCCATTTGGTCCGGGACACATAAAATACCCACTTTATACCCCGGGAAGAGCCAAGGGAAGGTCCTGCCTTACTTAGGCCAAAGCTGCGCTCACACTTCTTCCCTCACACATTTTTAGTGCTACCTTTTGCCTGGAAAAATAAAAATAAATGGCAAAAGGCCCATGCAGAGGGAAGAGCAAGGCCCCGTGCTCTGGAAGCAGAGCGCTGCCTGGCTTCACCTACGGGCTCCTGTCAGATTAACTACAGGAATTGCCAAGGGGCCACCCTGCTCCACAGGGACATCTTCCCAGAGACCAGAAATAGCCACGTTGGGGCTTCTCACCTAAAACACCAAAGAAAAGAGCTCAGCCCCTCATGGCAGCTGCCCTGCGTCGTGTAGACACTCATTTTTTCCTTCCTTCAAGCCCCTTGGACTTCAGCCAGAGATGAGCAAATATTTAATGAACACGTTTGACCTTTGATGAGTCCTGGATGCTGATGGCTTTCCCCAGGCAATTTAGGTGCTCTTCCCCAGAGCCTGCTGCAAACCTGTGACCAGGGCAGCGTGACAAGGTTCTTCACATCTCCAGTCTTTGGAAGTTTTCTTAATTTCTGGATTTGAAAACTGAGAGGACATGGAAGTGTCACCTTCCGTTATTATTTTAATAGTATTTTAAGTTTGTACCTCTTATTCCTGTGGAGCAATATAAAGTAGAACCCAAGTGCTACCTAGAAAATCAAAAGATAAGAGGCTTTTTAATGCCTTTTTCTGTAGGACTTCAAAATTTTCCAAAGTTCTTGGAGGAGGAAGAGGTTGGAGTGGGCTGAGAACAAGCAGCTCATTGCACTAAGTTGGCAGAGACGAGCCTGCTCCTTCTGGTTTGAGCTGGTGTTACCGGGGACCTTCTCACCCTGTTCTTCTTCCTACCAACCCTTTGTTCCCTGATCGTGGTCAAAATGCCAAAAAAGTCTCACATCAGTGAGTTTCTTTCCAATTCAGAGGATGTCCCAGGTGCAGGGCCTGACCCTGCGCCGCCCTCACCTCTTCCCTCCCCTGCCCAGAGCAGCAGGGCCTGGCGAGGTCTCTCCCTTCACTAAAACCCTCCATTATTTCAATTTGAAGCCAAATGCAGCTTGGAAATAATTATTACAAAGCATGAAAATCCGTACCTGCATATGAGGATGTTTGATTATGTCCCCGAGATGGGCACTGCAAATCACCAAGACATATTTTTAAAATGCAGCAGCTCTATTTGGTAACTATAAACGCTTTATTTTTACCGTATATAAAAATATAAGAACAAAATACTCTACAGAAAAATATAAAGTTAAGCAGAGATCATCTCCATCTCAATTGTTAAGAGGTAAGACACGAACGGGATCATTCTGTGCAAGCTCCAGACTTCAGAAAATGAAACTGTCCAGGCAGTTTAAGGGGTGGCACATCCAATGTGAACAGAGGATGGATGCTGCCTCCCAGGGCCAGAGGGGGGGTCTGCCAGGGGACACCTTCCCAGCACCGGGAACTCAGCTTCCAACCTCCTTCAAAGTTTGCTCTTGTTAAACATAAAATGAAACTCAAGTCCTGTTTCATGATCTGACCTGGAGATAAATGTCCTCACCCCCGTCAGGGTATTTACTGAGGGTGCTGAGGGCCAGCGCACGGCCCGGAGCCGGGATCCCACCCGACGGGCTCAGATTTAAGGAAAGCAGTGGATCTGCAGTGAACTCGTGCACAAATACAACTGGCAGCTGGCTCTGACCGGCCGGTGAGCTGGCAAGGATGACTTCAGGAAAGGCAAAAGGGCAGTGAAAGCAAGCTGATGAAATCCCCGAGTTTCCACCAGTTCCTCCAAGTGGAAAAATAGCCCCCAGCATTAAAAAAAAAACCAACCCAACATTCTTCATTCTTTCGCAAGGTCCTGGCTGTTTTGCACATTGCTGTCTGTGAGGAAGGACACCACAGGCTGCAGCAGTACAGGGTCATCTCCCCCTCTTCACCTGTGCTTCTCCACTTCCATCTTCCACAAGGCAACTGCCCAAGTTCACTTGTAGATGAAGCAGGGAAGAGAGAAGAGGAAGGAAATGGAGGCAGAGAATTAAGGAATTACAAGTGCAAAGTATACACCCAAGGACAAAAGCCATGGAAGAAAAGAGTTCTCTGTAGATTTTCCAAGCCTCTTCTCTCCACGGCCTGTCTTCATCAGGGAATAGCTGCTAACTGACCCTAGACCTTCAAAAGAACATGGAAGCACGTTCTCCACACGATCCAGATGCCAACATTGCCACCTTCTCATCACCGTGTTACCACAGCAAGACTCCAAGAGGAAGTGCAGTAGGAGTCTTGGCTCTTCCAGATCCTCTCGTTTTGTTGATTTGCAGAAAAGATTTACTCCTGTCAGATTAACTACAGGAATTGCCAAGGGGCCACCCTGCTCCACAGGGACATCTTCCCAGAGACCAGAAATAGCCACGTTGGGGCTTCTCACCTAAAACACCAAAGAAAAGAGCTCAGCCCCTCATGGCAGCTGCCCTGCGTCGTGTAGACACTCATTTTTTCCTTCCTTCAAGCCCCTTGGACTTCAGCCAGAGATGAGCAAATATTTAATGAACACGTTTGACCTTTGATGAGTCCTGGATGCTGATGGCTTTCCCCAGGCAATTTAGGTGCTCTTCCCCAGAGCCTGCTGCAAACCTGTGACCAGGGCAGCGTGACAAGGTTCTTCACATCTCCAGTCTTTGGAAGTTTTCTTAATTTCTGGATTTGAAAACTGAGAGGACATGGAAGTGTCACCTTCCGTTATTATTTTAATAGTATTTTAAGTTTGTACCTCTTATTCCTGTGGAGCAATATAAAGTAGAACCCAAGTGCTACCTAGAAAATCAAAAGATAAGAGGCTTTTTAATGCCTTTTTCTGTAGGACTTCAAAATTTTCCAAAGTTCTTGGAGGAGGAAGAGGTTGGAGTGGGCTGAGAACAAGCAGCTCATTGCACTAAGTTGGCAGAGACGAGCCTGCTCCTTCTGGTTTGAGCTGGTGTTACCGGGGACCTTCTCACCCTGTTCTTCTTCCTACAAACCCTTTGTTCCCCGATCGTGGTCAAAATGCCAAAAAAGTCTCACATCAGTGAGTTTCTTTCCAATTCAAAGGATGTCCCAGGTGCAGGGCCTGACCCTGCGCCGCCCTCGCCTCTTCCCTCCCCTGCCCAGAGCAGCAGGGCCTGGCGAGGTCTCTCCCTTCACTAAAACCCTCCATTATTTCAATTTGAAGCCAAATGCAGCTTGGAAATAATTATTACAAAGCATGAAAATCCGTACCTGCATATGAGGATGTTTGATTATGTCCCCGAGATGGGCACTGCAAATCACCAAGACATATTTTTAAAATGCAGCAGCTCTATTTGGTAACTATAAACGCTTTATTTTTACCGTATATAAAAATATAAGAACAAAATACTCTACAGAAAAATATAAAGTTAAGCAGAGATCATCTCCATCTCAATTGTTAAGAGGTAAGACACGAACGGGATCATTCTGTGCAAGCTCCAGACTTCAGAAAATGAAACTGTCCAGGCAGTTTAAGGGGTGGCACATCCAATGTGAACAGAGGATGGATGCTGCCTCCCAGGGCCAGAGGGGGGGTCTGCCAGGGGACACCTTCCCAGCACCGGGAACTCAGCTTCCAACCTCCTTCAAAGTTTGCTCTTGTTAAACATAAAATGAAACTCAAGTCCTGTTTCATGATCTGACCTGGAGATAAATGTCCTCACCCCCGTCAGGGTATTTACTGAGGGTGCTGAGGGCCAGCGCACGGCCCGGAGCCGGGATCCCACCCGACGGGCTCAGATTTAAGGAAAGCAGTGGATCTGCAGTGAACTCGTGCACAAATACAACTGGCAGCTGGCTCTGACCGGCCGGTGAGCTGGCAAGGATGACTTCAGGAAGGCAAAAGGGCAGTGAAAGCAAGCTGATGAAATCCCCGAGTTTCCACCAGTTCCTCCAAGGGGAAAAATAGCCCCCAGCATTAAAAAAAAAACCAACCCAACATTCTTCATTCTTTCGCAAGGTCCTGGCTGTTTTGCACATTGCTGTCTGTGAGGAAGGACACCACAGGCTGCAGCAGTACAGGGTCATCTCCCCCTCTTCACCTGTGCTTCTCCACTTCCATCTTCCACAAGGCAACTGCCCAAGTTCACTTGTAGATGAAGCAGGGAAGAGAGAAGAGGAAGGAAATGGAGGCAGAGAATTAAGGAATTACAAGTGCAAAGTATACACCCAAGGACAAAAGCCATGGAAGAAAAGAGTTCTCTGTAGATTTTCCAAGCCTCTTCTCTCCACGGCCTGTCTTCATCAGGGAATAGCTGCCAACTGACCCTAGACCTTCAAAAGAACATGGAAGCACGTTCTCCACGCGAGCCAGATGCCAACATTGCCACCTTCTCATCACCGTGTTACCACAGCAAGACTCCAAGAGGAAGTGCAGTAGGAGTCTTGGCTCTTCCAGATCCTCTCGTTTTGTTGATTTGCAGAAAAGATTTACGAGTCCCTGTGCTGCAATCACACTGGGGAGAAAAAAAAAAAAGAACATGGAAGCACGTTCTCCACGCGAGCCAGATGCCAACATTGCCACCTTCTCATCACCGTGTTACCACAGCAAGACTCCAGGAGGAAGTGCAGTAGGAATCTCGGCTCTTCCAGATCCTCTCATTTTGTTGATTTGCAGAAAAGATTTGAGTCCCTGTGCTGCAATCACACTGGGGAGGAAAAAAAAAAACCCAGATGCCAACATTGCCACCTTCTCATCACCGTGTTACCACAGCAAGACTCCAAGAGGAAGTGCAGTAGGAGTCTTGGCTCTTCCAGATCCTCTCGTTTTGTTGATTTGCAGAAAAGATTTACGAGTCCCTGTGCTGCAATCACACTGGGGAGAAAAAAAACCACCCCAAGTGCAGCAACACACGCTGGAGATGGTCCAAGTATTGCTGTGCCGAGGCAGCTCGCGGAGTCCGACTGAAAAATAAATTGACCAAAGAAGAAATAAGGGTAGACCTAAAAAAGAAGACTGAGGAAGGAGGGAACTGCTCCAGGCACCAGCGTGTCCCAGTTCCAGCCCACCACCGGAACGGTGCGGTAGCGGTTCCTGTCTCCTGTAAGCAGCACGAGGGGGACAGCAGGGGTTGTGTGGGGTTAATCAGCAGCATATTTGGAAACCCTCTGTGGCAGGAGCAGGGACTGCTCTCACTGCCACTTGTAGATCTTCACCGTCTTCTCCGTCAGCGTGGCCAGGAGGTGGGTTTGGTTCACTTCCAGGGGGCAGATGTCCAGCACAGGCAGGTCGGCCTGCAGCTTCTGCAGCAAGGATCCACTGCCAGCATCCCAGAGCTGTGGGACAGACAAGGGTCAAACGCCTCAGGATCCTCCCCTCCCACCCAAAACAGCTCCCTCTAGAGAGAAGACCTTCCTCAAGTTACTTACAGGACCCTTCCTCTCCTTTCACACCCTGCTGGGATGGTCTCCAACAGACTTCCAAGCACAGTGTCACCATGACTGCCCTCTCCTCTGACCCCAACTCACAAGTTCTCCTGCAGCCTGTGGTCCATCCCCTGCAGCTGAGCTGCCTTTTCATACAAAGGGCAACCCTCCTCCTCCTCCTCATCTCCCCTTCATTCCCAGAGAGCCTGCATCCCTCCCTCCCAGCACTTACCACATTAGCCATCCCACCAAGCCTCTGTTACACCAGTTGTGCCAGTGTGCCCAGCTGCATTCCTCTGGTGGACAACAGGGGCTCTCTGCCTGTGTTCCTCTACATGGACATGGACCACAGGCCTTGGCTAGTATTTGCCACGCTATCAGAGAGTTACACCTGCTACAGCAAGTACAACAGCCCGACCTGCCCAGAGTAACGTGACAATTCCCCACCAAAACACACTGATCCCGCAACCCATAAGGCTTCTCTCCTAAGAGTTGCGATAAAACCCTCCGTTGCCCTGAAAAGAAGGAGAAATACCAGGGCAGAATTAGAGGCCTCGTCGCCAGCACACACAAAGACGCTGCCATCCTCCTCCGGGCTCTGAAAAATGGCGTTCTTGGTCAGCAACTTGCAGGTGGGCCCAGCACTGAACGTCTGAACCGGGTTAGAAGAGCACACCACATCTTCTGAGGCCCCCGTCAGTGGGCTGCTGGTCAGTTCCATCATCACACAACGCACACACGGGTTATTTTTACCTGCGTGGCAGAAATAAAACGGTGAGCTCTGGAAAAATTTAACTGCAGGCTAGTCTCAGTGGTGGGAATCCAAGCACCACCACCCTGCAGCTGCCTCCCTTTGCCATCACCCAGTTCTTAACCGGGTGCATCCAAGCACCACCACCCTGCAGCTGCCTCTGTTTGCCATCACCCAGAAGCTGGCTGCTGTGGTTAGGGCAGGTTCTGTGTTTCTGCTGTTGAACTGGACAAAGAGCAGGCCAGCATGGCCATGACCAGGTTGCAGATGCAGACTGGTACGTACTGGGCCGGTACGTGGCGAGGCAGTGCCGCGTGTTGATCTCCGTTTGAATATCGATGCATCCTCCGGGTTCCAGCGGCAGGTGGTGAGGCCGGTAGGAGTTGCCAGCTTTCTGTTCCCAAAAACAGGCTCCTTCCAAGGTCCCAGCCAGGATTCCACCGTAAGGCAGCGAGGCCGAGGCCATCCGGGGCAGATAGGACAACGATACCATGGGGCACCTGAAAGCATGATTGGCAAGAGTCAGCGGTGCCCTCTGCAGCCACGCTGGCCACCTTGCCCCACCTCTCTCCAACCACGCTGCAAGGAAAGGGCCTATGTGGGCTCCAAGCAAGGAACCCCAATGGGTTTGTCAAGAATAAGTGACATTGAACGTGACTACCGAGCCTTATGTTTTAAAGAATCATAGAATCATTGAGGTTGGAAGAGACCCTTGGGATCATCGAGTCCAACCATCTCCCCTACTCTACAAAGTCCTCCCCTACACCATGTCCCTCAGCACTGCATCTAAACGGCCCTTGAACACATCCAGGGATGGTGACTCCACCCCCTCCCTGGGCAGCCTGTTCCAATGCCCAATCACTCTTTCGGTGAAAAATTCCTTCCTAATGTTCAATCTAAACCTCCCCTGTTGGAGCTTGAAGCCGTTCCCTCTCGTTCTGTCACTAATTACCTGTGAGAAGAGACCAGCACCAACCTCTCTACAGTGTCCTTTCAAGTAGCTGTAGAGAGTGATGAGGTCTCCCCTCAGCCTCCTCTTCCTCACACTAAACAGTCCCAGCTCCCTCAGCTGCTCCTCATACGATTTGTTTTCCAGCCCCCTCACCAGCTTCGTTGCCCTCCTCTGCACTCGCTCCAGCACCTCCAGATCTCTCTTGTATTGAGGTGCCCAAAACTGGACACAACACTCGAGGTGTGGCCTCACCAGTGCTGAGTACAGGGGCACAATCACCTCCCTACTAGCATCAGAACAGCCCATGTCAGATGCGTGTAAATCAGCATTGATTCCCTGAGTAGAAGAGGTGGAGGCATCTCACACCTCTTGTCATTTGTCGTTTCCAAATTAAATACTAAATCCAGCTCCAAAACAAATTCAGTTCTCCTGCTCAGACTGCACTGGTGGGTCCATTTCTCACCACTGTGTGCCTTAAGAAGGTGCAGGTGCCAAGCACTCATACCAAATTACACACACACCATGCAGCCTTATGAGAGGCTTCTACCATCGGCGTTGAATTTGAATTTTTGAACAAGAGATTCACATAAACCAATTTAAACTATTACACTTGCTGTGGGGTTTACGGAAGAAGCTATTTTTAGCTTAATGTATATCAGAGAAGTGGAGAGGAATGAAAAATCCTTATGCCATACTTGGATTTCTGAGGGACTAGCTCCTGGACGTGAGAGTTGGTGTCTCTCAAATCATAGATCATGATAGAGCCGTTGACCAGGCCAGCGTAGATGTAGTTGGTATCATCCAGACACCAGCAGCAGCTCCAGACAGGACGGCCAGTGTTGTACGTCTGCACCACAGTGTTTGTTGCCAAGCTGCAGAAGAAAAGCAAAGCGTTGGCCCATTGCACAAGCATCTACTGATGAGAAAATAGCATCATTAAGGTAAGCAAATCTGGCTTTTTAAAGTCTTTAAGACAGAAGCGAGCATCTCTCTTCAGACTGAATTCTGAATTAACTCCTCCTTTACTCCAGACATGAACCCGGAAAATCTAGACAGAATAATCACTGGGATATTGTCCAGTGATTTATAATTCTTCCAGGCCAATGCTTCTTTCTCCAGATTGATCTTTGGAGACTGGAAAAGGAAATCTCAGAGCAGGGTCTCGACTGCCTTACTGGAAAGGGAAAGCAAAGTTACTTTTCTGGAAACAATTAGGAGAAGCAACTCTAGTGTAATCCCGTAATACCACATATTCCTGAGATCACAGGGCTCCTCTCCTCAGATTACATCTCTCATTAATTATTTCCCTCTATTTACACAAAGAGAAACAGCGCTTATGCTTCAAAAGGCTACAGTTCAGACAAGGGTGAGGCAGCGAGTGGGGTTAAGAGCAGATTTATAGTGTTAATTCTTTAGAAACTCCATTTGTGGAAGGAAGAAGAGGGGAGTACACGGAGGGGCACAAGCCAGAATGGCAGATGAAGGTGGTGTCGGAGGGGGACGGATTTGCAAAGGGCAATAGTCAACATGGGCTCAGCACATCGAGAACAGTGCGAGACGAGGGGACAGCACAGCTCAGAGGGACTCTGGACACCCTTCACAACACACAGGGTGGGCTTCTCCCTGGGGAAGGTGATTAGGCTCAGAACTCCTGAGAAGTGAGTCATTGCTCCCCGGTAAGTAGAAGGGGAAGAACCACAAAGTTTTCCCCAGCCAGGTTTGGCTAAGGCAGGGTTTGGTATCAGAACAGCGATGGGTTCAAAACAACAGGAAAACCACCCCAAAGTCATGGTGCTATTTGGAGATTAATGACATTGTGGATAATCCCTGCTGGCAGGATGACTATGTAATCAGTAACTAGAGAAGAAAGATGACCAAAGGAGGACTTTTCTTTCAGAGAGAGACTGAAAGAAGTATGAAGGTGCTGCTGGAGCAAACACTTAACTCCAAGACACTCTGGGATCAAGCACAAAAGCAAGAGCACCACAAGGCAAGTGCCTGAGCAGAGATTGCAACAAGCAGCAGTTCTCCAGGTTAAGCCATGAAAAGAGTATCAACCTCATCGGTTAGAAATCTGACTTCAGCATCAGAGACAGTTTTGTTTACTTTTAACTAGTCTAGCAAACATTTCAACATGGTGGCAGGAAAGCAACATTCTTTACATTTTTGCTGCAGGATTAAGTTCTCTTCATTGTTTCACTCGTACCCTCCCCTGTTGGACCTTGAAGCAGTTCCCTCTCCTTCTGTCACTAATTACCTGCGAGAAGAGACCAGCCCCAACCTCTCTACAGTGTCCTTTCAGGTAGTTGTAGAGAGTGATGAGGTCTCCCCTCAGCCTCCTCTTCCTCACACTAAACAGCCCCAGCTCCCTCAGCCGCTCCTCATACGATTTGTTTTCCAGCCCCCTCACCAGCTTCGTTGCCCTCCTCTGCACTCGCTCCAGCACCTCCAGATCTCTCTTGTATTGAGGTGCCCAAAACTGGACACAACACTCGAGGTGTGGCCTCACCAGTGCTGAGTACAGGGGCACAATCACCTCCCTACTAGCATCAGAACAGCCCATGTCAGATGCGTGTAAATCAGCATTGATTCCCTGAGTAGAAGAGGTGGAGGCATCTCACACCTCTTGTCATTTGTCGTTTCCAAATTAAATACTAAATCCAGCTCCAAAACAAATTCAGTTCTCCTGCTTAGACCGCACCGGTGGGTCCGAGTACAGGGGCACAATCACCTCCCTACTAGCATCAGAACAGCCCATGTCAGATGCGTGTAAATCAGCATTGATTCCCTGAGTAGAAGAGGTGGAGGCATCTCACACCTCTTGTCATTTGTCGTTTCCAAATTAAATACTAAATCCAGCTCCAAAACAAATTCAGTTCTCCTGCTCAGACTGCACTGGTGGGTCCATTTCTCACCACTGTGTGCCTTAAGAAGGTGCAGGTGCCAAGCACTCATACCAAATTATACACACACCATGCAGCCTTATGAGAGGCTTCTACCATCGGCGTTGAATTTGAATTTTTGAACAAGAGATTCACATAAACCAATTTAAACTATTACACTTGCTGTGGGGTTTACGGAAGAAGCTATTTTTAGCTTAATGTATATCAGAGAAGTGGAGAGGAATGAAAAATCCTTATGCCATACTTGGATTTCTGAGGGACTAGCTCCTGGACGTGAGAGTTGGTGTCTCTCAAATCATAGATCATGATAGAGCCGTTGACCAGGCCAGCGTAGATGTAGTTGGTATCATCCAGACACCAGCAGCAGCTCCAGACAGGACGGCCAGTGTTGTACGTCTGCACCACAGTGTTTGTTGCCAAGCTGCAGAAGAAAAGCAAAGCGTTGGCCCATTGCACAAGCATCTACTGATGAGAAAATAGCATCATTAAGGTAAGCAAATCTGGCTTTTTAAAGTCTTTAAGACAGAAGCGAGCATCTCTCTTCAGACTGAATTCTGAATTAACTCCTCCTTTACTCCAGACATGAACCCGGAAAATCTAGACAGAATAATCACTGGGATATTGTCCAGTGATTTATAATTCTTCCAGGCCAATGCTTCTTTCTCCAGATTGATCTTTGGAGACTGGAAAAGGAAATCTCAGAGCAGGGTCTCGACTGCCTTACTGGAAAGGGAAAGCAAAGTTACTTTTCTGGAAACAATTAGGAGAAGCAACTCTAGTGTAATCCCGTAATACCACATATTCCTGAGATCACAGGGCTCCTCTCCTCAGATTACATCTCTCATTAATTATTTCCCTCTATTTACACAAAGAGAAACAGCGCTTATGCTTCAAAAGGCTACAGTTCAGACAAGGGTGAGGCAGCGAGTGGGGTTAAGAGCAGATTTATAGTGTTAATTCTTTAGAAACTCCATTTGTGGAAGGAAGAAGAGGGGAGTACACGGAGGGGCACAAGCCAGAATGGCAGATGAAGGTGGTGTCGGAGGGGGACGGATTTGCAAAGGGCAATAGTCAACATGGGCTCAGCACATCGAGAACAGTGCGAGACGAGGGGACAGCACAGCTCAGAGGGACTCTGGACACCCTTCACAACACACAGGGTGGGCTTCTCCCTGGGGAAGGTGATTACGCTCAGAACTCCTGAGAAGTGAGTCATTGCTCCCCGGTAAGTAGAAGGGGAAGAACCACAAAGTTTTCCCCAGCCAGGTTTGGCTAAGGCAGGGTTTGGTATCAGAACAGCGATGGGTTCAAAACAACAGGAAAACCACCCCAAAGTCATGGTGCTATTTGGAGATTAATGACATTGTGGATAATCCCTGCTGGCAGGATGACTATGTAATCAGTAACTAGAGAAGAAAGATGACCAAAGGAGGACTTTTCTTTCAGAGAGAGACTGAAAGAAGTATGAAGGTGCTGCTGGAGCAAACACTTAACTCCAAGACACTCTGGGATCAAGCACAAAAGCAAGAGCACCACAAGGCAAGTGCCTGAGCAGAGATTGCAACAAGCAGCAGTTCTCCAGGTTAAGCCATGAAAAGAGTATCAACCTCATCGGTTAGAAATCTGACTTCAGCATCAGAGACAGTTTTGTTTACTTTTAACTAGTCTAGCAAACATTTCAACATGGTGGCAGGAAAGCAACATTCTTTACATTTTTGCTGCAGGATTAAGTTCTCTTCATTGTTTCACTCGTGGGAAAGAATTGGGAATAATCAGCCATGTAACAGACACGTCTCCTGCCCTACACTGGCAGATGTGCATCGAGATGTTAAAATAACTCAATAAGAATCAGCCAACGAAGTTTTGAGGCAGCTTAAGATGGAAGAGCAGCAGAGTAGCAAGAAAACACACTTCATAAGCTGTAAATTCTAACAGGACTGGACATGTTTTTCTCTCAGCTTTTGCATAATGAGCCTCCAAAGTGCTGCTCCAAATCTCCACTAGCTCTAGAGAACCTGTGTTCCTCTAGCAGGTGCTCAGCAATTGCTGCCTAGACATTTCATCTCCCAGATCAATTCCGTGCTCTGCAAGAAGTTTAAAAGCCAACATTAGCTCAGGGATGAAAGCTCCCAACCTAAACACCCCTTGTTTCTGTTTTATGCCAGGAGTTCCCATGCTTCACACATGAGTAAATTTCACATCCATATATCATGCTACCTTTTTTTTTTTTCTCCTCAACACAACTTGGCCAATCCATGTTGAATTACTTGTTCTGCACTGAATCCTCCACCAGAAAAATGATCAGACACAGGTAGTTCTATAAAAGATGTGAAAGCATGAACAAGTTTCTCTCTCTGCTAGTGCCCACATGCAGGAAGAACATGCAGACCTGACCTTGTTCTGCACTGAATCCTCCACCAGAAAATTATCAGAGACAGGTAGTTCTATAAAACCTCCACCTAAAAGATGTGAAAGCATGAACAAGTCTCTCTCTCTGCTAGTGCACACATGCAGGAAGAACATGCAGACCTGAGCTCACCTCAGCAGCATCTTTTGGAAAGCACAACAGCAAGTGCTGTAAGACATTTCTAGCAAGACAGAACAAAAACCCAACCCAGCCTCTTGCACGCAGCCAAACTCGGCTGGGCCAGGCTTCTCCCCCGAGCAGGGCTCACCTGGTCAGTTTGAGAGTGTTGTCCAGAGCAGCAGAGAGCAGCAAACCATCCGCTCGCCGGCCGAAAGCCAGGCCCCGGATCTGCTTACTGTGGATGGGGATGTACTGACTGCTCTTCAGGTTGGCCACGCTCATCATCTTCACACCACAACCTGACACAGAAGGAAGATAAAAGCAGGTTATCGCAGAGCAGCCTCTGTGTAGAACTAGGAATTCTACACCAGAATAATAATATCTTTACTGAAACCTGTGGGGGGATGAATTCATACAAGTTATTTGCTGTTCTGGACAAGAACTGCCACAAATTGTTCTTTAGTTCAAATGGCAACAAGGCTAAATCCCCCAGGATGCCAGCCAGCAAGGGCAAACCCAGCAGCAGTGTTACAACTCCCGTGACAAGAGCCTGCTGCTCTTTAGCCGGTTTCTTCAAAGACCTTCTTGCCCAGATAAAAACCACACCCAGTAGGATTACACGGCTATTTAAGAGGACAAGTGTCACTGCAAAGAATGCTTACAGGTGAACTTAACCTGTGTGCTACAAGAGTCACCACAAAGCCTCCCATTCAGAGAAAAAAAATAAGGTCAGTTGAATTCGGAAAAACAATTCCCTTATGCCCAGATAAGGCATATTAATTTCCAAACCATTCCCCAAATAAAGTTAAGCTTCATCATTCAGAAAGCATTGAAGTACTTTGCAAATAAACTCTCGGGCTCCTAATGCTGCATCTATTTTATTGAAAAAAAGGGAAGTTGGCACTGGTCCAGACGTCAGGTCACTTGCCTCAGGCTGTTAACAGTGAGACAGAATCGGGGCTGCCCATGACTTCTTGGCTTCTTATTTCCTCACTGGGAAATAGAGCTATCATTCATATTAGATTCCTTTATTTTGCTTTTGGTTTTCCATTTTCTTTCTTTTTCTTTTTTTTTGTTGAAGAGTATTGACAAACCAGCTGCATGTGGATCAACCCCCCTCCCACCTGGGGAGTGATGTTTCTCACTCAAGCGCTGGAAACTTCTCTACAAGCCCTTGTGCACCAGCCCCTTGCTCTTTTAGAAGACCCACTTGTATTTTTTTTTTGCACAGGATCATCCTCACATCTTCATCACAGAGCACCAGACACACCTTCTACCTTCCTGTGGATGTGACACTTCAGCAGAAAAGCCAGAGAGCCCCTGCTAAAATTCTGCCAGAGAAGTGATGGGGCAAACAAGCTCCTTGGCTTGGCAGAAGCTACCAGTGCAGGGGCCAGATGGACGACAGGGAGTCTTGTTGAGCATTCCCAGTTTACAAGGCACATGCAAAGGCCAAGCAAGAGAAGGGGGGAGCGGGGAGCAAGTAGAAAAAAACATTTAACTTTCACCTATGAAACCCCAAATCTCAACTCGCTTAATTACCAGGAATAAAAGTAGACTGTGGAGAAGGCTGTGATACCACGAGGCAACTCAGCGAGTCGCAGTATGCCATCACTCTGCAGTTCCCTGCCTGGGACACCACAAAGACCTTTTCCAAGTGGTACTTGCGCTGGCTTTGGCTGGAGGGGATGCTGCCTGGGAGGAAGGTGCGGGAGCTGCTGGGCTGCTGAGAAGCACTCACGTTGTGCTGGGCCACCAGAGCCTTCAGCTCCTGCAAAGAGAAAGACCCAAAGAGCTTTAATGCGACGTCACCTTTTGTGCTCTCTCTTTCAGATGCTCCAACTGGACTTGCTCTCAGAGAAAGAGGGGGAATATGGTGCAATTTCCACGCCACTCCTCAAATGCTGGATTTCCAACTCCATTGACTATGAGAGCGAGCAACAAAAGCATTGAAATGCTATGCAAGTTCTGGCAGAATGTACTCCGAGTGTGTTATTGTATATATTAGACCCTGTGAGAGACAGGACTCTCGGGCAACACATAAAAGCCAATAACAATTATTACCAGATCAATGCTGTTTAGAAGAGAACGAACTGCCAAGTATTACATGCAGCTAAACCACAAGAGAAAGTCAATTAGAACCATTTTCCAGAATTTCCAGAATACCCCATAAAAAAATAAAAGCCCAAGTTTCAACAGAAAGGGCGTTGCAGGAAACAAGTTGGTCTATTTAATGAAGATGACCCTGTTCTTGTAAACCCCGAGCAGCAAATTCCAGGAACGACACAACTCTCAAGAGCTCCGGCCCTGTTTTCCACCACCTCCTCCCCCTCTCTTCCTCCCCCTCAAGTGATGAGTGCTGAAGGATGCTCAGCAGAGACGTGGCCAAGGACAGCTTCCACCAGCAATGAGGTACTTCTAGAATTCCTTTTTCCACAGAGATCATCAGGGGTGGGATGGGTGTGCAAGTAGTGGCACTGGCATATTATCAGTCAACTAAAAATGCCCTCCCTTCCACCCCCTCCAAAAAAAAGCATTTTGACCAACTTCTTGTAATCCAAGGGCAAAACCAGACAGTACAGAACCCCAGAGATATCAGAGGGAGCGTATATATTAAGAAAACTACTACTTGCTTTCTCTTGTCTGAGCAACATAGATTGAAATACTATGCAATTTTTAAACAATTAAAGGCCACAGGAGTGATATTATGAATATATTAGTAGACCGAAAGCTAGCTTCAATATTGAACCAGCCACTACCACTTAACTCACATCTAAGCAGAGGCAGCAGTTCTCAAAGAGGCAAGGTCAAAGATCAAGCTCTACATTAATAGTCATCATCAAGACCTCTAACTTCTGGAAACTGTTCAAGAGGAGAGGAATTATGATATTTTACAGAGGTCTGATCTGTTTTGCATCAAGCGCATTGCAAATTCCCCGAGGGAATAAAAATCAAAGCTGAAGACTCAAGATGATCCCATTAGAGCAAGTAAAGACAAAAGAACCTGGGGAGGAAGAAGAGGTGGGGGGTGCAGGGATGCTTGCAATGGCAGCTATAGCTTCAGGCTTAGAGTAAGCAGTCAATGAAAACACTGGTAACTTAGTAGAAAATTACTCTTAATAAAAAAAATTAATAAACTCATTATTTCTAAAAGGCAGGAGAATATCACCACCACTGAGGGTCAGAAGAGATTAAAATTATTTGTTCCTCTGGGGAGTTTACAAAGCTCTCCTTATCACCTGCATTCAACATTCAACTTTTACACAAGTTATTAAAAAGGAAACCAGGCAATTACAGCCACAAGGACTATTAGTACAATGCTTCCATTTAAACACAATGGACAAACCCAGCAGAATCAGAAAGTCTTACTGGAGACACATTACCAAGGTGATTAGAAGTGCTGCACTGCAGAACAAATTCCACTAATTGTGCTCAAAAGAACACTAGTCTGGTAGTAGGAGCCTGTACCTTCTTTTAAGAGGTTTGCAGAGTTTTCCTGGTGTTGACTAAGGGCCTCGAGGGCACACTCGTCTCTCCACACACTATGACTACCTCCTAGATTTCAGCTTGAATGAAGACAGTGGGGAAAGAAGAGGATACACAGCAGAAGTCTTCCTGAGGAGTATGCATGAGAAGGAGGAAAGCACAATGAACAGGGAAGGAAAACCACCAGCTGCAACAAATACAGAACTGTTTTCTTTTGAGTATTAGGTTACAGTTTTAATAGCCCATAGGAGGCTTTGAGGACAAAAGGTGGTTATCAGATGGCTGTCCCTCTCTGGCTGTGCTCCCACTGCTGGTCCTGCACCACACAGCCCCAGCCTCACATCGAAGAGAGAAAAACATGATGACAAACACCTCAAACTGCAGTACAGCACTACAGGCATTTCACCCTCCTTTGGTTCAGGTTTAAATTCAGTCAAAAGGGACACAGAGCACTTTTAATCGGCTTCAATCTATGTAACAGCTGACTGAGGCATCAGGGTTTATTTCTAGATCTTCCCCAGACACCACCTGGAGGTGAACACGAAGATCCCAAAGGTGAAAAATTTTGATGCAAGAAAACCATTAGCCTAAAACTCTTCTAAAGGAGTTAAGTTCACAAGTTTTTATTGATATATTGCCACCCAATTCTTTTTGCATGACCTGAAAATCCTATTTAAAAAAAAAAAAGTTTTTAAATATATATATATAAAAATATATATATATCTATCTCAAGAAATATAAACTGACCTCTGCAAGCCTCACTATGACACTTTCTTCTTTACAGCAGCATGCAGTTTTCTGTCACTTTCCTGTCAGTCCTCCCTTTACTGCTCCAAATAGAAACAAAGCGACTGCTTCCCATTTGAAAAAAATGGATCTCCTATCCCAGCTGATCAGTGGTATTAATGCCAGAAGCCAGAGGTGGTTTGCTTACCATTAGCTAACTTTTATTAAAAATTTTGGAGGAGTACTGCAGTAGCTCCCATCTGATTCTCAAGTTCTTTTTGCTCACAAAGGAAAATCTTTAGGCAAAAAAGAACCCCAAAACCTCCTCCCTACACATTTTGGTAGCACCACTTCCAAAATTCAAGCCTGAAGCTGCCAGGCAGTGTGCAGCACACAGCTCTGCACAGCACCCACGGCAGGCTCACATGTAGGAACACCACCGCCGAGAGCTTTCTGCCAGGGCTCTAGTTAGCTTCCGACCCTCTCTCCCCTCAAGTTCCTTTCCTCACATATTTTCATATAGCTAAAGACTTCAAACCATCCCTTTTCTAGCCTCAGTCATCTTAACTTCAACAACAAAGTCCAATGGACAAGACTGTTAGTGGACAACAGCAGGGAAAAACACGTACAAACATAAAAGGTTCTAACTAGTGACACGACTGCTGCCGAGGCACAGCTCTTGGGCAAGTTAGCAACAAAAAAGGGTTCACACAACGACTTTTGGGGGGGAACCAATGGCAGCTTCAACCAATTCAACCAATTTGCTTCCCCTAAAAATTCAGACACAACAGTTTGCAGGCAACCAATGTACATCATAACTATCCCAATAAAGTTTGTGCAACTGAACTTTGCCATACCAAATGTCCCCCTGAGCACACGGACATTTCGGACGTTCCTTTTGTCATCCCCCAGCACTTTGTTTTCTAGACTGACTTGCAGCTTTGTGTGCCAATTAAACATGTTTCCTTGCGCCATCAGTAACCTGGCTGGCTGAAAGGAGCAGGGCAACAGACTCAAGATGTAACAAGGCAAATTCAGATTAGATGTTGGAGGGGAGAGAGGAAAAAGTCTCCGTGAGGATGTTCAAACAATGAGATGTCCAGAGAAGCCGTGCGATCTGCTTGCACACACTCCACTCCTGGGGTGACAGAGCCCTGAGCAACCCAGCCTGACCCTGAAGTTACCCAACCAGGGTCCCTTCCAGCCCAAACATCTCCATGCAGGTGGTTGCTATACTAGATTACCTCTCCTAAGACAAGGAGCTCGTTAGGCATACCCTCAAAATACAATCAAGCAACTCAGTGACTTATTCCAGACTTCCTGCTGATTTTTTGTTCCCCAGCAAATTGTCTTACTTTGGGTTTATTCGTAGTATAGACAAGCACCTTAAAATTGCTTCCAGCGTTCCCATTAACCACTACAGGACAGTGATGAATGCAGTATAAATACTGAAACAGAGCTTAAAGAACACAGGATACTTAATCTTTAGAACATGCGACTTCAATTCACTTTGACTGGATACTCTATCATTTAACACCAGAAGAATTGCAGGAAAACATTGTGGACCTGCAGTTTTATTTTAGTCACATTTTCTTTAGGCCAAAGGTTAAAGTGGACCCATTTTCTTATTAGCTCTGATGAACTTCATGCAGGAATTTAGGCAAGGAATTTATAAAGCCTTATCTTAAATCACACGGGAAGACTTCAGCAGAGGATGTTGCTCAATGTACAGACATAAATAGCCAAGGCTATAAAAAAAATCCAGAAGTAAAGAAAAGCATGAAATTAAGTGAGTTACTAGACAGTGAGAGATTAGATACCATCTACTTCATACAACAACAACAAAAAAATAAGTAGCACACTGGCTGTGAAACAGGCTATTGGAAAACCTAGCACTGGTGGAACATGCCAGATAATTCACAGTTGGAAGCATCAGTGAAGTCCAGAATTTATAGGAATCCTGCAGAAGCAGCTGGGATGGGTTACAAAACATCCCAGTATTGCAGGAGCCAGAAGGGAAGCAGTCGTTTAGCAACCAGTCATTTATTTTCAGCAATTTGCACTCTAAGGGGACAGAGGTGCCTCTCAGCAGCTGTCCAACCCCTGCATCCAGCCTGTGCCATCGACAGCCCAGCTCTCTGGGCACCAGAAGGTGCTTAAGTGGAACGTTGACTGACTTTCACCAAAAAAAAACTAGGTGGTTTTTCTGTTGTTCTCGTGGTGTTGCAAACAGCCCTACCTCTTCACAAGCTACTTCTCAAAGGCTCTTGGCTAACTAGAGATAACAGGTCCGTCACGGGTTTACCACAGAGATTTTCAAAGCTTATTTTGATGCAGTTAAGAGGAAGATGAGGAGAATTAGTTTGGTGCCGTATCACCAGGCTTTGCCAGGCACCATGACCTGAGGAACCTGCAACATCAGCAGCCAAAAGAAAAAACCCCTCTACCACTAAGCTGCATTTGCAACTCGATTAAGTCTTAGAAGCACAGGTAGTATACATGAATATGCCAGTCTGGGATGTTTATAATACTCCTGATGATTCACCAATTGAGTTCACTGAATCTTGCTGCTAATTAAAACCGGAAGCCTGTCTCCTCTGAGGGAAGAGGCAGGTTGAAGAGAAGAAGGACTCCTCTGCATGAGGCTCACCTGAACTTGCTTGCGGAGTTTGCTGCATTCGTCTGTCAAAACCTGCAGCTGGAGACGACTCTGGGCAGATTCCAGCTCTGCCTGTTTCCTCAACAGTTGTTCCTTTTCTAAAGAGCTGGAAGAACGAGAAGAAAAAGCAACCTTTAGGAGTAGGTACTGCCTGGGATGCTTCTCCGGGCTGCCTGTTCCTGTCCCCACACTGCATCCCAACACGGGTACCACTCCCGTGAATTCAGGAGTAAGATAAGATCTGGTACCACACTCAGGCAGTACATTCACCTCGAGATGTTCTCGGTTATGCAATGAATGACTCACTCAAGTATTGTACCATAGAAACAACAGCTTTTCTCCTCACCCTCTCCAAGTGTGCTAATTTAGTAGAGGAGAGCGAAAGAGAAATCAGGGTGGGGTTTTTCCCCCCCCACTACAGAAGCAGGTTAGCAAATTCTATACCATCAACATCCACTGTAATATACCACGTCAGTAACACAGCAATATTGTCAAGCTTGTTTCTACTACCGGGAACCAATTTTATTTCAGGAAGATATAGCTGTATCAGAAATAGATACAGATAATTTCTCTGTGAATGCCCACAGAGAAGCCATATTTAACACCTCACCTTGAGCCTAAAAGTGCATACACACAATTTAGCAGTGGCAGTTTTCATAACTTCAATTTGTCTTTCATATATGCTTAATATATGAAGGAGTAGTTAAGAGAGGGAAGAAACACCAACACTCCATAAAATTATCTGCACATTTGGTCTGTAACATTGACCACTACATTCTGCACTTCGAAAGCAGCAATATTTCATTTATTTCAGTAGCTGATGTGCAGGGAGATCTCACTTGCCTAAGTACCTTCCAAATATACAAACCTAGCCGTGCATATTTACCAAGCACAGAATTCTGTCATTTCCCCATAGCACCTTCACACAGTTTTTTTTGCTGCATAAGAAACAGGTGAAATGCTGTATTTAACCATCGCGGACACATTCTTTACACAAACACCCAGAGCCTGAAGGCTGCCCTTTTTTTGGCATGTGAAGAACAAACCCCAGGATCTCATACCCAATTCAAGGCTACGCACAAGCGATATCGACGTGTGCATCAGCACTGGCGTTTGTCCTCTGCTGGTGGCTGTGTGCCACCAACCAGCCAGGGCCAGCAGCTGAACCAGACTGACAGCAGCCACCAGGAGACAAAGGAGGGGCAGGGCAAGCAGGGAAGGGCTGCAGCCAGACTCAGACACAAGCACCAGTTAGAGAGATAACAAAATTTGAACACCCAATGCCTCCTGTGCTCTTATTTATAGTTTGTTTTGCAGTGTGGATCTAGTAAAAGCAGCGTGACCCTTCTAAGGTACGGTTCAAACACTATCACGCAGCGGTTAGCTGGACAGAAAAGATTTTCCCTTTGTGACATTTACTCCTCAATCATTTCTGATCAATAATTACCAGGAGAGCGAGGTTTCTGTCGAAAGACTGCATTGAAAGAAGAGCAGAGTTAGAGACATCTAAAGACCCCAATTAAATTCTATTCACTACAAGACTCAGGAGAACTCAGATATCTGCAGCCCTGTAATTTCAGAATAGTATCTGTGACAGCATCTTATTGAAAAGAAATTAGTCCCCATTTTCATACCTGCTTTTCCTTTTTTTCAATAAGGAGTCTACATTTAAGTTGGAGGGGGAAGCAGAGTCATCGTAATGCTGGCTGACCTTTTGTAAGTAAAGCTACATGAAGAGTTTGACAAAGCAAGATGGAAAGTGATTCATATGAGAGATTACTCTGTTTAATGCATGCAGAAAAGATGGCAGAAAAGGTCAGCTACTCACCCCTCTTGCATTTCTAACTATGCCTCGCTTTTCTCATCTAATGATGAATTAGCAATATACTGCTTTTTGGCAACAACTCTGCATGTTCTCCCGTGATGACATTTCAGGATACAGCACAAGACAGCTTCCATTATTTCAGGGCCGCAAAGCACAAACTCAAGAATTCCGTTTCTTGAATTTTCCAAAGAAAATTCTCCTTCCAGGTGAGACACGTGCAGCCCAGCGAGGGCTTGGTCTTAAGACAGCCGTACTCATGATAATCCCCGAGGGAATGCACAAATTGCTTTAGACAATAGAGGAAATGTAAGCCTGAGGTGGAAGGCAGACTGCAGCTTTGCAATCAGTGAGGGTGTATCTCTAGGTGGAGACCCTGTACCTTTTCATGCGCTCCTGTTCACTGGTGTCCAGCGCTTTCAGCGTCCGAGCGTACAGGATCACGATGTCAGAGCGCTTCGCTTTCTTATTGCACTGGAATAAAAGACAAGTTCAGTTCATCTACAAGGATTTAACTACCCAAATCACGCACCCCTATGCCTACGCTAGGCATTATTCCCAAAAATTCATACAGTTTTTAAGGGAGGGGCTGTCTACCTGTCTATTTGAGGCTAAGTCCACAAAAGCACAACCATACCACAGGGTTTTTGCAAGACGCTCCCTCATAAAGACACCAGAGCTCTCATTGGGGCTATAACAACAGTTTTAGGTCGTGTATCCTATTGCATCTTTAATAACACATCACCTTGCTTCCCATTGAATTTGTTCTGCTAAAGCACCAGCAGCACAGAATGGTCAGGCAAGTTCCAGCAATAACAAAAAGAAAAAGAAAACCAGACCAAGAGGTAGGGGGGAGCAGGGGAAACGTCTAAACCAAAACACCAACCCAATTTCTATTTTGAAAACATCAAGACTGGCTGCTTTGGGAACCCCTGAGCATACTCCCAACTCTTACTTACATACTGTAGTCCTTTGATCAAATCCTATAGGCCCAAATCCATAAAAGCATTCCAGTGCCAGCATGAAACACCGACATCCCACTGATCTCAGTGACACACAGGGAGTCAGATATTTCAATAATTGTGTGGGCTTGTGACTATTTAGTACTTTAGATTCTCCTTAAAAAGAAGGGATAATACCTCCCTCTGAGTTGGGACTAGGAAGAAATTGCAGTGCCTGCAAGCTTACTGTTTTGCAAATATACTTTGTTGACGAGAAAAGAGGCAGTGAATACTCAGATCAAGTAACCTCCGCTGAACATTAAATTACTACGTGCGCTTAAAACGCAGACATCTCTATTATTTAGTAGCACGAAGATACCACGGGCGACTGTTTCAGATCAGACAACCCCCCCTTCCCTTTGTGCAAAGCAGTGGGTGGCTGGGACAGCTCTCCTGGCAGCCAGCGGCCGTCACTGGCAGGATCAGGAATGCTGCAATTTCACAGTAACTTGCACTCCAGCCACTTGGTATACACAGCACCACACACACCAGCTCCCTGCTATTCAATCAGAGAACAGCCAGTCGCAAAGGACGGCGACTGAAAACGAAGGGAAGGCGATTTAGCTGCAAGGTTTTCTCCAGAGCAAGAAGTTCTCCCAGAAAGCTTTCAGTAATTACATCAACGGAAGAAAAAGAGGGAGCAAGCACCTCTTATGAGTTGCTAGGGTTCAAGAAAAAGCAGTCACAAAATGCCAAATAGCGAAGATGCGTGAAGGTCTTGGAGAATTCTTCACCCACTCCAGGCCAAGACAAAAAAAATCTCACACAAAACTGACAAGGATAAGAGAAAAAAAAAAAAAAGGTTTGGGCCTTTGCTATGGCAACAGTGATTCTTTAGGTTTGATCACAGCACACATCAACAGGGAGTTTCTTGTTCAGAGGAGGAAAACCTGTAGAGTCAAGGAAGACTATGGAAGCTCTCAAAACGACAAAGCCAAAGAAATCCTGGGCTTCCAGCCACTGACTTGGAAAGCGGCAGAACTGAATCCTATTTACAAGGTACTCATTGACCTATTTATTTCCTTTTGGTCAACATTCCTTTCTGGAGAAAAGGAATAAGGAATGGAAGCACATCACAAGAGAAGTGGAGACCTAATCAAAAGAGATTGGTACTGCCCATGGAAACAAAGCTGAAAATAGCACCTTAAAAAGCAGATCTGCCACTTGCGAACGGACATTAAAGGATCCAACTTCTTTCTCAGTTGGCTCTCTGCAAGCCACCTTAACAACCTGGTCTGTGGAAAGGCTGCAAAAGCAGATGCAGTTCAAAACAGAAGATTAACCGACTGAAAACAGTTCTCAAACAGATCTCTTGCCCAATAAGGTATTCTTTATGCTTAGTTAATTGCTTCTAGGCATCTCCCTGCTACTCCCACACTGCAGGACCACAGTGCAGCATTCTGAAGCCATTTACAGGTTCAGCACTTGAATTCTCAAACTTCTGAGTCTGCTACTCAAAAATGCTCTAGTTCAGGAAGAAAATCCAAGTCAGGATTCTCCCTTTAAAGCACTGCTTGTTGTTCCTAGCCTAATTACATCAAAATAGCGGTGATTTTTGTTGTTTCTGACAGCTGGCAGAGGTGGCTTCTCCACGCAACAAGCAGCTGTAACAGTTACAGTGACCACACCTGCAGAAGTTACCCATCCCAGTGCACACAAATGTCCATTTTACCTGGGGGCACTTCCCTGCCTGTCCCTTGAGCCACCTCTCAATGCACGTGTAACCAAACAGATGTCCACACCGCAAGGCCGAGAGGCGGTGGTCCCCAGCGTTGGTCCACTGCTCAAAGCAGATGGCACAGGTATCCCCTTCCTCCTCATCCAGCACAGCTACAGGCACTGATGGCTCTGGTTTCTTTAGTGGAGTTCTCTAGGATTAAATAAACAAAACCACACCGCTTTTTTAGTCAAATGCAGCATTTACCATATTTAATCTATCTCCGAAAGGACTTAGGTCACCTTACCTGCTTTTGCTGGCCTTCAGCTTCTTCATTTTCATGACTGCCATCTTCTGCAGAAGCTTGAGACAAAGCTTGAGGTGGCTCTGCTTGGACCTGATTGGAAACTAAAGAAAGCATTGCTTAAATAAAGTGATAGATAACAGGGGGGGGAAAGGACCTGACTTGATCTGAAATCACTGGGGCATAAGATAAGCAGTGCAACAAGCAGCACAGGCTACATACAAAGCTTCAGATCAGTGTCCTGGATACTGAAAGTCAGGGAGTCTTCTATTCACCAACGATAGTGCTGAAGAACTTTATGCTTTCTTTTATAGAAAGCAGCAGAAATTCAGCATATTCAGCAAAAGATGAGAGGTCTTTTAAAAACAGAAATTTTCAGTATTTTTATGACCTGCTGGAAACAGACATATCTGTGTACAGGTCTATAGTTAAGCTAATTTCAGGCTACAACCTTGCACCATTATGCCCAGAGAAACACAGACCCCAATACAAATAAGTTATTTTGCCAGGGGACCTAAGCATGCATATTTCATGTGCCAAGAAAGCATTTACCATATATTATCTGTCCATTCACCCTGAAACTACCAGCTGGAAAGCTGCTTGAGATCTGAACTATCAGTTCTGCTGGGCCACATGCTTTTGTGGTGGGCCTCTGTTAGCCCTTCTGGTGAAACACAGGCACAGAGAAATGCTGCAGTTGGGTTACCACCACTAGCATACTATAAAAGAAGAAGAAATCACTGTCTCCTCCACCTCCTGACAAAACAAAAGAGTTATTAGTCACATTTAGTATTTGAGGCAGATATTCTCAGTCCAGTGGAGAGGCATCACCTAACCTTAGCTAACATCAATATAGCTTTCAGCCCGTATGGTTATGGGCTCAACGGGAACCAGAGGCTTATATAAGCAAAAAAGGCAAGGGAATTCCAGAAAACCCAACAGAGAGCATATGGTCACACAGTATTACACAGCACTTAACAGCTTGAGCTCCTGTCACGTGCAGGAATAGCTCAGAGCAAGCAGAATGAATCTGTTAAAAAGACACCTCATAGATGTGCCCTCAGAAAAAGGTGTCAAGGTGGGCTGGCCAGTCAAAACCAAACCTGAGGGCAGAGACTGAAACATAAAGGCATTCCGCAGAGACTGAAACAAAGCACAAAAATTAAAAAAAAGAAAAGTCTTGTTCTCATATTCTCTGGACATCAACCTCGGATAGCAAATTAACTCTTTGGCACTCTTACATAAACTGCATATGTTCATCACAAACAACGTCCCTGAAGTGTGTAGCAGCCTGCAAACGTGAGTCTAGATAAAGGATTGCGAGCCTGAAAAAGCTGAGGCAAGAGAGAGACAACCAAAAAGCCCACCATCCTAAGTATCTCTGCCTCCTCAGCTGAGTGACACAAGATGTTGCAGGAATGACAAGAAAACTCTAAACCGAAGCAGACTGAAATCACAAATAATTTTAAAAAATACTGAATCAGATCCTCCTCTGAAAACTGAAAGCACCGTTGACCTCCAGAGATGCAATTTGATGTCTCCAATGATACTCCTTGGTAAGTTATAACCGCAGAAGTGTTCTAATTACTGATCTCTCAACGTGAAGTTATTCTGAACACTTCCAGGATTACTTAGGAGCAGCAGCCTGCAAATAGCAAGACGACTGTATTTAACATTAGGGTAGCAGTCACCCATTGCTGCTACTGCTCTGAGGAACCACCTGCCAGAAAGCCTTGTGGCAGCAGCCTCCTCCCATCAGCTGTGGGCATGATGATCCCTCAGCACCGTCTGTTGTGGAGCTCGAAAGGATTTCCCCACCGAGTTTTGAAAGAGTGAGATGAGTTTCTGAAATCAGTCACTCTACACAGCTCAAATATAGCACAAACCTCCTGGGCTGGCTGCTGGAGGCGTCTCCTGGGCTGACGGTAACAGCGGTGCTGCAGCCTCCACTGCTTCCTCCTCCTCCTCCTCAGCAGAAGAGCTGCTGTCAGAGTCGCTCAGTTCTACTGTTTCATCTGAGCTGGGTTCCTGGTTGTCCCTTGGGACACGCGATGGCTCCAGACGCAGGACGGGTCCTGTAGTGGGCTCTTGGGTCCTGCTGAGTTGAAAATAACTGTCCAACGCTGCCCTGGGCCCAGAAAAGCAAGAAATAAAAGCCACAGTTACTTCAGGTGAGCTAAAGACTCAGATGTTTCTCCAGGCTTGTTTGCATTCCTAGGCTCCTGACTGCCATAGGAAGGTACCAAAGTTATCAAGAAAGACCTTCTCTGGTAGAGGGGCAGCCCCCGTTCATAAAGGCCACTTTATGAACAATCTGCAGTATCGTACAGCAAACATTTGTTTTGCTCAGCTCAAATAAAATCTCCTTCTCGTTTACAACAATGATATTGTCTTCTTTTGGGGTGGGGTGGTGGCGGAGAGAAGAAAAGCAAAAGGGACATAAGTATTGTTCACTAATAGCCTCACAAACCCCTAATTGCTATATCCAACCCTACCTTAGAAGTGCTTTCCAAGGCCACCAGTAATACTAGATGCACAAGGCTCATATCAGAGTCTCATTCCATCAACTACTTTGTGCCTAGTCTTTCTACTTTCCCTCTTCTTTTCTACTGGAACTTCATCCCTGGATAGAAACCTCCTCCCCTCTCCCCCCATCAGTTCAGCTATCGTCTCAATTACCCTTCAGATTCAAAGCAGAAGTTCGTCAGGTTGCCTTCCAGCCCTGAGAACTCCAGTGACCTTCACACGCAATCCAAGGGCAAACAGTACAGTTATGTTTAATCATCTGGGAAGAGATGAGTTCTCAGTCTCACTGAATTTAAAGGCAATGCTCCAGTTAATTATAATTTCACCCTTGACATTTACAAAAACTACAAAGATGAGACAAAAACCAAACAAACCAGAAATAGGGACTTCTTTCTGGCTGGAGAGCTTCACCCTTTAAACCCATCACAAATAGAATTAAACATAGAATTTTTACTTTCTTTGCCTGGAGGTAATAACAAAAAAAAAAAAAAAACCCTGCAGAAAAATATTAGTTCACATGTTTGTGGAAGTTTCTGCAGCAACTGTCACCAGAAAACTTAATCGGGCAGTGCCCAAATCAAAGGTGAAATGCAAAACAGAGCACAAGCTCCACTGAGCTAAATGCTGGCCGGAACTGTGGAGAGTCAGCACTGCTGCAGGGAGCACCCACAGGAATCTGGCAGAGCGGAGGGAACGGGGCGAGCAGAAGCTCTGCAAGCAAGATGGAAAGTGTGGAAGGGCTCAGGAGTCAACACCACCACTGCCAACATAAGAAACGGGGGGGGATTCACTTCACAAGAGCACAGATCCTGCCGGAAGAGATCAGAGCCGTGCCGTTACTGAGCTCACACAGTATGTGACCTGCCCAGAATTTGGCCACAACCACACACCTGGATGGAGCTGGGCTCCAGAAGCCAGGAAGCGGGGCAGTTTTAAGCTGATGCCAGAGTTGCTAAGAGTGCAGCTTAGACCTCATTTCATTTTTGCTTTACCTAGCACTGACAGTCCTCTGGGAACCACCCATCCTCTGCTGCCTGCGAGCTCCCCTGGCTCGCGGGCGCTGCGTGCCCTGTGGCACGGGCAGTGGCCGATGCAGATCAAGTGGCCCTTGTAGCCTTTGCAGCCCGCTGAGAGCCAAGGCAGGACTCGGCTGTGGGTCAGGCTCAGCTTCCCTTCTTGGGCCAGCATTTGGTGTGCCAACAGCGTCATCAGCAGGAGGAACCGTAACGCTGCCGCCGCCTTCACCGAGCGCCGGAGCACCCGAGGACAGCGCTGCGTGACCCGAGGGCTCTGTGGGAAGCGTCCCGAGATCCTCCACAGAGTAAGCAACCACCGGCTGGAGATCAACTTCCATCTCTTCTTGAGCCATTTCTGCAAAAGAGTTGAAGAAAACCAGGATTTATTTGCAAGTCAGCGCCCTACTTCTAGCCCGACAATGGCAAGAATCAGGTGCAGCAGTCAGGGACTACAAAAGCCTTTACAATTCAGGCTGCCCTTTCGCCTTAGACACGCAGCAGAGCTAAACCCTCTCAAATCAATACAGGTATATAAGCTGGCACAGAAGGCAGCACCCTCCCAGAGCCTGGGACTCAAAGTCTTTGCCTCAACAGCAGCTAGCACCAAAGGCACATTGCAAAAAAAAAAAACAACAAAAGAATCAATTTAAGTAAGCCCTTGGAGTAATATGGAAAATTAGGGATCTCATGCTGGCATCATTAGCTTGCCAGTGAATTCACAGGGACCTTGGAGAACAGAGTTTGGAAATATTCAAGAGATTCTCCGTGGTGAGCAGCACTGCACAAACACCCACAAATCAAGCCAGAAACAAGCTCTACAAAGCAGTCCTTTGTCTGTCGCATCGCTCTCCGGAGGTGGGTTTATTTTCAAGTTTCTTCGAGTAAAATTCCATTATTGCTGCAACCCTTTCTGACAGGCCTTTCAGATACTTTCACCAACACCGTGCCAACGCAGAGAGAGTCCCACAGCAGAACACACCAGGGAGTCGTTACAGGTAGCAAGCATTTGTGGATCCATATTCACCCTGACACTACATAAACATGAAATTTGCAGCAAAACCTCATGTATGTTATTTAAGGATGTCTGCCCTGCAAATGTCTTCAGGATAAAGATTTCAGGTTACCTCCTAAATAGAAGTACAGAGGAGGCAACAGCCTGTGCACTGCTAATTATTATGCCACCTAATTGCAGCACTTTAGACACCCCATTCTACAGGCAGTCTTACAACACAGAAAAAAAAGCTCAAGCTCATTTCTTTAACTGAATAAATACACGTGCCCCAAAAAAATAATCCTTCTTTGGGAGGGTGGTGTGGATTCAATTCTGCAGGCTGCTGAAGGTCATTCACATTCTCAAAAAAATGCTTAGGCAATCATAAACCTGAAAGGCCTTGGGAATCGCAGACCTTTAGCATTACTAAGAGCCCAAAGCACACACCAAAACTTGGTAGGCTAAGCGCTGTGCAAACAGAGCAAAGGCTGCTTTCAGTCCACCTAATAACTTGAAAATGTATACAAGAATTACTAGAGGGGGATGTATTAATGCCTAGATGTTTTTATAGGCCTTTTAAGAAGTTCTAACTTACAAAACATTTTATAATTCTTATAGTAATTTCCAATTCAGCCTAAGTTAGGCCACAAATAGATGTTAAATGCTACCTCCCACCAGAACAGTCATGCAGTCAAGATACTATAATACTCAGTGATCAAGTACTGCTTCTCTAAACTCACATTTCACAATACAAACACCACCTAGAAGCAAAACAGATCTTTATTTTGCCCATAAATTAACTGTGAGACTTAAAAATACTGCATGCATTCCCCATTGTGGGTTAACTAACCCTGCATAACTCCTAATAAACAAGAAAAAAACCAGATGTTAATACTGGTGCTTTCACCATTAAATCTTGAAGCCTTTCTGCAAGGGGCAAAGGCCAGTACCCCCTCGAGAAGAGCCCACCCAGCCATCACTGGAGGAGCCCACAGACAGAAGGTCTCCATGAACAAGCTTCTTGGGCCCAGGAGAGAAGAGCCAGGGTGCTGTCAGCGGGGCAGAGCCGGAGCAGCAGCTCCTCAGAAGGCCCTGCAGTACCAACCAGGCGGCTGAAGCACAAGCTCCCCACTGTGGAGGGGCCTCCTCACCGCGCACACCCCGCTCCTACTCCACAGCTCCACGGCTTAGCGTGCTGCACCCGCTTTAACCAAAAAAAACCCCAAACACCACCCAAAATTCAGCGCACGCTCCGCACCCACGGGTTTATGTCTGGCTTCTGACAGGGATCTCTTATTTTAACTACGAAACCCAGTCATGCAAACAGGGGAAGGAGAGGCTTGTCCTTCCTCAGCCGCAGGCACCCCAAGCCCTGGGGACGCCTCAGGCCACCTTCGCCCAGGCCGCCCCGCTACCGCCCAGGCCGCCTGGGAGGCCAGGCCGCAGCGGGACCCCCGCACCCCTCCCCGGCGGCAACCCGCGGAGGCCCAGCCGCTCCCGCGGTGCTCGGGGGACGCCAGGCCGGCAAGGAGGCCGGTAAGGGGACCGAGGGGGACCGGAGCGGGGGGAACCGTCCCCGCCGCCCCTCGCTCACCTGCCGGCGGACCCGACCGCCCCGCTCGAGCGCCGCGCTGCCCCGCCCCCGTCCTCGGCTCCCGCTTCTATTGGGCGAGCCGCGGCCAGGCCCGCCTTCTCATTGGCCAGCCGCGCTGTCCGTCTGCCTGACGGAAAGGTGGGTGAAGGGGGCGAGGGGAGGCCTGCTCTGATTGGTCAGAGGGCCGTACGGGAGAGCCCGGCTGATTGGGCGGTGAGACTCGTTGGGCGGGGAAATGACGGCGCAGCGCGTTTTCATTGGGGGAGCCGCCCCAGCGACGAAATGAGCGGGAGCTCGAGCGGATTCAAACAGGGGCGGAGATGGACGGGGCGATGTCATGGCGGCGGGGCCCTAAGGGAGCCGGGGGGGAGCCGGGCCCTAGCGCCCCCCGGGGCTGAGGAGAAGATGGCTCCGTCGCCATCAGGAGGGTGCCCTCCTGTTGTCCCAAAGCCTTTCACCTTTTAAAAGCACGTTCTACCTTTTTAAAGTGCATCATTTGCCCACCAGCCACCTCCCAGGCGAACCCAGGCCCCTTGCAGAGGTGACATGGTGGCCTTGGCGTATGGAGATAGATCATAGAATCATAGAATCATCTAGGCTGGAAGAGACCCTCGGGATCATTGAGTCCAACCATCTACCCTATTCTAAAGTTCTCCCCTACACCATATCCCCCAACACCACATCTAAACGGTTCTTAAACACAGCCAGGGATGGTGACTCAACCCCCTCCCTGGGCAGCCTATTCCAATGCCCGACCACTCTCTCTGTGAAGAATTGTTTCCTAATGTCCAGTCTAAACCTACCCTGGCATAACTTGAACCCATTACCCCTTGTCCTATCATCTGTGACTTGGGAGAAGAGACCGACCCCCACCTCTCTACACCTTCCTTTCAGGTAGTTGTAGAGAGCAATAAGGTCTCCCCTCAGTCTCCTCTTCCCCAGACTGAACAACCCCAGCTCCCTCAGCCTCTCTTCATAAGACTTACTCTCCAGACCCCTCACCAGCTTCGTTGCCCTTCTCTGGACCTGCTTCAGCACCTCAATGTCTTTCTTGTGGTAGGGGGCCCAAAACTGGACACAGTACTCGAGGTGGGGCCTCACCAGTGCCAGGTCACACACCTGCCAGATGCAGGTGTGTGGAACCCTCGCACTCTGGGAAGGCAGGGAAGAGGGGCAAGCGCCGCGCTTCGGCCTTGCTATGGCTCGAGGAGCCCACAACAATTTATTGCCATTCAGCCAATGACACCCAATTAGCCCTCCCCATATGAGAAGGGGAATTGGGGAAAAACAAGGAAACCCAAGGGTTGTAGCATAAACAGATTTAATAGAATAACACTAAATAATTAACATTAATAACATTAAAGAACCACTATTGATCCCGATACCGATACAGAATAACACTAAATAATTAACATTAATAACATTAAAGAACCACTATTGATCCCAATACTGATATAAAACACAGAAGGAGTATCCCCATCCTGTTCCACCCCAGGGAGCCGTGCACTCCCCGCAGGGACAGCCCATGTGGGACACTGCCAGCGGGAGGAAGGGAAGGGCTCAGGGCTCCAGCACTGGGGCAAGGAGTTCTCAGGATCCCAGCCATCAAGGGAGAGAGACAAACTCCTCAGCAAACTTTCTAAATTTCTGTGGAATGTGGCGTTTGTGGTATGAAATAACCCCGTTGGCAGCTTGGGCCAAGTGCCCGGGTCTCGCTCCTTCTCGTCCCCGCTCCTGGGGAGCTCGAAAACACCCAGACCTTGAAACCCGCAGCTGTAAACACTTTCACCAATTCAGACACTAGAGTCTTCTAAAAGTGCGGTTTATCCCAGGCATTAGGAGAGACCTTACGGAAAAGTAAAATTACTGAAAGAGATATTAGTCCTGTGTCGCTCAAACCAGGAGAAGCCTGTGGATGGAAGGCCACTGGTTTCCTTTGGTTTGCTCCTGGAGGTGCCCAGCAGCTTGTGGTCACCCCACCCTGCTTTACATGGTTAACTTCCTTGGTTTCGGCTTTTCTCCAGGTCAGCCAGCAAGTCCACAATCTCTGCGAAACACAAGGATGGCGTTAATCAAAACAGAATATTTGTTATAGGTTTTTGTTGGTTTTCTCCCCCCCGCCCCCGATGAGAAGATAGATCTCCCTCACTGATAACATCTGGGACATGAAGTCCCTCTCTCCTCAGGCCAGCAAGAATGGGCAACCATTAGTGGGGAACGACCCGAGGAGCCTCTGGTGAGTACAGCCCAAAGAGAAGCAGCCATGAATACAGAGACATGTCTGGAAACAGCTGTGAGAAGACCTCCTTCCAGCTCGGCCCCACACGGGCATGGCCTGGCGTTGGATTAGAGGAATAAAGACATGCTATGTCCTCCGTGTGGATTTGACAACATCTCTGATGATTTTTTTGGCATTTTCACTTCAGCCGGGGTGATTCCCGGCAGCAGGGTCTGTTGGGAGACAGAGGCACAGGGAGCACAGCACATGGCAGGAGCTGGGTGGTTTCTTATGCACGGTCTTGTACACATCTCTTGTGCGGAAACCATCCCCGTAGGATGGAGTGGATGAGACTGAAGGAAGCTTTCTCCCCTTGGAGGGATGAACTGAAGGAAGGGTACAATCTCTGTGCCTCCAAGAACACCAGAAAGGTTCCTCTATCTTCCAATGGACATCAATTATTTATCTGATCAGACCCAAACCAACTTCAGAGACAGTGAAATCTTCTCTAAACCTGAGGAGGAACTTCTTTGCTGTGAGGGTGGCAGAGCACTGGAACAGGCTGCCCAGGGAGGTGGTGGAGTCTCCTTCTCTGGAGACATTCAAACCCACCTGGACACATTCCTGTGGGACCTGCTCTGGGTGGCCCTGCTTTGGCAGGGGGTTGGACTAGATGATCTCCAGAGGTTCCTTCCAACCCCATGGGATTCTGTGATTCCCCGCCTCAGAGCAATTCCCAAGATTGCAGTTTATTGCTCAAAGCCCAAGGCAGAAAACGTTCCTGCACCGTGGACAGGACCGTTCCCCCCAGCTGACGGGATCTGCAGGACCTGAGTGGGGATTAACCCACACACCCCTGCTCCCTGTTCTGCACTCCTTTGAGAGAAAAAGCTTACTCTTACAGTGATGCCAAATGAAAAGCCCCCTGACTATCATCCAGTCATGGAGAAAGAGAGGTCTAGTATTAGGGGACTCATTAGCATGAGAAGGTAGGACAAGGAGTGATCTCGAAACACAAAGCCAGACAGATTCATGTGGAAAATAAGGGGCAAACTGACCCTTGAAGCAGCTTATTGAAGGATACAAAACCCTGTGGAGCAGATGTCTGGGATGCTTACCCTCAGCAGAAGGGCGTTCGGAAGGGTCAAAGGCCCGGCAGTGGTCAATGATTTTCCTCAGGGCTTCAGGACAATCTTCCCCGACAGGGTCCCGGTAATGGTGGTCACAAATTTTCTCTATGATCTCCTGGGGAGTGCAGCCTAGACAACAGATGAGCAAGCAAGAGTGTCAGGCCAGAACTCTGCTGCCACAGGAGAGTGCTGGGGAGGAAACCCAGCACAAAGGCAGGCCAAGAGCCTTCTTGTGGTTTATGGCATGGAGAAACCAGCAGAGAAGCCACCCAAACTATGTCTGCAAGGAGCCACGCTGTAACGGGCATGACACTGTTGGGCTCCAGTGAAGCAAGGCGATGTGTTTATGCCTCAATGCACAGGAACATCAAATAGAGACAAAAATTACTTGCATGTTTGTGGTTTAAGCATGTCCCTGAAATGCTTTACTGTATTGGAGTCCCAGGAGAAGCCATCAAGCTGAAGTGCAGAGCCAGGCACACCAGGCACTGCCACTGAGACCCACATGCCACGGGACGCTCCGGGAAGGAGCAGGGAGCATCCAACACCAGCCAGCAGCCCCTCCGGGCTGTGTGGCTTTTATGTGGGGGACGAGATACATCTGTCTCACCTTCAAATGGGATTTTGGAGGTCGCGATCTCCCACAGCACGATCCCGAAGCTGGAAGGAGACAAGCAGGAGTCTCAGCATGGATCCTACCACCTTCTACTACTTCATAACGGAGGGGACTGTCGGGCTATGCCAACCACAAATGGCTGCTTATGAGTCCCATTAAACCTGGCCTTTCTCCATAACTCAACAGCTACCCTGCCCAACATCTGCCTGCTTTGGGACATCTCTCCTGGGAGGGACAGACACACCTGTATATTTCAGAGGGCTTCTTGTAGGGGTAGTTGCTTTCTTTCAGGTTCTCGGGGGCAACGTAAGCCAACATAGAGACTTGTTTCCAGTTCTTCTTGGCTTTCCTCTTGATGGATGACTCTGTCTCACCCAGCTCGAATCCCGACAGCTGATGGGCAGAACGAGAGAGAGAGGGGGGTGGAGAAGTGGTAGAAACGCAGCCTGCAGAAACCTGTGGCATGGCTGGGGGGTGGCCCAAGCTGAGATGTCTAAGGTGACAGGGGAGATGACTCTAACCCAGGTGTTATTCTGGACTATCATAATTCCCTTTGGTGTTGGTGGGGGAAGAGATCCACAAAACCCATGCAAAACTCCCAGAAGCTTCTCCGAGTGTGGTCCTTACCTTCACACAGTAATCCCCAGCCACCAGGAACTTGCTACTGCAGATGCAGCCATGGAGTCGGGACTTCTCCTCTGTCCAGTGCAACCTGCAGCCAGATGGAACAAAGGGCTGGTTATGGACCCATCCCTACCTTGAGTCTCCTTCTTTCCATGTATGGGAGGGACCAACATGCACCTAGAGAAGCCAGCAGCTTTCTGCCTCTCTTGGTGGACCAACCCTGCCAAGCCAACCTTTCCACCAGGTGCTGAAAGAGCCGCTGTGGGCAAAATAACAAGTCTTGTGGATGAGCAGGGCCCATAAGAACTGGCCGTGCTGTGGGGTGCTCCTGAAGCTGCCCTATGGGTGGGTGGAAGGGGGTTTGTCCCTTCCAGGCCTTCACAGGCCTCAAGCCAGATGTAGGGGCCAGTGACCAGGAGAGACGGGCACTACCGCATCCAAACCCACTGCCTACCTCTTCACCAGCCTCCCATCCCAGTGTCCCAAGGTGGTGGAAACAGTGTCTAACAGGCAACCACTGCTTACTAAGAGAGACCAGGAAGCTAAGTGTGGCTGGTGGACCACCAAGTGGACTCACTCACCGCTTCAGGCAGGAGCTCACCTGTAAAGGCCTCTGGCAGCTCCCAGGGCCATTCGAATGCGGATCTCCCAGGAGAGATGCTGTTGCGTGGTCAGTACATCCCGCAGCGTCCCGTGCTTACAGTACTCCATGACGATGGAGAAGCAGGGGCTTCCATCTGCAAGGCAAAACCTTGAGCATCCCACCTTGTGCCACCTCCTGGGAGGGGACCACAACAAGTCATCTGCCACCAGCTAGCATCGGGGACAGGCAGGGGAGAGGAAGGGTGACACTAATGCGACACCTCCTACCTTTCTCCTCAATGCAGATCCCATACATGCGCAGGATGTTTGGAGACTCAAACTTCTTCAGGGTCTGAATCTCCTTCTCAAAGATGTCTCTCACCTTCCTGCAGAAAGGGACAGCATGGTGAGGTCCACAGAGCAAGGTGTGACATGGCACTGTGTCACCCTCCCCTCCTGGCTGCCCCATGTCACTCCTGCCCAGAACAACTCACGCCGGGTCAGTGGTCAGCGGCCTCTTGAAGGTTTTGATGGCCACAGGGTACTTGAGGTACTCGCCCTCATAGAGGTCATAGCTCTCGGTGTCCTGCAGGTGTCTGTAGAAGGTGAGCTGATCCCGCCCGATCTCGGTGATGTCTTCTCTTTTACCAACATTGACTTTCTTCAAGGCTACTCCCGCCATGGGCCAAGAGGGAATGAGGGACACGTTAGGCAGGGCTCGGAGAGGAAGGACACAGTGCTCAGGGTGCCTGGAGGTACAATGGTGACTTACACTCCATCACGCGCACAATTTGGTTCAGCTCGCTCTGCATCCAGTCTACCTTGCTCTCCACACTTTGCGTGTTGATGTAGATGTCCCCAGACACGTCTTTGGGCTCCTCAGTACCTGGGGAGAGAAATGCGCAGAGGTGGGGCCGTTAGATAAACATTTAGGAATGAAGTGGTTAGATTTTCTTGTGGTTTAAATGTCTCTTTGTCTCCCCTTGACCATGGCCGTCAGCCAAAGCTGGGCAGCAGCTGGGAAGAGGTGCCAACTGCTGGTTTCAGGGAAAGAGGGTTTGTTAAATGTCCACTTACTTGCGATCACCTGATCCAAGAAAGCCCTGTCATCCATCAGGTCCTCGGCGTCCTGCCTGTGACGGGTCTTTGCCTGGAAAGCCTCCAGGAACGCCTGCTTCTGCTCTGCCTGCAGCAGGAGTGAGAGCCCCTGGGCAATGTCCTCCAGGCTCTCGTTCACCCAGACGAACTCTTCGCTGGCGCTGTGGGCTCTCAGGAACTTCTGGATCCAGCTGGTCTGGGTGTATTTCATCACCAGTTTCTGGGCTTCCCTCATCACCCGGAGAAGCTTCTTCAACAGTTCCTCTTCATGGTGGGAGATGTGCTTTGGCGGCTGAGCCTTGAGGATCCTCACGGGCCCCAGCAGGATCTGGATGCGCTCCACGAGGCGCTGGCACTGGTGCTTACAGCACTTCACCTGCTCAAATTGGGCGTGGATGGCCTGGGCCAAGGAGAGGACCCTCTCCACGATGTCCATGCTTGCAGCAAAGGTCTCCGCCTCTGGGGACACGGGCTGGCGGCGTCTGGTGGAGGTGACCTTCGGGCACCACTCGGAGATCAGCCGGATGCCACACTCCCACTCCTTCCGCCCTAAGGAACAGCCTTAACATGGCACACTGCCCTCCAGGTCTCCTACAGCCCCTCTCCTACAGCCAGAGATGGTTTGGCTTCATTTACATAAATTAATTTAGCGTTAGCCATACCCAGAGAGCTTGTGCACAGAGGAGCAGGGTCAGCAATGACCCAAGGAGCATCCCCCAGGCAGCGGTCCCTCAGCACCAGCCCCACACCACCCTGGGGTCCTGCCCACAGAGCATAAAGACCCTTTTTCACCTCTAGCCAACGTCTCTCTCTGGTACCACCTGTCTAATAAAAGCTTTCACTGTTTTTCACACCATCTCCTCCTCCTCCTCCTCCATAGTTTCTCCCGGTAGCTCCTGTATTGCCCGCTTAAGACCTTTAAATCAAACTCTTCCCATCTGCTCAGCCTCCCTGCGGAGATGATCCCCGTTCCCCAGGCCCCATCCAAGCAGCAGGGACGGAAAAACTGCCCAGGCAGTTTTTAAGATAAATTAGTTTTTAAGAGAAATTAGTTTTTAAGAGAAATTAGCAGCA
>NW_015091298.1:125548-127386 GCF_001431845.1 Calidris pugnax | reverse complement strand
CCCCGGGCTGTTGAGGCAGCCAGCCCTGAGAGAGGGGTGCCAGGATCTACCAGCTGGAAACAAGACAGGAATTCACCCCCCCAAAAAACAAGCTGCTCTTACTTTCCTTCCTCTTCAGGGTCTCCCCAGCAGGGACCCCATGGAAGAAGCTCCTCCGCTTGCCCAGAGAAAATCAGTTGGGTTGACCTGTCCCCTGCTCCGCTCTCCTCCGCAGACTGGAGGGGCAAGGCAGGAGTGGGGCGAGTTTATAGGGTGCTTTCCCCGGGGCCGCTGCTCTTGGGGAGCGGAAGGAGAATTGAGCAACCTGCCGTGGCTTCCCATCGGCTCCCCGTTCCCAGAAAGCCACTCGGGGTGGCGGAGGAAGGGGCCACGTGAGCCACAGCCCACCCCCCCCACCCTTCCCCTCACCACCACCCTGTGCTGGGTTTTTCCAGCTGGGAGAAGGGAATTGCCAGCCGGAGGAAGGGGATGTGGGGAGGTTGTGGCCCACCACGTTGACGCTTGATGCTATTTTGAGCGCCCCGACCCCTTCTTGCTGTGCCACCAGCAGCGGCAAGGCTCTCCCAGGGCTCTGTCACACCCTGGGCATCAGCTTAGTGCTGGGCAGGAGGACCCTCTCCCACACCAGCACATCCCTTCCCCATCCCCACAACCCCAGGACCCCCCCCTGACCCCCCGCCATCAAAGGAAGTGCTGGAAACGGCGCTTGACCTCTGCCGGGAGTGCAGGAAACTCTGCGGCCGGCTTCGTCAGGCCAATTTGGAGAAGTGTTGGGGCAGCACGTTACGCCGTTGCCCAACTTTGGAGAAATTTACTGAAAACCCAGGGAGGGTCACGCAGGTCTGCTGTGGTTCCAGCCTGCGAAGAGTGTCTGTCTCTGGTCACCGCTGTGGTCAACAGCGAGGATTTCATCAGCTTGGGAAGCCAAGAAAGGTGACCACAAAGTACTGTGGCACCCAGGAAGGGATGCACCGAAGGTAGGAGAATATGAGAGCAGCCCCGAGGGATACATTTGCCAGACCCTTTTAAAAAGGCTTTATTTTTTTTTTTTTTCAAAATATACAGTTTATTTACAATTGTAGTGTCTACACTTTTTATATATAACTTTATTCCGAACCTTTAAATATCAGCAGTAAACATTAGAAAAAAAAAAATATAATAATAATCACAGGATCAGCAAAAAAAAAAAAAAAGGCATCTCGTAGCAATTCTGTTTCATTGGATGTTGAGTTTCAAGTAGTCACTGTCTACAAAAAACCGTGAACTTGACGAATCTGGCAGAAAGATACGGGGGCACCGGTTAGAATAAGGCAAAAATCCAGACCCGTGGGGACCCCCACCCCAAGGGCTGCAGGTGGAAAAAACCCTGTGCTGGTTTCGGGGCTGGGAGAAGGACCCGGAATATGGAAGCCCCTCGGCATGAGTTAGATGATAGGGTTAACTGCAGCATGTTGGGCACCCCGTGGAGGGGGTCCAGGGACTCGGGGTGGAGGGGGGCTCTGGTGAGGTGCCGGGGTGGAGGAGGAGGACATTAGGCACTTCATCTCTCAGGCAGCAGACCTGCCCGTGCATCCGTGTCCCGGAGCGGGAGGGCGGTGAGGGAAGGGGCAGGACCCCCTCCCAGGGAGCCCCGCAACCTCCTCCTTCCCCTTTCCCCACATCCTCACCCCCCCCCAGCCCTCCATCCCCAATCCCCCATGGAGCACCACAGCTGGACCACGGGGATGCTCTGGTGTGTGGCCACAGCCCCCGGGAAGGTGGAGGAGTTGGGTGGTGGGCCAGCTGGCCTGCAGGAGGGCTAGGGAGGGATGGAGCTGGCAACCGGGCGTCGCGTCGGG
>NW_015091298.1:115877-124647 GCF_001431845.1 Calidris pugnax | reverse complement strand
GTTGACGCTTGATGCTATTTTGAGCGCCCCGACCCCTTCTTGCTGTGCCACCAGCAGCGGCAAGGCTCTCCCAGGGCTCTGTCACACCCTGGGCATCAGCTTAGTGCTGGGCAGGAGGACCCTCTCCCACACCAGCACATCCCTTCCCCATCCCCACAACCCCAGGACCCCCCCCTGACCCCCCGCCATCAAAGGAAGTGCTGGAAACGGCGCTTGACCTCTGCCGGGAGTGCAGGAAACTCTGCGGCCGGCTTCGTCAGGCCAATTTGGAGAAGTGTTGGGGCAGCACGTTACGCCGTTGCCCAACTTTGGAGAAATTTACTGAAAACCCAGGGAGGGTCACGCAGGTCTGCTGTGGTTCCAGCCTGCGAAGAGTGTCTGTCTCTGGTCACCGCTGTGGTCAACAGCGAGGATTTCATCAGCTTGGGAAGCCAAGAAAGGTGACCACAAAGTACTGTGGCACCCAGGAAGGGATGCACCGAAGGTAGGAGAATATGAGAGCAGCCCCGAGGGATACATTTGCCAGACCCTTTTAAAAAGGCTTTATTTTTTTTTTTTTTCAAAATATACAGTTTATTTACAATTGTAGTGTCTACACTTTTTATATATAACTTTATTCCGAACCTTTAAATATCAGCAGTAAACATTAGAAAAAAAAAAATATAATAATAATCACAGGATCAGCAAAAAAAAAAAAAAAGGCATCTCGTAGCAATTCTGTTTCATTGGATGTTGAGTTTCAAGTAGTCACTGTCTACAAAAAACCGTGAACTTGACGAATCTGGCAGAAAGATACGGGGGCACCGGTTAGAATAAGGCAAAAATCCAGACCCATGGGGACCCCCACCCCAAGGGCTGCAGGTGGAGAAAACCCTGTGCTGGTTTCGGGGCCGGGAGAAGGACCCGGAATATGGAAGCCCCTCGGCATGAGTTAGATGACAAGGTTAACTGCAGCATGTTGGGCACCCCAGGGTGGGTGTCCAGGGACTTGGGGTGGAGGGGGGCTCTGGTGAGGTGCTGGGGTGGAGGAGGAGGACATTAGGCACTTCATCTCTCAGGCAGCAGACCTGCCCGTGCATCCGTGTCCTGGAGCGGGAGGGCGGCGAGGAAGGGGCAGGACCCCCTCCCAGGGAGCCCCGCAACCGCCTCCTTCCCCTTTCCCCACATCCTCGCCCCCCCCCAGCCCTCCATCCCCAATCCCCCATGGAGCACCACAGCTGGACCACGGGGATGCTCTGGTGTGTGGCCACAGCCCCCAGGAAGGTGGAGGAGTTGGGTGGTGGGCCAGCCGGCCTCCAGGAGGGCTAGGGAGGGATGGAGCTGGCAACCGGGCGCCGCGCTGGGACCGTCAATCCTCCTTCTCGAAGGTCTCCTCAGGGATGAGCGTCCGGAAGGGGTGATCCCAAAAGCGGGTGCTGATGCCAAAGCCTGTGGGGAGGGGAGAAGGGGCACCGCCGTCACCGGGATGCCACCGGGGACAGCACAACCCTCCACATTAACCAAGCTGGGGCCACCATTGCCAAGAAGGGCTGGGAGCAGCGGGCACGAGGGGCAGGTAACTGGGATGGGATGTCACCTGAAGGTGACATGAGGCTGACAGTGACACCAGGGCCAGGTGGTCCCCCTCCCCAGAGAGGCTGGTGAGGAAGGAGCGCTCATGTTTCAGGGAGGGAGGAAGGGCGAGGAGAAGGTGAGGAGGAACAGCAGAGGGAGCAGAAGGAGCTGGCTGGGCCATGCCACCAGCCCCGGCTTATCGGGACGGGGCGTTTTCTCCTAGGAAACCGGGCAAAGGGCAGGTTGAGCAAGCACCGGGGCTGGGGAAGGTGTGGGGCGGAACTGGGGAACCCCAGGGCCTCACCCCGTCTCCGCCAACGCCTCCCTCCCCAGCAGGAGGAGATGCTGCCCCGGGGAACCCACATCCTGGTGCCACCCCTGGAGGGGGGGGTTCTACCTCCGCCCTGGCATCCCCGGGGTGGCACTGATGCCCGCTGGCGAGGTTGGACTGCTGCCTTCGCCCCACCACTGCACCAGCCCCCCAGGTGGATGGAGGTCATCCTGCCCCTCTGCTCTGCCCTGGTGAGACCCCATCTGGAGCACTGGGACCAGTTCTGGGCTCCCCAGTTCCAGAAGGACAGGGAACTGCTGGAGAGGGGACAGCAGAGGCTACAGAGATGGTGAGGGGCCTGGAGCATCTCCCTTCTGAGGAGAGGCTGAGGGACTTGGGTCTTTTGAGTCTGGAGAAGAGAAGGCTGAGGGGGGATCTGATCAATGCTTCTAAATACTTAAAGGGAGGGTCTCAAGAGGACGGGGCCGGTCTTTTTTCAGTGGTGCCCAGGGACAGGACAAGAGGAAATGGGCACAAACTTGAATGTAAGAAGTTCCACCTAAAGATGAGGAGGAACTTCTTTGCTGTGAGGGTGGCAGAGCCCTGGCAGAGGCTGCCCAGGGAGGTGGTGGAGTCTCCTTCTCTGGAGACATTCCAAACCCTCCTGTGCACATTCCTGTGGGACCTGCTCTGGGTGGCCCTGCTTTGGCAGGGGGTTGGACTGGATGATCTCCAGAGGTCCCTTCCAACCACATGGGATTCTATGATTCTCAACCCTGGGGGGCTACGGCAAGTGGTACGTGTCTTCCCCAGCAACACGGCTCTTGGGTTTCCCCAAATCCCAAATATTTCAGAGCATCAGCTGCCCACGCGTGGGCAGGCTGGGCTCCGACAGCCCTTGCCCCCCACCGGCATGCGAGGGGTGGTGGAAAAAGGCAGCATTACCTGATTTTTGGTGTTCAAAGTGGTGCTTGACATGATAAGCCTTCAGTCCATACAGGTAGGTGCCCTTCTTTGGCGAGCCGTAGTGGAGGTAATAGTGCATCATGTCGTAGATGACGTAGCCGCAGAGCCCCCCGACGAACACCGAGAGCCCCAGCACCTCGGGCAGCATGAGCTTCAGGATGCCGTAGAAGAAGCCCATCACCAGCGAGGCTGGCACGGGAGGGAAGACCAGGCGGGAGCTGTCAAAGGGAGACTGGAAGCAGAGAAGGACAGTGGGACAGGCAGCTCCTCACTCACTCCACGTCCCCCCCAGCCCCCAAGAACACCCCTGCAAGGGGTGGTGAAACCCTGGCCCAGGTTGCCCAGAGAGTCCCCCATCCCTGGAGGGGTTCAAGGTCAGGCTTGATGAGGCTCTGAGTGACCTCATCACTCTAGTGATGAGGTCTAGTTGAAGATATGCATACAAATACCTAAGGGAGGGTGTCAGGAGGCTGGGACTGGTCTTTTTTCAGTGGTGCCCAGGGACAGGACAAGAGGAAATGGGCACAAACTTGAGTATAAGAAGTTCCACCTAAACATGAGGAGGAACTTCTTTGCTGTGAGGGTGGCAGAGCCCTGGCAGAGGCTGCCCAGGGAGGTGGTGGAGTCTCCTTCTCTGGAGACATTCAAAGCCCACCTGGACACGTTCCTGTGGGACCTGCTCTGGGTGGCCCTGCTCTGGCAGGGGGTTGGACTAGATGATCTCCAGAGGTCCCTTTCAACCCCATGTCATTCTATGTCCCTGCACATTCCAACCCCATGGGATTCTATGATTCTATGTCCCTGCACGTTGCAGGGGGGTGGGACTAGATGACCTTTAAAGGTCCCTTCCAACCCAAACCATTCTGCGAGCGGGGACACCCATTTGGGAAAAACCAACACCGAGAAACCCTCCCCAGCAGCAAGACCAGCCCCTTGCCCACAACACCGAGGTGACCAGGTGGCTTTGGCTGGCAGGTCCCCGAGCTTCACAGGGGAACGTTTCCTCCAGTGAAGCTAGAGGGAGCCCATGGTTTTGTTTTGGTTTGGTTTTTTTCCCCAAGTCTTCCCCCTTGGCCCAACCAACCGGAGCTCGCAGGTTTGACTCCGGGCTCCTCCAAAAGCCCGTCTTGCAGCCCTCCCCGGTATTGGGTAAGGGCTCGGGGCGAAGATGCCACCGAGTCACGTTGAACACGCAGGGACGGGCTCCGCCTGAGCAAAGGGCAGCGGTTCCCACGGCCCCGAGGGAGGCGTGGGCTGCGACGCACCTTGTGATGCTGCCCGTGCAGCAAGAAGTGCAGCGTGATCAGATAGTAGTTGCTGGCGGGCGGCTTCATGTGGAAGACGAAGCGGTGGATGAGGTACTCGAGCAGGGACCACAGGAACATCCCCAGGAGGAAGATGAAGGGGAAGTAGTATTTGTGGACGGGGATGGAGTACTCTGCGCCGGGAAGAAGGGGCAGCGGTCGGCAGGTCAGGAGAGAGGGGCAGCTGCTCTTACCCATCGCCATCATCGGGGCCACGCTCAGCTCTCCCACCCTCTCATCCTCCTGCCCCGAGCTTCCCCAAGGACCTGCTTTCCCCAAGCATCTCTCCAAACCACATTTTCCCTTCTATTCCCATTAATTTACACTCTTTATGGCTGAGGGGAGACCTTATCAATGCTGACAAGTATCTCAAGGGTGGGTTGAAGGAGGAGGGAGCCAGACTCTTTTCAGTGGTTCCCAGTGACAGGACGAGGGGCAACGGGCACAAGCTGGAACAGAAGAGGTTCCACTCAAATATGAGGAGAAACTTCTTCACAGTGAGGGTGGCAGAGCCCTGGAAGAGGCTGCCCAGGGAGGGTGTGGAGTCCCCTTCCTTGGAGATTTTCAAGACCCGCCTGGATGCTCCTGAGTAACATGCTCTAGCTCTGGGCAATCCTGCTTCAGCAGGGGAGTTGGACTAGATGATCTCTATGGTCCCTTCCAACTCTAAAATTCAGTGAAATTCAGTGAAATTCTCGCTGCCGCAAGGAGCCGGCGAGGGGGGGGTTTCCCCTGCATCCCAGATGCCAACGGGGACCTGGCCGTGTCCTTACAAAGCTGCTTTGCCCGACAGAAGAAGGCAAGGGGGACCTTATCTGCGCAGGCAGAACTCGTGACAGTTCAAAGTGCGTTGCTGGCATTGTGTATTTTTTATGTTGGGGGGGGGGGAATAAAAAGAATAGGTTTGTTGGGCACTTTCCCCCGCAGAGCATTTCTCAGCCACCTCCTCCTTTCAGAGCCAGCTGCCAGCCCTGCGTCCTCGCTAGCAGAATTCAGATCCTCCACCCCCACCTCCACCCAGCAGATTAATTTTTTTTTGGGGGTGGAGGGGGGGGGGGAAAATAGAAATAATCCTTTGGCAGCAAGGTGCCGAATGCCCCAAGGAGGAGGGTGCAACAGGCGCTCCACCCCGCAGCCGGGCACAGCTGGCACAGGGTGGCACCTTGCAAAAAAAAAATAAAAAAAAAAATAGGGAGCCCAGCAAAAAAAAGGCAACAAAAAAATTAAAAAAAAAAAAAAAGCACAACAAAGAAGACAGGCTGCCCGGCTTGTTATTCCCGGGGGAGCAGACAGTGGGAGATTCAGGGGCAGAGGCTCTGGGCGAACAAGCCCTGCTCTGTGTGATGCCGGCGGCGCTGAGAGCCGGGTTTGTTCGCCCGCCACGCCAGCGGCCACCAGCCCGGTCCCAGGGTGGGTGGCAGCGGGGGGTGACACGCACCCCAGCGCCGGCTGGGATCGTTTTTGGGGATGGAGAAACCAGAGGGAGAGGGCTGCACCCCGGGGCCATTCCCTGTCTCCATCCATCCATCCCTCCCTCCCTCCTGGGGGACCGAATTGGGTGGGTGAGAGGAGAGGACGGAGGTGGGCAAGCTCAGGGTTTGGAGCAGCGCAGGTGGCATCACGCAGGGGACATGATGGTGGCCATGGGGATGGAGGGCTCGCCTGAAGCTCTTGCAGGTGGCTCACGGTGAGCATGCACTGATGGAGGGGTGGGGAAGGGATGCAGAGGTCTCCCTGCTGTCCCCGGCCACGATGCGGGGGGGACTGAGCTGAACCCAAAGGCTCCTCCACCGCTCCTACCTGTGGTGAAGGAGGAGAAGAGCCTGGTGTTGCCCTGGGCGAGGGAGGTGTAGCTGACCCAGCTGAGATAGAGCACCACGGGAGCCCACACGATGAACACCACGTACCTGCGGGGCAGAAGAGATGTCAGAGAGAATTCAAGCCAGCTCCCCCCCCGCCCCCAACCCCTCCAGGGCACGGTGCAGACCCCCGGGGGCTCACCACGCCGTCTTGGAGAGGTACTCGAGGATATCCGAGTGGAAGAGGCGGATGGGTCGATCCACGGGCTGGTGAACCCACTCGTCATACTTCTCCCCCAGGTAGCCCACTTGCCACAGCAAGGGCTTCCGCCAGTCCACCAGGTCCTGGGGGAGCAAGACAGTGGTTTGACCCCCAAACAACCCAGTCTACCAGGTCCTGGGGGAGCAAGACAGTGGTTTGACCCCCAAACGACCCAGTCCACCAGGTCCTGGGGGAGCAAGACAGTGGTTTGACCCCCAAGGAACCCACACACCGCCTGGTCCTGGGGGAGCAAGACAGAGATTTGACCCCAAAAGGACCCACACACCACCTGGTCCACCAGGTCCTGGGGGAGCAAGACAGTGGTTTGACCCCCACGGGACCCACACACCACCCGGTCCACCAGGTCCTGGGGGAGCAAGACAGAGATTTGACCCCAAAAGGACCCACACACCACCTGGTCCACCAGGTCCTGGGGGAGCAAGACAGTGGTTTGACCCCCACGGGACCCACACACCACCCGGTCCACCAGGTCCTGGGGGAGCAAGACAGTGGTTTGACCCCCATGGGACCCACACACCACCCAGTCCACCAGGTCCTGGGGAAGCAAGACAGTAGTTTGACCCCCATGGGACCCACACACCACCAGGTCCTGGGGGAGCAATACAGTAGCTTGACCCCCAAGGGACCCACACACCACCAGATCCTGGGGGAGCAAGACAGTGGTTTGACCCCCAAGGGACCCACACACCACGTGGTCCACCAGGTCCTGGGGGAGCAAGACAGTCGTTTGACCCCCACGGGACCCACACACCACTCGGTCCACCAGGTGTTGAGGGAGCAAGACAGAAGTTTGACCCCCAAGGGACCCACACGCCGCCTGGTCCACCAGGTCCTGGGGGAGCAAGACAGTGGTTTGACCCCCATGGGACCCACACACCACCCAGTCCACCAGGTCCTGGGGAAGCAAGACAGTAGTTTGACCCCCATGGGACCCACACACCACCCCGGTATAGGGCACAAAGCTGCGTCGCATCTGCAGGATTTGGGGCTGCAAACTCCTTCCCATGACCTTCTTACCCCAAGCAGCCCCAACTCACCCCCGTGCCAACGGGTACCTGCTGGGGTTTCAAGGTGAAGGCAGCTGTACCCAGACCTGGCACAGCCTCAGGCCCTGATAACCAAGGCTTTTTCGTGTCCCCCAGGAGCTGCCAAGATAAGATAGTGGGCAACCATACCCCCTGCTCGCTACCCATGCCAGCAAGCCACTAGTAGGACACAGAGCCCATCACCGTGGCATTGCCCCAGCCCAAGGGCTTTTTCTCCTTTGGGCAGCGAGGAGAGAAGCAGAAAAGGCTGAGGAGCAGGGAAAACGGGGTGGGAACCCAAGCCACCGCTCCAGTGGGTGGCTTCAAGAGCACGGAGGGACCCCACGTCCGCCTGGGACAAAAATGAAGAGAGACCCAACCGGCAGCACCACCCTCTGCTCAGCGTCCCCGGACACGTCTGCTGCCGGCCCGGCCGGGTGAGGTGGTTTCTCGGTCACAGCCCTGCCCCCGGGACAGAAACCGCGCTCGCCCAGCCGGGCCCCGAGCCTGGCACCTCGCCATCGGCCACCCCGCACCCCGGCACGGCAACCCCGGCACCCCCCGGCCCTGCCACCCAGGGGGGAGGCAGCTCGGGTCGGGGCATTTCAGGGCAAGGAGCAGAGGTGGGTATTTTAGGTAGGGATGGGGGTGATCACCCAGCCGGGCCCCGAGCCTGGCACCTCTCCGTCAGCCACCCCGCACCCCGGCACGGCAACCCCGGCACCCCCCGGCCCTGCCACCGAGAGGGGAAGCAGCTCGGGTTGGGGCATTTCAGGGCAAGGAGCTGAGGTGGGTATTTTAGGCAGGGATGGGGGTGATCACCCGGGGGGTGGAAAACCAACCCCACCTGGCAGCAGGTGTGTGGGACGGGGATGGAGACACCCTCTTTTTGGGGAAAAGTTATGGCAAAGAGGTCACTTTGGGGTGGCAGATTGGCTTTTGGTGGCGAAATATTAAGATGGGGAGGGGGGGTGAAAGGTGAAAGTTCTCAAGCTCAAAGAAAAACCCCATAAAAATAGTTCAGCAAGATAAAAGCGCGCTGGTGTGCAAGAGAGATAAAAAAAAAAAAGGCACGGGGGCCGGGGGGTGGTGCAGAGGGCAGGGACGGTGTCCAAAGGCACCTTGGGGAACAAATCCCTGCTTCCCCGGGGGTGTGCTCAGAGAGGAGCTTGGGCGAGGAGGGGACCACCCTGACCACATGGGGACCACACGGGGACCACCCTGCCCCGGGCTGGGGGATCCCTTAGTGCTCGTTACCAGCACTCGGTCAAGAGGCAAAAAAAGGAGGAAAAAAATAATAAAATAATAAAGCAAGGCAATAAATAAATAAATAAATAAATGAAGCAAGGTGTGGCTTTGGCAACACGTCCCGCTCGAAGGGCACAGCCGCTGTCAGAGAAAGCCATCTCCACCCACGTGGGAGCCTCCCAGCGCGGCTGCGCCTGGGCAATAAAGCCGGAGCGATGCCGGCTGCTCCGGGAGAAAGGGCAGGAGCAGCCGGATCAGCTCCCATCCCTCCCGCATCCCAGCGGGCCAGCAGAAAGCCAGGGATGCAGGGAAGAGGGGAG
>NW_015091298.1:105730-115867 GCF_001431845.1 Calidris pugnax | reverse complement strand
CCCCCCCCCCCCCAAGCTCTCACCTTCTCCTCGTCCACCGGTTTGCAGCGGGGGTCCATCCCCCTTGGAGTCTGGGCGGTGGTGTCCACCTCCTTCTCATCCACGGGCTCAGGGTAGATCTGGAAAGAGAGGAAAGGAGGGAAAAAACCCCCTGTGGTGAAGCCCTGGTGGGGACAGTGGTGGCCGTGCCACCCAGGGGCAGAGCTCGCTTGCTCCTGCCTGCTAAATAAATAAGGGGAGGGAAAAAAAATAATAATCTGCTGAATTTAAGCCAGACAGTTCCTGCAGAGCAGGTTCCCGAGGGATGCGGCTGCTGGCGAGCTCTGCTCCAAACCTTCTCCCACTCTTGGGGTTGTTTTTTTTTGGAAAATTCCCCCCTGCCAGCTCAGTTTTCCGACCACCCCAGGGTGTTGGGAAGCGGAGGCTGCGGTGCCCCCGGGGCCAGCCTTTCCCCCACGGCACTGCCGTGGCACCGCTCACCTTCCCGTGGGCCAGTGGCCCAGCCAGTGCCAGCTGGAGCCAGAGCCACTCCTGCAAAAGCCACCAGCATCCCTGGGTTGGTCCTCAGGATGCCAGGGCTGGGCTACCAAATCTCCACCTGGCTAAGCCCAGCTGGGTGCTTTGGTCCCCAAGGGAGCTGGGCTACCAGCAGCACGGCCGGTGCCACCAACCACCCTGGTTCTGGGCACAATGGGGAAAAAAATGCAGCTTGCCATGGGGGAAAGGGCAAAATGCCCTTTGTGTGGTGCCACCAGGCTGGTCACCTCAGCCACATGAGGTGGGGGCTTGGCTTTGGCTAGAGAGGGGACGCCGAGCGGGACAGGGGAGGTCCCGGTGTGGCGGAAACAGCAGGATGGAGCCCGGGCTGCCGTCCCCCTGGCTGAAAAACAGGAGAAACCTGCCTCGTCTGATGCTTGGAAGCCAAAGCACCGCCGGCTGCCAGCACCTTCCCTGGCACTGCCAGCTCCGGTGCCGGCTCCGCCGCCGAGCGGGGGGCTCGGGGAGGCCGCAGCGTGCCCATGCAAGCCCCGAGCTGGCCGTGCCCCCCAGCAGCCCATCGGCTGGCCGGGCAGGCTTTGTGTGGTGCCACCAGGCTGGTCACCTCAGCCACATGAGGTGGGGGCTTGGTTTTGGCTAGAGAGGGGACGCCGAGAGGGACAGGGGACGTCCCGGTGTGGTGGCAGCAGCAGGATGGAGCCCGGGCTGCCGTCCCGCTGGCTGAAAAACAGGAGAAACCTGCCTCGTCTGATGCTTGGAAGCCAAAGCACCGCCGGCTGCCAGCACCTTCCCTGGCACTGCCAGCTCCGGTGCCGGCTCCGCCGCCGAGCGGGGGGCTCGGGGAGGCCGCAGCGTGCCCATGCAAGCCCCGAGCTGGCCGTGCCCCCCAGCAGCCCATCGGCTGGCCGGGCAGGACGTGCCAAACATGCCTTTTTTTTTTTTTTCCTCCCTCTTTGTCACCTTGAGTTACCCATTAACCCGGCAGCAGGGTACGGCGCGGCACGGCGCGGCACAGCAATGCCCGCCGGCGTTCCCCGCTCGCAACGGGGCAAGGTTTTGTCCCCGGCAGCCTCGACGGATGCTCTCCCGGCTTGTTCCCTTTCCCTTCAATCCCACGGCATCCCGGTTGGGAAGAGGGATGGGGGACACACCGGGATGCAGGAGGGATGAGTGCCACCTCGCCGGGGAGGACAGGACTTTACTCCGTGCCGCAGTGGTGACGCCGAGGCAGGGCCTGGCTGCTGTTTGCCCACACCGGGCACTCCTTGCCAGCTGGGCTACCACCTCCTTTCCTGGGCTAGCTGGATTCGGAGCCTCATCCCAATGGAAAGGGAGCTGCCCTACCCAGCCCCGAGGCAGCCCTCGGGCGACAGGGCAGGATATTTCCAGGGCAGGATATTCCCAGCCAGGTTGGGCTTGAGCAGGCATCAATTTTACCTCTCCTCCCTCTCCAAAAGTCCCCCCCTCCCCAGTATTTCCAGCTCTGTCCTCTAACCAGACACCCCAAAACTCCAGGGGAGGCATCCCGCCTGGAAACCCAGCCCAGGGTGGCCAAGTTATTGGGGTTTTGCCTCCCCCACCCCGCCCAGTGCGGGTGCTTTGGAAGAAAATTTGGCTTTTAAGAGGCTTCTCCATCCCCCCAAGGAACGAGCCCACCTCAACGCTGGCAGGAAGGATGCGTAAGAGGGTTGGGCTGCCACAACACCCCGGCACCTCTCCTCCCCTTTCCAAAATGCCCACGTGCTTCCAACACGGCCACGGGCTTCCCCGTCCTCCCAGGGCAGGGAGAGAGACAGGGGGGGCTTGGACCCCATCTCCCAGGATGATCCCTGGCTCCCCCTCACCAGGATGGGGAGGATTTGAAATGCCTTCACCCTGCGTGCCTCGCCTGAATCACCACCTCCTCCTCCTCCTCTTTCTCAGCAGGGGAGCAGGAGGAAGGCTCTTCTTGCTCACCCCAGGGTTGGCACCCAAAGGACGGGCAACCATGGTGCAAGCAGGGTGGGAGCCATGTCTGCGTGCCCCAGCTTGCTCCCCACAGCAGTGGCAAGCTCCTGCCTGCCCCATGGGGCACCGAGCCCCACCACCACCCGGGGCTTCTGCCTCTCCTCCTCCTCCTCCTCATAAAAGGTGGGTTTGAAGGAGGCCAAAGGGGTCTGTTGGTCCGTGGGTGACGCTGATGCACCCGAGTCATCCCCCGGGGCAAACAGGTCCTGCCAGGAAGGATGGGCAAGAGGCCATGATGGAAGAGCAGGGAAAGTCAACACCTATCGCTGTGCCACCGCCCTGGTGCCAGCTCTCCTGGTGACCGGGTGACCCGGTGGCATCCCACCACCCCGCTCAGTGACAGCCCGATGCCCGTGACACCTCCTCGCATCAGCAAAACTGGGGAGAGAGAGGGTCTGGCGCGGGGTTTTGATGTGCCCCAGGATGCAGGAGGAGCTGGAAACCTCCCCCCCTGGACCACACACAGGGCGATGCTGCCCCCAGACCCACATTTTCCACCCGTGCCCACCCTTCTGCCCAACAAGTCAACGCCCTCCCCCCCTCCCCAAAAGCCCTGCCGTGCCCTTCCATCGCCTTCCCCGAGCTCCAAAATGACTCCACTCGCTGCTGTCCCACCATGAGATGAGCCACCCCGGCCACGTGGGCTCAGGTGTGTGGCAGGGGGACATCCCCCAAAGAGGGCAGGGACCCCCCGGGAGGTGCCCACCCAGGGTGGCAACGCTCCCAGCATCACCGTCCCACCAGCACGGCCGTCCCCAGAGCCCCACGGGGCTGCATCTCAGCAATGGGCGCAGCAAGGAGGTGGAAGGTAACTTATCCTTATAAAAATAATAATAAAAAATAATTAATAATAAAAAAAAAGAAGCTGCTTCTTGTGACACCACCAAAGGGCATGCGAGCGCCTACGTGGAAGCGAGCTGGGGCTGGGAGGGAGAGCCAGGACAAGCCTGGTGAGAGGAAGAGGAGGACGCCAGCCCCGAGAGGGACGAGGGGATTTACTGTGACTCAAGGCCACATCACACACCCCCGGGAGGCGGTGATGAAAGTGCTCTCCTTGCTTAAATTGGAGGGGTAATTAGATGATCCAGTTTTCCCTCTAGCGAGGCGGCTAAAAATCCACCGTCTAAGTTTTGGGTAATTAGGGCTTCTCCCTTTGATCTCCCCTGTACCTTCGGTTTGCATAGATAACCAAAGTTTGGGGGTTAATTTGTCTGTGGCCAAAGGGGGCTTGGGTGAGTGACGCCAAAGAGGGACCTGCAGCCTCCCGAGAGCCGGAGGAAGGGGTGTCAGCAGGATGAAGGCCAGCTCTCATCTTCCTCTTTGCCTCTCCTCCATTAACAGTTGGGTTTTTTTGGGGGGTTTTTTGTTTGGTTGGTTGGTTTTTTCTTTCCCTTCTCTTGCAAAACCCTCGAAGTCCCCTGGGGTGAGCAGGGCAGGGGGGGGATGCTGGATGGCTCAGCCCTGGCACCTCCGAGAGACACCGGCAAAACCAAGGGGGGGACCAAGAGCTCGGAGCCAGGGGGGTTTTTTGTTTGGTTGGTTGGTTTTTTCTTTCCCTTCTCTTGCAAAACCCTCGAAGTCCCCTGGGGTGAGCAGGGCAGGGGGGGGATGCTGGATGGCTCAGCCCTGGCACCTCCGAGAGACACCAGCAAAACCATGAGGGGACCAAGAGCTCAGAGCCAAAGCGATGCTCCACCTCCTCCAGAGAGCTGCTCGGGGGTCCAGCTGCCCAAAAAGCAGCCAAAGCAAGAACCCAAGTGCATCTCCCTCCAACGGGGTTTTTTTGGGGGGGGTGGTGGCGAGCCGAGCAGCTCACACACATAGGCTGTGTGCAACGCAGTGATTTATTTCCCTTTGGGGGGGGACGGTGGCAAGCCCGGCAGAGCAGCTCACACACGTGGGGTGTGTGCGACGCAGTGATTTCCTTTTTTTTTTTTCTTTTTTGCCCCCTTCCTTCTCCCCCCTCCTCCGTGTTCCAGCCCGGGATGGTGTCTGTGGTGCCAGGCAGTGTGTGATCTCCCTGCGTCCCCGGCGTTATCACCCCCTCTATTTGCACTGGGACGGTGGTGGCAATTCCCTTCAGCGCGGGCTGCGGCGGCGGCGCCAGAACCCGTTTGGCCGGTACCTTCCTTCGCCCCAACCCGTCGGGCTCGTCACGCCCGCGAGGAGGAGGAGGAGGAAGAAGAAGAGAGAGGTGGTGGCAACAGAGTGTCCCAACAGAGGAAGGTGCCATGGCTGGGATGAGGGAAAAGAGCAGGCGTTTGCAGCCAGACGGAACAAAGCCCCGTCTGTGGCGCTGCCACCGATGGAGGCTGCATCGCGGGGAGGAGGAGGAGGAGGAGAACCAGGGAGTGCAAACATCAGTCCACAGGGACCGAACGGTCACCGACCCCGCCGGGATGTCCCCGAGGGGATAAATGGCCGCTGGGGCTGGCAAAAGGGGCCCCAGCTGCTCGGGGCATCCCGCCCATGGCGTGCCGGCGAGGGCTGGGAATCGGGGTGGCAGCCCCCGGTGCCGTGGTGTCTCCTGGAAGTTCAGCTGGTGGTGGTGGCACTTCCCCGGGGTGGTTTCCCTTCCGCCTGGGCATGAGCACGGCGCTGGCGCGGCCAGGAGGGTGCTGAGTCACGGCCACCCTTGCCCCACGCCGGGACAACCGGGGAGGTGGCCGGGCTCCTCTCCCCAGTAGGCCCTGGTGACAGCACCCCAGTAGTCCCTGGCCACCCCAGGAAGGGTGTCCTGAACCCATCGCCCACCCCGTGCCACCTGGCCCTGCTAAAACCAACCTCGGGCTGCGTGTCCCCATCTCCAGCAACCCTCTGGAGACCCCACCACCAACCCACCACCCATCAGCCCTGCCTCCCAGCATGGGGACGGGACGGAATGTGACCATGGGGTGGGACCCCATGGATACTGGGCTCTGCGCACCGGGGACACGATCCATCTCTGGCCCTCAGGAGCCTGCACCCTACACATCTCGGGATCCTCTGCACCTCAGACCCCACAGACGCCGGCCCCATAGATGCTGGCAGCCCCACAGACCTCCCCAGAGCCACTGTGCCCCACGCACCCAGATCTCTGCACCCCATACACCCCAGGTTTCACCCACACAGGACCCCGGGAGCCTCCAACACCCCCTGCCCCATACACCCCTCGTGCCCCATACGCCCCAGACCCTCCACAGGTGGGACCCCGAGCGTCCTGTGCAGCTCAGGCCCAACACACACCACTCCCCTTATGGCTCAGACCTGGACCTGGGTGCCCTATGCACCCTATATGCTACACGCACCCCAAAGACTCCATGCCCCATACGTCCCAGACCCCACACAGCCTCTGCATGTCCTATATGGCTTGGGTCCTGAGAAGCCTGGACCTGGGGTGCCCTATAGACCCTGTATGGCTCAGGACCTGCACAGCACAGCCCTGGGGTACCCTATAGACCCAGTGCCCCCAGACTTGGGGTGCTCTATAGACCCTGCACCGCTCCGATCCTGCCCTGCACAGACCTGGGGCACCCTATAGACTCTGTACATCCCACACCTGGGATACCCCTGAACTGCCACACCCTACAGCCCTGGGACACCCCAGCCCCGGGGCACCCTATAGACTCCGTACAGCCCGGATCCTGCCCAGCCCAGACCCGGGACTCCGCATACCTGAGGCACCCTATAGGCTCGGGACATCCCGGACCTGGAGTACCCTATAGACCCTGTATATCCCACACCCGGGACACCCCAGATCTAGAGCACCCTATAGATTCCCTACACTCCAGACTCAGGACACACCTCACAGCCTCCATACGCCCCGGATCCCACCCAGCCCAGATCCGGGACACCCCAGACCTGAGGCACATTATAGACCCTGTACAACCCAGGACACCCCAGTCCCAGGGCACCCTATAGACTCCATACACCCCGGATCCCACCCAGCCTGGACCTAGGACAGCCCGGTCCTGGGGCACCCTATAGGCTCTCTACAACCTGGGACACCTTAGACCTGGGACATCCTACAGACTCCTGGATACCCCAGATGCCGCCCAGCACAGACCCGGGACACCCTACAGGCTCTCCACACCCCAGACCCAGGACACCCCTGACCCAGGGCACCCTATAGACTCTCTACACCCCGCACCTGGAACACCCTACAGACTCCATACCCCCCAGCTCCTGCCTAGCCTGGACCAGGGACATCCCATAGACTCTCTACACTCCAGACCCAGGGCACCCCGGACCTGGAACACCCCACAGACTCCATACACCCCAGCTCCTGCCCAGCCCGGACCTGGGACACCCTGGACCTTGGGCACCCTATAGACTCTCTACACCCCAGATCCAGGACACCCTGGACTTGGAACACCCCACAGACTCCGTACACCCCAGCTCCTGCCCGGGAACACCCCACAGACTCCATACCCCCCAGCTCCTGCCCAGCCTGGACCAGGGACATCCCATAGACTGTCTACACTCCAGACCCAGGGCACCCCAGACTCCGTACACCCCAGCTCCTGCCCAGCCCGGACCCGGGGCACCCTGGACCTTGGGCACCCTATAGACTCTCTACACCCCAGATCCAGGACACCCTGGACCTGGAACACCCCACAGACTCCATACGCCCCAGCTCCTGCCCAGCCCACACCTGGGACACCCTATAGACCCTCTACACCCCAGACCTGGGACACCCTATAGACTCTCTAAACCCCAGAATTGGGACACTCCTGACTTAAGGCACCCTATAGACTCTCTACACCCTAGACCCGGGGCACCCCGAACCTGGAACACCCCATAGACTCCATACGCCCCATGGACTCCACACACCCCAGCTCCTGCCCAGCCCAGAGCCTGGGCTCCCTATAGACTTTCTACACCCCAAACCTGGGACACCCTGGACCTGGAACACCCCATAGACTCCATACGACCCACATCCCATAGACTCCATACACCCCAGCTCCTGCCCAGCCCGCACCTGGGGCTCCCTATAGACTTTCTACACCCCAAACCTGGGACACCCCGAACCTGGAACACCCCATAGACTCCATACACCCCACGGACTCCACACACCCCAGCTCCTGCCCAGCCCGCACTCGGGGGTCCCCGTAGACTGCGCACACCCCAGACCCGGGGCCACCCCCGAACCCTGGAGCACCCTGGGACATCCTACAGACTCCTGGATACCCCAGATGCCGCCCAGCACAGACCCGGGACACCCTACAGGCTCTCCACACCCCAGACCCAGGACACCCCTGACCCAGGGCACCCTATAGACTCTCTACACCCCGCACCTGGAACACCCTACAGACTCCATACCCCCCAGCTCCTGCCTAGCCTGGACCAGGGACATCCCATAGACTCTCTACACTCCAGACCCAGGGCACCCCGGACCTGGAACACCCCACAGACTCCATACACCCCAGCTCCTGCCCAGCCCGGACCTGGGACACCCTGGACCTTGGGCACCCTATAGACTCTCTACACCCCAGATCCAGGACACCCTGGACTTGGAACACCCCACAGACTCCGTACACCCCAGCTCCTGCCCGGCCCACACCTGGGACACCCTATAGACCCTCTACACCCCAGACCTAGGACACTCCTGACCTGGGACACCCTATAGACTTTCTACACCCCAAACCTGGAACACCCCGTAGACTCTCTACACCCTAAACCCGGGGCACTCCTGACCTGAGGCACCCTATAGACTCTCTACACCCTAGACCCGGGGCACGCTGAGCCTGGAACACCCCATAGACTTCATACGACCCACACCCCATAGACTCCATACACCCCACAGACTCCACACACCCCAGCTCTTGCCCAGTGACCTGGGGCACCCTATAGACTCTCCACACCCAGGACCTGGAACACCCCACAGACTCCATACCCCCCAGCTCCTGCCCAGCCTGGACCAGGGACATCCCATAGACTGTCTACACTCCAGACCCAGGGCACCCCAGACTCCGTACACCCCAGCTCCTGCCCAGCCCGGACCCGGGGCACCCTGGACCTTGGGCACCCTATAGACTCTCTACACCCCAGATCCAGGACACCCTGGACCTGGAACACCCCACAGACTCCATACGCCCCAGCTCCTGCCCAGCCCACACCTGGGACACCCTATAGACCCTCTACACCCCAGACCTGGGACACCCTATAGACTCTCTAAACCCCAGAATTGGGACACTCCTGACTTAAGGCACCCTATAGACTCTCTACACCCTAGACCCGGGGCACCCCGAACCTGGAACACCCCATAGACTCCATACGCCCCATGGACTCCACACACCCCAGCTCCTGCCCAGCCCAGACCTGGGACACCCTATAGACTCTCTATACCCCAAACCTGGGACACTCCTGACCTGGGACACCCTATAGACTTTCTACACCCCAAACCTGGAACACCCCGTAGACTCTCTACACCCTAAACCCGGGGCACTCCTGACCTGAGGCACCCTATAGACTCTCTACACCCTAAACCCGGGGCACTCCTGACCTGGGGCACCCTATAGACTCTCCACACCCAGGACCTGGAACACCCCACAGACTCCATACCCCCCAGCTCCTGCCCAGCCTGGACCAGGGACATCCCATAGACTGTCTACACTCCAGACCCAGGGCACCCCAGACTCCGTACACCCCAGCTCCTGCCCAGCCCGGACCCGGGGCACCCTGGACCTTGGGCACCCTATAGACTCTCTACACCCCAGATCCAGGACACCCTGGACCTGGAACACCCCACAGACTCCATACGCCCCAGCTCCTGCCCAGCCCACACCTGGGACACCCTATAGACCCTCTACACCCCAGACCTGGGACACCCTATAGACTCTCTAAACCCCAGAATTGGGACACTCCTGACTTAAGGCACCCTATAGACTCTCTACACCCTAGACCCGGGGCACCCCGAACCTGGAACACCCCATAGACTCCATACGCCCCATGGACTCCACACACCCCAGCTCCTGCCCAGCCCAGAGCCTGGGCTCCCTATAGACTTTCTACACCCCAAACCCGGAACACCCTGGACCTGGAACACCCCATAGACTCCATACGACCCACATCCCATAGACTCCATACACCCCAGCTCCTGCCCAGCCCGCACCTGGGGCTCCCTATAGACTTTCTACACCCCAAACCTGGGACACCCCGAACCTGGAACACCCCATAGACTCCATACACCCCACGGACTCCACACACCCCAGCTCCTGCCCAGCCCAGAGCCTGGGCTCCCTATAGACTTTCTACACCCCAAACCTGGGACACCCTGGACCTGGAACACCCCATAGACTCCATACGACCCACATCCCATAGACTCCATACACCCCAGCTCCTGCCCAGCCCGCACCTGGGGCTCCCTATAGACTTTCTACACCCCAAACCTGGGACACCCCGAACCTGGAACACCCCATAGACTCCATACACCCCACGGACTCCACACACCCCAGCTCCTGCCCAGCCCGCACTCGGGGGTCCCCGTAGACTGCGCACACCCCAGACCCGGGGCCACCCCCGAACCCTGGAGCACCCGGGGGGGTTACCTGCTCGTCGCCGCTCTCCATGTCCCCCACGTAGTACTGCTCCAGCCAGCGGCGGGCGTTGGCGGAGTGCCGGTGGGGGGGTCCGTCCAGGGCCCGGCTCACG
>NW_015091298.1:95227-99143 GCF_001431845.1 Calidris pugnax | reverse complement strand
GGGGGGGGACGGTGGCAAGCCCGGCAGAGCAGCTCACACACGTGGGGTGTGTGCGACGCAGTGATTTCCTTTTTTTTTTTTCTTTTTTGCCCCCTTCCTTCTCCCCCCTCCTCCGTGTTCCAGCCCGGGATGGTGTCTGTGGTGCCAGGCAGTGTGTGATCTCCCTGCGTCCCCGGCGTTATCACCCCCTCTATTTGCACTGGGACGGTGGTGGCAATTCCCTTCAGCGCGGGCTGCGGCGGCGGCGCCAGAACCCGTTTGGCCGGTACCTTCCTTCGCCCCAACCCGTCGGGCTCGTCACGCCCGCGAGGAGGAGGAGGAGGAAGAAGAAGAGAGAGGTGGTGGCAACAGAGTGTCCCAACAGAGGAAGGTGCCATGGCTGGGATGAGGGAAAAGAGCAGGCGTTTGCAGCCAGACGGAACAAAGCCCCGTCTGTGGCGCTGCCACCGATGGAGGCTGCATCGCGGGGAGGAGGAGGAGGAGGAGAACCAGGGAGTGCAAACATCAGTCCACAGGGACCGAACGGTCACCGACCCCGCCGGGATGTCCCCGAGGGGATAAATGGCCGCTGGGGCTGGCAAAAGGGGCCCCAGCTGCTCGGGGCATCCCGCCCATGGCGTGCCGGCGAGGGCTGGGAATCGGGGTGGCAGCCCCCGGTGCCGTGGTGTCTCCTGGAAGTTCAGCTGGTGGTGGTGGCACTTCCCCGGGGTGGTTTCCCTTCCGCCTGGGCATGAGCACGGCGCTGGCGCGGCCAGGAGGGTGCTGAGTCACGGCCACCCTTGCCCCACGCCGGGACAACTGGGGAGGTGGCCGGGCTCCTCTCCCCAGTAGGCCCTGGTGACAGCACCCCAGTAGTCCCTGGCCACCCCAGGAAGGGTGTCCTGAACCCATCGCCCACCCCGTGCCACCTGGCCCTGCTAAAACCAACCTCGGGCTGCGTGTCCCCATCTCCAGCAACCCTCTGGAGACCCCACCACCAACCCACCACCCATCAGCCCTGCCTCCCAGCATGGGGACGGGACGGAATGTGACCATGGGGTGGGACCCCATGGATACTGGGCTCTGCGCACCGGGGACACGATCCATCTCTGGCCCTCAGGAGCCTGCACCCTACACATCTCGGGATCCTCTGCACCTCAGACCCCACAGACGCCGGCCCCATAGATGCTGGCAGCCCCACAGACCTCCCCAGAGCCACTGTGCCCCACGCACCCAGATCTCTGCACCCCATACACCCCAGGTTTCACCCACACAGGACCCCGGGAGCCTCCAACACCCCCTGCCCCATACACCCCTCGTGCCCCATACGCCCCAGACCCTCCACAGGTGGGACCCCGAGCGTCCTGTGCAGCTCAGGCCCAACACACACCACTCCCCTTATGGCTCAGACCTGGACCTGGGTGCCCTATGCACCCTATATGCTACACGCACCCCAAAGACTCCATGCCCCATACGTCCCAGACCCCACACAGCCTCTGCATGTCCTATATGGCTTGGGTCCTGAGAAGCCTGGACCTGGGGTGCCCTATAGACCCTGTATGGCTCAGGACCTGCACAGCACAGCCCTGGGGTACCCTATAGACCCAGTGCCCCCAGACTTGGGGTGCTCTATAGACCCTGCACCGCTCCGATCCTGCCCTGCACAGACCTGGGGCACCCTATAGACTCTGTACATCCCACACCTGGGATACCCCTGAACTGCCACACCCTACAGCCCTGGGACACCCCAGCCCCGGGGCACCCTATAGACTCCGTACAGCCCGGATCCTGCCCAGCCCAGACCCGGGACTCCGCATACCTGAGGCACCCTATAGGCTCGGGACATCCCGGACCTGGAGTACCCTATAGACCCTGTATATCCCACACCCGGGACACCCCAGATCTAGAGCACCCTATAGATTCCCTACACTCCAGACTCAGGACACACCTCACAGCCTCCATACGCCCCGGATCCCACCCAGCCCAGATCCGGGACACCCCAGACCTGAGGCACATTATAGACCCTGTACAACCCAGGACACCCCAGTCCCAGGGCACCCTATAGACTCCATACACCCCGGATCCCACCCAGCCTGGACCTAGGACAGCCTGGTCCTGGGGCACCCTACAGGCTCTCTACAACCTGGGACACCTTAGACCTGGGACATCCTACAGACTCCTGGATACCCCAGATGCCGCCCAGCACAGACCCGGGACACCCTACAGGCTCTCCACACCCCAGACCCAGGACACCCCTGACCCAGGGCACCCTATAGACTCTCTACACCCCGCACCTGGAACACCCTACAGACTCCATACCCCCCAGCTCCTGCCTAGCCTGGACCAGGGACATCCCATAGACTCTCTACACTCCAGACCCAGGGCACCCCGGACCTGGAACACCCCACAGACTCCATACACCCCAGCTCCTGCCCAGCCCGGACCTGGGACACCCTGGACCTTGGGCACCCTATAGACTCTCTACACCCCAGATCCAGGACACCCTGGACTTGGAACACCCCACAGACTCCGTACACCCCAGCTCCTGCCCGGCCCACACCTGGGACACCCTATAGACCCTCTACACCCCAGACCTAGGACACTCCTGACCTGGGACACCCTATAGACTTTCTACACCCCAAACCTGGAACACCCCGTAGACTCTCTACACCCTAAACCCGGGGCACTCCTGACCTGAGGCACCCTATAGACTCTCTACACCCTAGACCCGGGGCACGCTGAGCCTGGAACACCCCATAGACTTCATACGACCCACACCCCATAGACTCCATACACCCCACAGACTCCACACACCCCAGCTCTTGCCCAGCCCAGACCTGGGACACCCTATAGACTCTCTATACCCCAAACCTGGGACACTCCTGACCTGGGACACCCTATAGACTCTCTACACCCCAAACCTGGGACACCCCGGACCTGGAACACCCCGTAGACTCCATACGCCCCATGGACTCCATACACCCCACCTCCTGCCCAGCCTGGACCCAGCCCCAGCTCCTGCCCAGCCCACACCTGGGACACCCTATAGACCCTCTACACCCCAGACCTGGGACACCCTATAGACTCTCTAAACCCCAGAATTGGGACACTCCTGACTTAAGGCACCCTATAGACTCTCTACACCCTAGACCCGGGGCACCCCGAACCTGGAACACCCCATAGACTCCATACGCCCCATGGACTCCACACACCCCAGCTCCTGCCCAGCCCAGAGCCTGGGCTCCCTATAGACTTTCTACACCCCAAACCTGGGACACCCTGGACCTGGAACACCCCATAGACTCCATACGACCCACATCCCATAGACTCCATACACCCCAGCTCCTGCCCAGCCCGCACTCGGGGGTCCCCGTAGACTGCGCACACCCCAGACCCGGGGCCACCCCCGAACCCTGGAGCACCCGGGGGGGTTACCTGCTCGTCGCCGCTCTCCATGTCCCCCACGTAGTACTGCTCCAGCCAGCGGCGGGCGTTGGCGGAGTGCCGGTGGGGGGGTCCGTCCAGGGCCCGGCTCACGTCGGTACCGGCCCGTCGGCGGAGGAGCTGCTCCCCCCCCGGGTGCAGCCGCACGAAGCCGCTCAGGTCGTAGAGGCGGCGGCGGCACCGGACCAGGCAGGCGCCCTCCGCGCAGCGGGACCGCACCTCGGCGGCGCTGAAGGACCGCGGGGCCGCCGCCATGGTCCCCTGTCCCCCCCCTCCTCCTCCTCGTCGTCCTCCACCGCCTCCCTCCCTCCGTCGGTCCGTCCGGCCGTCGGTCCCGCAGTGCTCTACCCCGCACCTGCTCATCTGCATACATGCATATGCCGCGCGCCCGGCCACGCCCCCTCCACGCCGCTGATTGGGTGGAGAGGGAGGGAGGGGCGGGGAATGGGACGGGGCGGGGGGGTCCGCCCCCGAGGCAGGTGGATTTGGGGTT
>NW_015091298.1:93181-93522 GCF_001431845.1 Calidris pugnax | reverse complement strand
CCCCACCTCCCCCCCCGGCGTGGGGTGTCCTCGGTGGCGTCCCACGGGCTTCCCGGGGCCTCTCCCCACAGCCCCAGGGGCCGGCGAAACCCGGGAAAGGCATTTCCTTCCCTTCCCTTCCCACCCACGGCCCCAGCAGCGCCCCGGGGCGAGGGAGGGCAGCCCAGGCGCCGCGGTGATGGGCAAGGTCCCTTGGGGACTCGCCGCGGGGCGGGCGGCCACCAGTTTCCCCCCATCACGGCACCAGTAGGGCTCTGCTGCTGTCCCCTCCCGAGCGTGGCAAGGGGGGGGGCTGATGTCCCCAAGCCTCCCACCGTAGAAGGGCTTGGGGACGTGGGTGA
>NW_015091298.1:92911-93121 GCF_001431845.1 Calidris pugnax | reverse complement strand
TGGGTGAGGTGAACCCCAGCTCTGCGGCGAGGATGGAGATGGTGGTGGGGGGGGGATCATGGGGGGACTCTCACCCCCCACCCCCTGTCCCCTGGGACAGGGACACAACTGGTGGCAGTGGGTGAGGGATGGTGCTGGGAGCCAACACCACGGTGATGGGCTGCAGAAGGCTTGGCATCGATGGCCACCCCTCCCTAGCATCCCGTCCCC
>NW_015091298.1:32742-92762 GCF_001431845.1 Calidris pugnax | reverse complement strand
TCCACCCCCCCCTTTGGGGCCAGTGGAGCCGGTTGATGATGAGCCCTGGCCAAGGAGAGCAGCCCCAAATGGCTTTGGCTCATCAGTTCCTGAACTGGTTTGACCCACCGGACGGACGGAGGGACGGACGGGAGGGACAGACAGACGCTGAGGGAGAGGGCAGGAATGTGGGCCCCGGGCAGGATGGGGCCCTGCGGCGCTGGGTTAATGGGGCTGTGGCCACGGAGGGGGGGGCAGAGAGATGCCACCAGGAGCAGCGTCCACGGGGAAAGGTTTTTCCCCCTCGATACCACTGATTTCCCCCGATACCATCCCTGCTCTTATCTCTGCCCGACTCCCATCATCGGGGATTCAAGTTCCTGTCCCCATGGATGGAGCCTCAGTGGGGCTGGGGAGGGCACCCCCTGCTCCCCCCAGCCCCACACAGCACAAAAAGGGCACAAAAAGGGCATAAAAAAAGCAAAAAAGCCAGTGGTGGCCTCCAGGGCACAGTGTGGGGTTGTTGTGGGAGCTCCTTCTTCCAGCCACGCTGGGGAAAGGCAGCCCCGAAGCTGGTGACAGCCCCGGGGACACCCTGGGCCAGCAGCTGGGGGACACCGTGCCCAAGCAGCGACTCGGGGTCACCCCAAAATTCCTCCCAGGCTCGGCCCCCTCCTCCCCGCCGGAGCGGTGGCAGCTCCTCTGGGCAGCGGTGCAGAGACCTGGCAACACCCTGGCACCGGTGACACCCCGAGGGAAGGGGTTTCTCCTGCGAGGAGCTGGAGAAATTTGGGTTAAATCGGGTTTAATTCGACGGCCCCCAGTTCCTGCTCCAGCAGAAACCCCCCCTCCCCAGGACAGACCACCATGGTCCACGGCGTTGTCCTTCGGCTGGATGATCCAGCTCATGTGTCCGGTTGCCAGAGCCGGCTGAGGGGACCCACTCCCTTCTCTAAAGCCTGAAATTGAGTGGGATTTGCCTGGATTTGGGATCTTTTCGCATTTTACCGAGTTATCCCAAAGAGCGAGGTGGGCAAGAAGACCCAGGATGGGGAGAGGGGGGAGCAGAGCAGCCGAAGGGGCTGGTGGGGGTCACGGGTGCCCCCACGGCACACCCCATCTCTGACCATTTATTCCAGGCAGGGATTACTGGAAGACAGAAAAAGCCGGGGGAGAAGAAGCCCATTCCTGTTTCCCGGCACTAAGCCATGGCTGCTGTTGAGCAAGGCGTGAGGCAAACGCCGGGGGGAGAAAATTCCACCCCCTCCTCTCCCCCCCCTCTCCGCGGGGTTGCACAAACAGCCACGGCAAGCGCTTTTTTTTCCAGCCTTCCCTCCGCAGCACCCTCCGCCCGGGAGGTTATGCAGATGCTATGGAGATAGACCCTAATGAGCTGTAATAACGCACATAAATTAACCGCCAGTCCCTCGCTCCGCCACCTCTAAATAACAAGGCTCCTCCTTCCCCCTTCGCTCCGGCCTGGAAAGGAGAAGGCTTCCCGGCCGAAGGGCTGGCACGTAGGATGGTGGAGGCTGGGAGCCCTCTTCCCTGCGGCTCCCGGCCCGGAGCACCCTCGCCCGAGGGCCACCGCGGCGCCGGGCAGGACCTGCTTGATTTTTAAGGGGGGGGGGGGGGCAGACGCTGCCCTAAGGGCCCCCCCCGAACTGCGGGACGGGGAGGTTGGGTTGATGGGAGGCTCGAGACGCCGCCCCGGCTTCGTTTGCGCAAGAGGAGCATCGGGACCTGCAGGCGGTTCCCAAGCCCCGGCTGGATTTTGGGGTGCCACATCGTCCCCACAGGAAGGCAGGGCTCCTCAGGGCTCCCCCCTCATCTAACTTCCCCCCCCCCATCGGACACAGGTCTCCGGAGCGGGACCCCCGCTTTGGGGTGGGGGGAGAGGGCCGTGGGGTGTCACGCTGGGAGGGAGAGCTCGCCCAGGGAGGGAGGAGGAGCACAGCGACACCAAGTTCCACCATCAGAACAGTGCTTAAAAAAATAACTTTAATGTTTTCACCTTTAAGATACACCATCTCTATCCTACGGCCCGAGTCGGAGCAATGGGTGGGAGGGGGCAGGGCCCCCGCTCAGCAGGCAAAGCGCGGGAGGAAGGGATGGGGGCCGGGGGTAATTCCAACGGGCTCATCCCTCACCACGCATTTTTGCCCCCAAAAACCAAAGCTCGGGCTAAAGCCTGCTCAGGAGAGGCACAGGCTGCGTCCAGCAGCGTCCCTGGAACTCAAAACAGATCCCGTAACATTCTCCAAATGAAGCTCCACAGGGAGAAAAGGCACAAACCTTTAACCTCCGTGAATCCCACCACCCTTCCAAAATCCCCCCCCCTTTTTTTTTTTTTTCCCCAAGAAATTGCTGCCTGCCCGCCTCAGGAGCCCCCCCTCCCACGTCACTCAAGCAAATCTCAAATTATTCATCGATTCCCCCGACACCCCCAGAGCCTGGAGAAAAACCAGCCAGAAGGAGCTGCAGGGAGCCAGCTTCCTCCTCGTGTCTCCTCCAAGCACCCTCAGACCCAGGGAAGCACGGCGTGGGTCCCAAACTCAAAAGGCAGGTGGCCTTCCCGAGTCACCAGGACGTGTCACCGACGAGGCAGGGAGGGGACAGGCGAGTTAAAGTGCATTGTGTCACCTCTCAGAGCAGGGGAGGGAGACCCCCGGGGAGTAACGGGGGTGAAACTGCTGGAAGAAAGCAACGACGCCGGCCGCGGGGACCCAGCAGGGAGCTATTTAGGAAATCATCCCAAAAAAACATCGTTTCAGTCTTGGGCTTTTTTTGGGCAATGAAAGGGTGTAAACGGCCATTCAAAATAAGGACCCTATCGCTTCGAAAAGTCACTCCGAGCGCAGCCCCACCGACTGTCCGCTCTTCCGGCGTGGTCTCCTGTTCACCTTCAGAGCTCGCTGTTGCTTCCGAATTATTCCTGCCTTATCTGTGCAAAAAAACCCAACTTATTTTGCTCACTTCGAGCTCCCGTAAAGGAGGCACCTGGAAAGACACTAACGAGCCGGAGCTGGGTGAGCCCTTCCCAAAGGAGCTTTCCACCACCTCTTCATCCCGACGGAGACTGGCCAAAATCCTCCCGTAGGAGAGAGCAATTTTTTCCAGTCTGGGGTCCATCGCCAGCAATGGACACGGGGATTTTGGTCAAATGGATCCGAAAGCAACCCGGGAAGTGTAGGAATACTGGAAGCACTCGGAAACGTCAGCTTCAGCTCCCCGGGGCATCTCCTCCTGACGCTGCGGAGCAGAAGCTGGTTCACCATGGCTTGGGAATTAAATATGAAACCTGGCTCAGGGGTGTCCTGCTGCCAGGAGTGCTCAGAAGGTGCTCTCCAGCAGGCAGAGGGGTGTCCTGCTGCCAGGAGTGCTCAGAAGGTGCTCTCCAGCAGGCAGTGGCAGCCGCAGCCGGTGGGACACACCTCCTGGGTGCGGAACCACTCCATCATGTGGCTGGTGTGTCCCCCGTGGCCGCAGGTGAGGCAGAAGTTGGAGGAGCCCCGCACGGCCACGTGGCAGATGGCACACTGGAAGGTGAAGCCCTTGCAGATGGCACACTGGGTGCCCCGCACCTCGCTGCGGCAGTGGCTGCAGTACACCCCGAACTCTGGCCCCAGGGGAGAAAGGGAGAGCAAGGCAGTTAGTGCTGGCAGAGTCATGGAATGGGTTGGGTTGGAAGGGACCTTAAAGAAAAGCCAAGAAGGCCAACAGCATCCTGGCCTGTGTCAGGAACAGCGTGGCGAGTAGGGCCCGAGAGGTGATTGTCCCCCTGTACTGGGCACTGGTGAGGCCTCACCTTGAGTACTGTGTCCAGTTTTGGGCCCCCTACCATAAAAAAGACATTGAGGTGCTGGAGCGGGTCCAGAGAAGGGCGACAAAGATGGTGAGGGGTCTGGAGAATAAGTCTTATGAGGAGAGGCTGAGGGAGCTGGGGGTGTTCAGCCTGGAGAGGAGGAGGCTGAGGGGAGACCTTATTGCTCTCTCCAACTCCCTGAAAGGAGGGTGTAGAGAGGTGGGGGTCGGTCTCTTCTCCCAAGTCACAGGCGACAGGACAAGAGGAAATGGCCTCAAGTTACGCCAGGGGAGGTTCAGGCTGGATATTAGGAAAAATTTTCACTGAAAGGGTTCTCAGCCATTGGAATGGGCTGCCCAGGGAGGTGGTTGAGGCACCATCCCTGGAGGTGTTCAAAAGACGGGTTGATGTAGCTGGGAGGTGTGGTTTAGTGATGGTGATGCTTCTTGTTTGTTGTGTGGGTGTCTATTTTTGTCAGTCAGGTTGACGGTTGGACAAGATGATCTTTAAGGTCCCTTCCAACCTAGAAGATTCTGTGATTCTGTAAAGCCCACCCCGTGCCACCCCTGTGCCCTGGGCAGGGACACCTCCCACCACACCAGGTTGCTCCAAGCCCCCTCCAACCTGCCCTTGAACCCCTCCAGGGACGGGGCAGCCACAGCTTCTCTGGCCAACCTGGGCCAGGCTCTCACCACCCTCACAGTCCACATCATGGACGATCTTTGTGCTCATCTGCCTCACAGCTCTCCAAGGTGTAACTAAGAGCAAGTGAGAACGGCCTTGGTTTCTCATCTCGGAGACAGCATGGAACAGACTGGTGGCCACGGAGGGGTCCAAGTCACCAATTTTCACTTCACTTGTCCCTGGTGACAAGGTGAGACAACCTCAGCTTCTCTTGTACCTCTCACCCGCTTCTCTCCCCCCAGGTGAAGTGTATCTTTTCCCAGAGGCCCAGGGAGAGGACATTTGGGCAGCTGTCCTTCACCTTCATGCTGCTGAAAATATTTTGGGAGAAAGGTTCCATTTGCCTATTTCTTGTCTCGCTCAGCCACAGCCAGAGATCTTGGTCTTATTCAAAGGGAAGAAAGAACAGCCACCAGCAGAAATCACTGGACACGGCTAGCGCGGTTCCAGCCTCGCTGGAGAGATGCTACAAGTCTACAAAGGCCTCGAACCAACACCTGCAACCCTCCTCTCCACCAGGGCTGCGAAGAAGCTAAACCCATTTGCTGTCAGAGCTAATTTCTGGGCAGACTGATGGATGCTTTTCATCCCTAAGCTCCCGAGGCAGCGCCATGACTCCGCCTGGGCAGCCGGAGCAAAGACTCACCAATTCCCTTGTGGGGATCAGGAGGACAAGAGACAAACTTCAGGACCTCAGCCCGTTTCTCTCGCAGGCCCCAGCGATAAAGGATTTCTCCATAGCACTTCTTGAAGTCATCAAATTGCTGAGTGTTGGCAGGATCCAGGAGCCTAGAGGAACAAAGAGGGTTGTCATCCACCTGATTGACTCACAGAGCCTCTGGTTGCAATCCTCTTCCCAGGGATGGCTACGCAACCAGCTCACGTGGCTACAAAAAGAGCAGTTCACTTCCCACGTGCTGCTGAAACACTGCTGGACACTGCCTGGTCTGGTTTTCACTTGTTCTACACTCAAGGGTGTGACAAATGGGTGGGCTACCCTGTAGGACCCCCACCATCGCCACTTACAGATGTATCATATGCAATCCCAGCAGAACTGCTCTGCACCACGAAGCAGGGGGAAGGAGCTGATTCTACCCTTCTGCTCCACTCTGGAGAGACACCACCTGGAGTATTATACCCAGATTTGGAGTTGTCAGCACAAGAACTCTGGAGAGACACCACCTGGAGTATTATATCCAGATATATATCCAGATTTGGAGTTGTCAGCACAAGGACCAGCACATGTTGGAGTGGGGCCAGAGGAGACCATGGAGATGCTGGGAGGGCTGGAGCCCCTCTGCTGGGAGGGGGGGCTGAGAGAGTTGGGGGGTTCAGCCTGGAGAAGAGAAGGCTCCGGGGAGACCTTCCAGCCCCTTCCAGTCCCTCAAGGGGCTCCAGGAAAGCTGGGGAGGGACTCTGGATCAGGGAGGGGAGCCCGAGGAGGAGGGGGAAGGGTTTGACCCTGAAAGAGGGGAGATGGAGCTGAGATGTGGGGAAGAACTTGTTTGGTGGGAGGGGGGTGAGAGCCTGGCCCAGGTTGGCCAGAGAAGCTGTGGCTGCCCCATCCCTGGAGGGGTTCAAGGGCAGGTTGGAGGGGGCTTGGAGCAACCTGGTGTGGTGGGAGGTGTCCCTGCCCAGGGCAGGGGGTGGCACTGGGGGGGCTTTAAGGTCCTTTCCAACCTAAACCATTCCATGATTCTCCAGGGGACTCTCTGAAGGAAAAGGTCGAGGAGCAGGGGGGCTGCTTGGCAGCACCCAGAGAGACCTGGCTGTGGAGTTCCAGCTGAGTTGGGCACAGACTCGTGCATCCCTGAGCACCCCAAGACATGCCATAACCCACCTTTTGTTTTTCTCGTGCTGGTCCCTCTCACGCTCCCGATGGTCAGGATACATCAGGTTTCCGTAGCGGAAATCATCCGGAGAAGACTCACACCAGGGAGTGGAGGCCTGCTCCGTGTCTTTGTTTGCTGCAAGCACCAAAAAGTGGTGAGCATCACCTCAGTGAGCAGAGTGCTCACGTGTACAACCACCTCCAAAACGGGGTGGGGAAGGAGAAAAGGAAGGCCACACTTTGGCACACCCCGTTTTTCCTCTCTAAGACACACTGGTATCACCTTCTGCGTCCCTACGAGTGCTGCCCCAGAAATGAAGTGCCAACCTCTCCTTGCCAAGGGCTTCTGCTGCGCTTCTGGTGACAGGGACAAGCCCTTTTGTCTCCCAGTTTGGACAAAAATTGTCCAGGCAACCAATCCCACAGTGTTTGCCCTCGGAATGCTATCCCTGGCAGGCCTGGGCTCCTCTTTCCTAGAGAGGGAGGACTTCTCATCCCCGGGCTGCTGTTTCGTAAAGGGGCCTCTGTAGGTAAGGCATGGCCCTGGGGGCAGGGAGAAGACTCCTAATAACCCCTACAAGACAACATCAGCTCGTTAACCCCCCATTCTCTGCTCTTCCCCCTCATAACACAACTGAAAAGCTACAGCTTTGGTGCTAAAAGGGCTGCTGCTGCCCCAGGCTGTGTGTATCACCAGGAATCAGCCAACAGCCTCAACTCTGACACCTGGAGAGCCCTTAAGAGTGACTTGTCTTTGACACCTCCACAGCTCAGCAGAAAGCCTCCTTAGGCTTTCTTTACCCATGGGTATTGGTGGCACCTAGAACCCAGCCCTCCCCATTGCTGATGGTTTTCCAGTGCTGGGAGAAAGCACAGCGTTGCTTTTTCCCCCTGAAGCCTGTGGAATTAGCCGGCTGATGACATTGCGAGGCCGCTCTTGGTAATTGTTGAATGATGGTGGTGACTGGGAGAGGTGGCCAAGGACTGGGGGAAAGCAAATGTCACTCCTGTCTTCAAAAAAAGGACAAGGGGGAGGACGCAGGGAACTGCAGGCCAGTCAGCCCGACCTCCATCCCTGGGAAGGTGATGGAGAAGCTACTCCTGGCAACGTGAAGGACAAGGGAATTACCAGGAGTAGCTGTCATGGATAACACCATCAAACCAATCAAAGTGCTGTGGAGAGTCTATGGCACCAGGCAGTCACCCCGAGGGCTTGCTATAGCCAGGCTGGAAACAAACTGGGACAAACTGGTCTCTCTCTTTGCTTGTCTCCAGGCGGAGAAGGAAGCAGTGGGAGCTCTTGGCTCTGGGTTAGCCTGCGATCCAGGGGCCCAGCTTGGTTTGTCTGGGTTGTTTGTCAGAGTTTCTCCAGTGGGACAGGATGCTACGGAGTCAGAGGGGGCACAGGCATGGTCACTGCAAGCCCTGCTCACTTCCAGCCACGGAGTCACCTCACCTTGGCCAAAGCCCAGAGAGATGCTCTGGCAACAGCCAGTACTAACCCCCTTCTTTCCATCTAAACCCTAAGCCAGGAGGGAGGCAGATTCCTCTATGTACTCCCCAGATCTCAGTACCTATGCTCCAGCCTCCGGTGCCGAGTCCAGGATCTGACATGCTGGAACAGGAGCCAGAGGAAGTAAAGCTAGGCTGTGGAGGGGAAAAGGAGAGGAAACCATGTCAGCTACGTGAGAGATATTCAAAGATACCCGAGAAAAACGGGGAAGAAAGGGCGATCTTACGTATCGGCTGTGGGAGGCCAGGTTGGAGGCACGCTGAGGAAAGGGGCCGTAGGAATTGGGGCAGCCTTGTAGCCTGGATTGGGCTTCAAACACGCTGCAGAGCATGGCCAGGGTCTGCACATCGTGGAGCTGTGAGTAATGAGCCAGCCTGGGGAACAGAAAGGACAGACGGTGTGACACCGCGTAGAATTCAGCAGCAAAAGCATCGAGGCTCCAGGACAACCAATTTCAAACCCCTTGTATCAATGGATTTGGGTCTCGTTACTGCCCAAAGGAGGCACATGTGCTCTGTGGGGCCAGATTGTCTTTTCCATCACACCTTTGAGGAGCCAAGTCCTCCTCCTGAAAACACTGGTGGCCTCACAGGTGGGAGAAAGATGGGAGCTCTGGGAATCCAGCAGTGCTCGTGACCCGATTGTCCCAAGTTTGTGCACCTTCAGGAACAACGTCCACAGAGCTGATTTTAACTGGATGTAAAGCTGGAGCCATTAACTCACCCCCAGCCAGGACGTCTTTTGGACAAAACCCCCTTGGTGCAAGCATCCCACATCTAGATCATGAGGCGAAACCCCACCCCAGGTTTTTTGGAGGGTTGTGAAGTTTCTGGATTGTTCTGAAGACCCACAGTCATGAAGACCTACCCATCCTCCCCTCCCACTGCTGCCACACAGCAGGAAAGAGGTAGGTCAAGCAATCATATGCAGAGTACACCACACAGATCCCGTGCCTCCAAACAGGGTATATCGATGGATAGTATCAATTACTGATTATGTCCCCTCCTAAAGAGATTCACTGCAGCCAACACTTGGGTTTGAGATCAGTGGAACGATTTCCCAGCAACTGGCAGCAGTGAAAGGTGAATGATAAATCAGCGGCACCAAGACACTCATTTAGGAGGTGGGGAGCAGAAAATCAGCATCTCCCAGCCGGGCACTGTGGGCAGGCTGGGGAGCAGAGCTCCTGCTGCACCCAGCCTATTGCTCAACCTCAGCCCAGGAAGAGCTGGGTGCTGGAGGGGAGGCCAAGTGCTGCCTCCCTTGTGTCACAAACATACTCGCAGCTCCCCTTGAGGCACCTCGGGCTTGAGAGAGGAAAAATTAGAGGCTGCGGCGCGATGCCAAGCCTGAAAATGGCACCTACAATGTCCATAGTTATAGAGTTATAGAGGGCTCTGCATCAGCAAACATTCCCCAGCCTCTCCCCAGCGTTCAGACACCTACAAGGACTCCAGTAATTGACGTCCAAATGGATGTTGTGCCCAAGGTATCTCCAAATCTGGGTCAGACTTCGGTCCGAGACAGAGATCAGTGGCTACCATGGCCAGTGACCAAACCTGGCAGACAGGAAGGAAAAGCATCAAAGCTGCAATTAGAAATAATCACACTCCCAGGGCATAGGTGTGCACAAATTCACTCGCAGACAGATAATAATGGAGCTTGGTTTGTTTTTTTTTTTTCCCCTCCTGGCAGCAGGGAGCAGCTTTAGCTTTCGTGTCACAAATTATATAGAGAATGACAGGAACTCGAAGCTTTCCCTGTCCCACTTGCCTTGAATTTGAATTAAACTTTGAAGAATAATAGTCTATAGTCAGGGTAAATTAACAGACCTATTAGTGCATTTTATATTCAGAAACCTTACAAGGCTTTAAATTTGAGGTAGTTCTTGGTTTTGGAGATGTCTGGTGGCAGGAAGTTTACTGGTGAATCATTATTTGCATGAAAAGTATCTTTTGATTAGCTCAGGCATTACTGAACACCTCTGTTCTCCCAGCACAGCCCAGCGCAGACAGGAGTACACTTTGCCATTTCTACCCCAACAGTTTAACTATTTCACATGAAATCTCTCCTTCATCTGTCATTCTCTGGTCTGAAAATGGTTCCATCTTTTCAGTCGCTATACCATGGACCTAGGACTGTTTGTTTCTGCTGTGCCTTTTAAAATGGGACAACTAGAATATTCCAGGGAAAAGCAAAGCTCCTGGTTTGGCATGAAAAAAAGAGCAGGAAAAGAAAAGGAGCGTGGCGGTGGAAAGACAGCAGAAATGAGAGCTGCCAACACAGAAAAGTAAAGAAAAAACAATGCTGCAATACAGGCTAGAGTTCCATGGGACAGGGAAAAAACCAGCAAGAATCAGAGGAATCTCAGAGAAGTCTTGCTGAAGTTATTCCACCCAAGCTCTGGTCTGACATGGGCAAACTAGGCAGTAAGATGAAGCACAGACAAAGGGGAACTAGACCTACCTTCTCTCTCCTGGTCTAGCAGAACCCACTGAGAAGCAAGACAACAGCTTGAGTTTGCTTCTGCTTTGACCAGATGAGCCTACGCACGTTCCCTGCCCAGCTCTAGGAAGAGCCAAGTGCTTGGGAGAGGGACACAGGCTCCTCTGGCAGTGCCAGCCCATTCCCAGCCACTCCTCACTCCTGTCAAACGTTCTGCCTGCTGCGATGGACCAACCACAAGGAAAAGGATGGGCCAAAATAGCCATTTTTCTCCTAATGCTAGCTGAAGGGAAGCAGCCAGCCTTCTGGGGCTCGGAACTCTCCTGGGGAGAAGCTGGCTGCAGTTAGCACCCAGTGCCAGGGCATGAACAACATGAACCACTACATAAACAAGACAAAAACCACCACCCAAATGCTGACAGCAGCCAGGCCACTGTGTGCACAGTTACTCCATTCACTGACTCAAAACCAGGCCGCGCTCCTCGCTTTGCCTGCAGGAATCCCCTGAAAAAACACTCTTTGCTCATTTTGGCAAAAGGGCATTAACACAACTTGCTTCCAGCCCTGGATGCCAAGAGACCACCTCCCTGGCTGTTCCACGTTCCAAAGGCCTTGGTTCACCAACTGGAGAGGTCCCTTGAGCAACTGCTGAGCCCAGCTGGCTGTTGGGGAACTGTGGTGCCAGCAGAAGGCATTTGAGGGCAGCCCAGCACGGTGAGGAAGAGGACTGATTCAGAGTAATACCTGTACGAGGTCCCTCCGTCCAACAGCCAGGGCTGAGGCAGCATTCTTCTGGCAAGTCTCCTGGATATTATTCACGTTAAGTCTAAAAAGAAAGAAGACAGCTCAGGTCTGGTTGGCAGATCCTACTATTCACCTACTTCCAAAGATGGAGAGGTGGGGGGAGAGTGGTACCGGCAGCAGGGAGTAGCCCAGAACTTCCAGATCAACACCAGCCTGAGAGCACGGACAGGACCCCATCCCTTCCTCCCCTGTTAATTGGGGATCACTGCTATCCTTCCACTATTCACCTTCCCTAACAGACTGCACATCAAGTCCAGCTCCAAACTAGCTGGGATTGATCCTAAAATGTGCTGCTTCCAAGGAGACACGGGACCAAACCTGTGGCAGGATATCACCCAGCCAAGATTCGCTCTTATCCCTAGAAGCTGGTGCCATCAGTTAATGGTCCTGTTCCCGTTCAGCGCGCGATGCCAAGCCCGAAAAGATGCCGTACAATGTCCATAGTTATAGAGGGCTCTGCATCAGCAAACATTCCCCAGCCTCTCCCCAGCGTTCAGACACCTACAAGGACTCCAGTAATTGACGTCCAAATGGATGTTGTGCCCAAGGTATCTCCAAATCTGGGTCAGACTTCGGTCCGAGACAGAGATCAGTGGCTACCATGGCCAGTGACCAAACCTGGCAGACAGGAAGGAAAAGCATCAAAGCTGCAATTAGAAATAATCACACTCCCAGGGCATAGGTGTGCACAAATTCACTCGCAGACAGATAATAATGGAGCTTGGTTTGTTTTTTTTTTTTCCCCTCCTGGCAGCAGGGAGCAGCTTTAGCTTTCGTGTCACAAATTATATAGAGAATGACAGGAACTCGAAGCTTTCCCTGTCCCACTTGCCTTGAATTTGAATTAAACTTTGAAGAATAATAGTCTATAGTCAGGGTAAATTAACAGACCTATTAGTGCATTTTATATTCAGAAACCTTACAAGGCTTTAAATTTGAGGTAGTTCTTGGTTTTGGAGATGTCTGGTGGCAGGAAGTTTACTGGTGAATCATTATTTGCATGAAAAGTATCTTTTGATTAGCTCAGGCATTACTGAACACCTCTGTTCTCCCAGCACAGCCCAGCGCAGACAGGAGTACACTTTGCCATTTCTACCCCAACAGTTTAACTATTTCACATGAAATCTCTCCTTCATCTGTCATTCTCTGGTCTGAAAATGGTTCCATCTTTTCAGTCGCTATACCATGGACCTAGGACTGTTTGTTTCTGCTGTGCCTTTTAAAATGGGACAACTAGAATATTCCAGGGAAAAGCAAAGCTCCTGGTTTGGCATGAAAAAAAGAGCAGGAAAAGAAAAGGAGCGTGGCGGTGGAAAGACAGCAGAAATGAGAGCTGCCAACACAGAAAAGTAAAGAAAAAACAATGCTGCAATACAGGCTAGAGTTCCATAGGACAGGGAAAAAACCAGCAAGAATCAGAGGAATCTCAGAGAAGTCTTGCTGAAGTTATTCCACCCAAGCTCTGGTCTGACATGGGCAAACTAGGCAGTAAGATGAAGCACAGACAAAGGGGAACTAGACCTACCTTCTCTCTCCTGGTCTAGCAGAACCCACTGAGAAGCAAGACAACAGCTTGAGTTTGCTTCTGCTTTGACCAGATGAGCCTACGCACGTTCCCTGCCCAGCTCTAGGAAGAGCCAAGTGCTTGGGAGAGGGACACAGGCTCCTCTGGCAGTGCCAGCCCATTCCCAGCCACTCCTCACTCCTGTCAAACGTTCTGCCTGCTGCGATGGACCAACCACAAGGAAAAGGATGGGCCAAAATAGCCATTTTTCTCCTAATGCTAGCTGAAGGGAAGCAGCCAGCCTTCTGGGGCTCGGAACTCTGCTGGGGAGAAGCTGGCTGCAGTTAGCACCCAGTGCCAGGGCATGAACAACATGAACCACCACATAAACAAGACAAAAACCACCACCCAGATGCTGACAGCAGCCAGGCCACTGTGTGCACAGTTACTCCATTCACTGACTCAAAACCAGGCCGCGCTCCTCGCTTTGCCTGCAGGAATCCCCTGAAAAAACACTCTTTGCTCATTTTGGCAAAAGGGCATTAACACAACTTGCTTCCAGCCCTGGATGCCAAGAGACCACCTCCCTGGCTGTTCCACAGGCCTTGGTTCACCAACTGGAGAGGTCCCTGGAGCAACTGCTGAGCCCAGCTGGCTGTTGGGGAACCATGGTGACAGTAGAAGGCATTTGAGGGCAGCCCAGCACAGTGAGGAAGAGGACTGATTCAGAGTAATACCTGTACGAGGTCCCTCCGTCCAACAGCCAGGGCTGAGGCAGCATTCTTCTGGCAAGTCTCCTGGATATTATTCACGTTAAGTCTAAAAAGAAAGAAGACAGCTCAGGTCTGGTTGGCAGATCCTACTATTCACCTGCTTCCAAAGATGGAGAGGTGGGGGGAGAGTGGTACCGGCAGCAGGGAGTAGCCCAGAACTTCCAGATCAACACCAGCCTGAGAGCACGGACAGGACCCCGTCCCTTCCTCCCCTGTTAATTGGGGATCACTGCTATCCTTCCACTATTCACCTTCCCTAACAGACTGCACATCAAGTCCAGCTCCAAACTAGCTGGGATTGATCCTAAAATGTGCTGCTTCCAAGGAGACACGGGACCAAACCTGTGGCAGGATATCACCCAGCCAAGATTCGCTCTTATCCCTAGAAGCTGGTGCCATCAGTTAATGGTCCTGTTCCCGTTCAGCCTGTTGGGCTGCTCTGACTGACCCAGAGACACACAGTGGTTTGCTGGTGGAGCAGACTGGTCTTCAGCCTGTTCCCCAGTAGGAGAACGCACCCAGTGGGGAGTCTCCAAGAGGCTGGCAAGGTGGGCTGGGGAAACCCACGTGGGCTTTCCTGCTTATTGTCACAAACCTTCGCAGGACACTCGACACATTTACTGTTTAAGATCTTATAGCAAATGGAAAAGGGTCAGGCTGTTTACACATGAGACATCCAGGGAAGAAAGGTCCAACAGGTCTTTTTAAAGAATGTTCTTTATAACAACATTGGGAAGGGAGAAGGAAGATTTCTTCCCCCCAGGCAGGGAAGCCTGCTTCTTCCCTGAACGTCCACAGAATGGAAATCCTGTGAAGGATCAGACAGTCCTACCAAAGCTAAGGAAGAAAAAATCCAGGAACAGAGATTTGGTAACTATCTGAATTAGACAGTTTGGAAAAAGACATCCCTTGTGAAAAAAAACCACAACAACCAACCAAAACAAAACTCAAAGAACTTCTCCATCCTTTCCACTGAAGCTGAAGAACCTGCTGTACAGACACCGGCACGTACAACCGAGTCTCCCTAGGAATGGGGCATTCCAAATACTGCTGGAATTAAAAAGCCTTATGAGCTAGTATCAGTTTTATAGTGGGAAAATGTGCACTTATTAGGATTTTTAAACCTGGGCATTTAAGTGTGGAGTTTAAAGAATATGTACTGATATTTTCTCCCCTTAGCTGATGAGAACCTGACCCTGTAAGGTTGGCAGGGGTGATGCTGGCCGCCCGTGTACGACACACCATTGCAGATTTCTCCCATCACACTTTTTAGACTTACAGGAGACAAGTGCCCTTTCTCAGGCTGAGGGGGACCCTGTAAAAAAGCAGGAAGGCAAGAACGGAGGAGGAAGGCACAGAAACATTTAAAGATCCATGCTGACTGACATCAGGACTAAAGCATAGCCACGCCGAGAGCAGCCGCTTTCCTTTGGGAAAGGATTCCAGCCCCTACTCACATGTAGAGCTCTCCCAGCAGCTTGTGGACAGGCAGCAAGCAGGAAATGTCTTGGATAATAACTTTCCCAGCGGCTTTGATGGGTCGGTTGTTGGCATCTGTCCCTTCTCGTTTGCTTTTCCACCTCCTGGATTTCTGCAGAAGGAAGGGCAGCGTGTTAGCGGGGAGGAGGACAAGCAGGCTTCTCGGGCCAGGGAACAAAGCACTAGGGTGAGGAATAATGCAAGCAGCGCCCAAACCTGCCTTTCGGAAGGCTCTGTGTTACCCTGGAAAACATCCACGACATGCCCAGGAGAACAAGCATCTCCATCTGTAGGGAGTGAAAAGCAGGTCAAGGCAGCGAGCTCAAGGTCAAACTCACTCAAAAAAAGATTTTGTGAGTTCCCCTACGAAAGCCACTGGGAGAACAAATCGGCATCGGGATGCCCATCAAACCTGGGCAGCTTGGGCAGGAGGACAGCTCAATTATCTCTCTCCTTAGGGGTCTGGTCTGGGAACCCTCTGCTCACAGACCACCGCTGACTTCAGCCAACATCAGCAGGAGGCAGCTTCTGCTTGCCCTTAGCTTCAGGGCCACCTGAGAGCTCTGGACTGTCTCTTATGGTCTCTCCTTTCGAGGTTTGAGTAACTCCCTCTTTAGCGCCAGGTCAGGGCTCCCACCTCCTGCTTTATCAACGGCTTCCACCAAAAAATTGGCAGATGATAAAGCAGGGCCCAAGTTTTCCTACCAAGGACCCTTAGCTACCGTGCTCAGGGCTACTTAGGGCTGGCTCAGGACATAAGGGGGAGTCAGGGGGAGAAGAAAGGAGAGGAATCAACACAAGGGAACAAAACCAAGAAGCCAAGATTCCCAAATGCTCCCGGTAATGACCACGGAGGCAGTTTTAAGGCCAAGCTGCATAAAGCCACCTTGGCTGTATGAGACACCGGAGAGCATTTGGGTGGTATCCTGGCCTCTTCCAGCTCCTCGCTCCAGGAGGGTGAGGAGGAGGGACGGGAGGATGTGCAGGAGAATGACAGGCAGAAGGTACTGGAGCTCCACAGAGGGAAGCTCGGGAGCAATGCTGCTCCCATGTGGCATGTCCCCTCACTGACACAGAACCTTCTCCTGGTCATACTAAGCTATGGAGGGTTTCCTGAGGCACTGGTGGGGGAGCTTCCTGCACTGAAGGAGAATGGTAACTATGAAGGAGCCAGCAAAGCAGCCCTAAGTGCTCCTGAAGAGCAGGCTGGGCTACAGAAGGGCAGGCCTTGGACCTTCAAGCAGGGTCACCTCTACTGTGAAGCCAGCTCTGGGACGGCTGGGCACCAAACTGCCTTTGATCGTGATCATACAGCCCTCAGAGAACCTGGGCAGGCTTATCAGAGACACCAAACGTCCTTCAAAAAAACCTAAGAACCTTAAGAAATTAATTCCTCCTTCACTGCCTGCCTGGCCCAAGCTGAAGCCAACGTGCCAAGGAGGTCCTGCCACACTGAGTGCAATGCCATGTCACAAGAAGCAAAAAGGACATGCTCCTGAAGACCCTCTGGACACACTGGGTGGCCGAGGCTCAAGCACGGGCTTGGCAGTAAGTGAAGAAGACATTTCAGACTTGAAGGAGGCGAAGGAGGATTTTTCTAGGGCTGCCCCAGGCATCACCACAGTTCCCCTGACCTTCCACCGGAGTGAAGAGGAGCAGCGGGTGCACGCTGCCCACCACCCAGAGGTGCCCAACGCTGGTGGAAACGGGGCCATCAGCCCCAGTGAACCCCACTGAACCCCAAAGTTCAGTGCTTTGGAAAAGCTGGCTGAGTAGGGCAGGATTCTGTTCTCTGCCACCTTCTCTCAAGGCCCAAATCTACCCAAGCAGAATTTGCCTGCAGTATTTCTCTGCTACATCGCTCTGAAGCTGAGAAGCACTAAAGAAGGTGGCCAGAAGGTGGTGGGGTGGGAGATCAAACCCTCTTCAGCCCATCAGCTCCTAATCAAGGTGCCTGTCTGGACCAGCTCTGGTTCTTTTACCCTTGGGCAGACTATCCCTCTTTTAATAACACCTAAAAATGGACCTACCCTTGCCATGCTGAAGGACGTGGCCTGGATTACAGCAAGGTTCCCAAACAACAGCAGCACCTGTAGCTTGTTCCTCATCAGGGTGGCCAAATGCTGTACAGCCAGGAGCTGCTGATGTTGCCAAAAATGGTACTTGAGCAAAGCTTGGGAGCCCCAGCACCACGACGTGCCATCAGGGCAAGAGCTCAAGCACTCATCCTGGGAAGGGCTACCAGGTTCCTCACAGCGTTGCCCCACCAAAAGCTGTTGTTTGTGTGGTGTCTGAGCAGGCGCGTGAAGCCAGGCTTGCAGATGCAGAACCACATTCTGCAGGTCTATCACCAAGGGTTTCTAGAGCTTGGCAGGTAATTTGGAGAGCAGCTTCCCACCCCCTGACCATCTGCAAGCCCCCAAGACTCGCAGCTGATGAAGGGTTCGCCCTGACAGAGGCAGGTCCACTGCCCCATCACCAGGAATGGATTCAACCTGCTCCTGCCCTCTGCAGGAGTGGATGGAAGGAGCCTCCCAACAGGCATTTCAAGGACCAGAAACACGGACAACACATATCACTTGCCACAGGTAATTCAGTCGCTTTTTTTTTTTTTGAGGAGAAATGACAACGAATGAGGATGAGAATGGAAGAGAGGTCCCACGAATGGTTTCCACTGCTTGCTGTTAGCGTACCACCAGACAAATGGAGACACTAAATGTATCAGAACCCCCGGAAAACTTGGGACTCGCAACAAAATTGTCCTGTTTCCTTCCTCTTGGCACTGCCTATTTACTGGCGAAAAGGGAAGCCCTCATTGTTTACTGGTGCAGCTGCTGGAGGAGAGTCAGTTGGTGGCCATATGCCCTGCCAGTACTACACTTCCATGAGCGCTGCTGCCAGCCCCTGGCACAAGAAATTCATAAGGCCACATATACAGTCACCCTTAAACACGTCTGGGTTTTGGCAATTCAGGTTTTCTTCAGCTACAGCAACAAAAGAGTCAGAAAAAACCCCTACGATCAGAAGTGTGGGAACCTGACTTAACTCATCCAACACATGGATGGGGTAAAGCTCATCACCGTTGATGGCAGATGCTCTACTCTGAACCAAATCATCGCTGGCATTAATTACAGGAGTAGCTCTCCACCAGGCAGCATTTGTGAGTGCTTTTAGCAAGAATTACCAAGGAGAGCTCTAGCTGGGGTCTGGCTGGCCAAGGTCCACCACAGGGTTCCTCTCTCCCTTCTGCTGCACCTCTTCTCCCAGGAGAAGCTCCCACTACAGTGTCATGGGAAGGTGTCACCGAGGTTCAAGGACATTAGGATGGAAGAGAAAACACGTCTCTTCCCAGGGGCTGGAGCGCAGGTCGTGAGCAGGAGCGGGAAACATAAGGGTGGGAGCTGAAGCAGAAGTCAACATGCATGCCCCAAGCTAACTATTGAGAGCTGAAGGTCCAAGACACAGGTCTTCTACACCACCCCTGACATTTCTAGCTCTTTCTGCAGCGTAGAATCCACACCAAAGGGAAGTGCATCTACCCAGCTGCATCCTGAGAGTTTAGGGAGGGGAAGAAAAGAAAGAAAACAGCTACAGAGATAGCAAATTAAGACTCATCAGTTCCTCAGAGCACCAGAAGGAAAGAGACCAGAGCGTTCATGACAATCATGGGGTTGGAGGTGACAGCGGGGAACAGCACCGAATAACGACTAAAAAAAGCCAGCCTGCACCTGCACTACCATACCCAAGGCTGCAATTTGCTGCAATCGGAGGTGATAACGATGGCAGTAAATGGGTTACACGGAGAAAACAGACAGCCCAAGAATAAGCCACCGGCTGCTTCGTAGCAACCACCATCGCTGCATACTCGGCAGCAGTCGTTACCAGAGGCTGGCGTGCCCGCTCGGAAAGGATGCCCAGCAGCTGGGGGTGTGTGTCTTTGGGTCCTGCTCAGGCAGGCAGGGCTGGGAAGCGGCATCGGGAGAGGTAAAGTGCCTGTTTCGCATAAGTATATGCAAAATTTCAGGGTTCCTGGTATAAACCGGTGCAAAGGGAAGGGCTGTGGATAGAATGGAACAGGCTCGATGCCGAAGATTAAGCTGTAATAAGGCATTTGACAAAATAAAGAGTTAAACCTGCTCAATGTCAGGTTCAAGCTGCTTCCAATATTCTTTTTTTTCTTTTTTTTTTTTAAATAAAATTTTAAAAATTGCTGCCTCCCTGCAGAAAGCTACGCTCCTTCGTTCTGAACAACTGCCTACAGACTAACTCCCCCCCACAGGTCATGCCTGGATTTTCCTCTTCAAAATAATCAACATTTACTACTTTTCAGCATCTCCCACAGCACCAGGCCACTTCCACAAAGGGACTAACAAATCCGGGGCCCTTCTGAATCAAGTGCCCCCCAGCAGGAATATTTCTTTATAGCTTCCATCAATTAATAGCTGGCGCCTGCCCAGAAGCAGAGGCATTTCTGAATCGGAGGCTAGTCATTATCTAGAAAGGAGGAGGAATTATTCCTTCTTCTAGGCTTGCTAAGCTCTTCCTCCCCTGAGCACCCTGAAAATGTCCACCTCTTCTTCCAGAAGGCAGGCATCTGGTCTGCACAAATAATCCACACCTCTCTTCATGCACGCCTGCGTCTTCGCCTTCACTTCAGCGAGCGTGATCAGCCTCTTCTGAAGGTTATCCACCAACACAACCAGTCCTTCAAGGCTTGGACCAATCCATACATCATTTTTAAGTACACGTTACACAAAATTATAACTTTATCACGTCCCTACTCGCTCCTCCTTCCACGCCAGTGGTGAGGGAATTAAACTGTTGCCCTTTGTGTACCCCAATTTGCCACACCGGGAGCTGGCAAGTTCCTTGCTTGGTTTTCTTTCTTTCAGTCTGTTCCTGATCCAAGACAGAACTTCATTTCTTGCCTCCACTGCTCACATTTCTTTATTAGCTCTTTGCAAAAAGCCTTGACGGAGTCAAGTAAATTACTTCTGGTTTCTTTCACCTATTATTTGCTAGTATAGTCTTAGAGCTGTTGTAATTAGGAAGGCTTGATCCTATTATACCAAGTTAAATTAGGTGTTACAGGATTCTATTTTATTCCCTGCTGTCTTATGAAGGGAGAGCAAGAAGGACAGCAGCTGTGAAAAACCAGTTGCTGGCGCAGGCATTAAGAAAAACAGACCCAAAGAGATCATCTTCAAATTGAAATGGAGCTTTCAAAGCTTCGCCTGTGCTTGGCAGATGAGCGATGAGATAGTAATTGCCCAAATTTCCAGTACAGCTTGAGCAACGCTGATACCATCAACACGTTCACACGGACCATGTTCAAGCTTGAGTGACACGTGGACCTGAGTCATGGAAATGGAGTGTCAAAGCCTCAGAAGAACCAGTGCCAGGAGGAGGGAGAACCTGCCGGGGTGGCCAAAAGAGCAACCACCCCAACTGAACACAGGGCGGTGCGGCTGCGAGGGCTGGCAGAAGGTCACAAATTAAGGAGAAATTCTATTTATTGCTCCAGTAAATAAGGCTTTGCAGCGTGTTGCACTCATTTTAACGAGATGACAGATCGTTGTCAGCAGCTCAACCAGTTTGTTTCTTCCACAGCTCTTCAGCGATCCTCCCTCTCCGACGAGGCTCCACCTTTCTCAGAAATGAGGTGCTTTCATGTCACTCTCATCAGTTGGTTGATGCCACGTAAGAATCAGCCAGCTCCTCTCTGTTTCTTAGAGGTTGGATCACTTCTTACACTTCAAACTACCCCTCTGGCATCCTTTCCCCACTGCTAAATTAAGCATGTTTGTAGGTGAGTATCTGTACCCTGCAAACCAGCTCCTGTCCACTTACACAGTGTGTTGACTCTTTCTGAAGCTCAGGCAAGTGCCCCACCTCTGTGCAGGTTACTCAAAGGCAGGCAGGTGGCATTTTATTCTTGGGCCCTTGGGCAGAAGACAGGGTTATATCAAGGACAGTATTAGCACAGCGCACAGTACCGGGAAGTCGTTAATTGCTTGTATGGACCAACGTCGCCGGGCAGAGCGAGGAGACATCTGTGTGTGAAAACGTTATACCCAGGAAAAGGGAAGAGAGACACCAAGAAAATTAAAGACAAAGGTAAATAAAACCCAAGTGAAAAGTGCCCTGAACCAGCAGAGTTAAAGATACCGTTTTCCCAATGGTTCTGTTACACAACGAGCAATTGTGAACCAAAGATCCCCCCTTTCATCTGCACACAGTTGTGCTGTACAACATCTCCTGTGGCCCTGGCAAAGCCAGGGGTGCTGTGCCCGTGCCCCACGCCAGCCCTGGTGGGAGACTTCAGCAACCCCAGATGGGCATGAAGTCTTCCACGCGGGGTGGTGCTCCCCAGAGAAGCACTGAACTGCAGTGACTGACCTCATGCACACCACGAACTGGCAGCAGAGCAGAGGACAACACCCCGGTGGCCCCACGTGCCAGGCTCCCCCTCTAACTGGTTTTACTCCTCTTGGCTGAAGAGGAAGGCAGCTGAGTGCAAACCCCAGGATTTTTAACGCAGCTGCCCAGCGCCTTGGCACAGAAAGCCAAAAAACCACCCCTGCTTCCTCAGACATCCCTCTAACATCCAGCACCTCATCCACTGGAACCTGCTGTAACTGTTCACTCTCATTTTAAACAATAAAAGCCACATGTCAGGACATTAGAAGGGATGTAGAGACCCTGCTACTTGGCAGGGCCACGTGGAAATTGCCGTGATGGGTTGAGGAACTCATTCAGGTTGAGCGAGCAATCGAATTCACTGATTGACTCTGCAGAATAGCTTCAAAGTTGGCTTTCATTAGGAACTTGTAGACATTTCATTAAGTATTATAGCAATAAGAAATGCAATCTCTCAAAGCACATTACTGTGCACTCACTTGGAAAAAAATATTCTGTTGTAGTTCTGTAAGAGTCAACTCAACAAAACGGGGAAGAATAGGATTATTTGTGTTGAGTGCAATGTATTTTACATGTATTTTCAGCTGATGACTGGCAGTCAGTACCACCAGTCGTGCTGGCTGAAAGTCTCTGCCTTCCCTTGTGTCTCACTGCTGGGAGAGACAGCGAGCCAAGGGCTGGCTGCAGGGCCAGGAGGAGACCGCAGCCTCACTCTACACTTTCCTCCACCAGGTCTCACAAGAGAAGGAGAAAAGGATTAGTAGAAGGAAAACTAAGCTGAGTCCTTTAGGAAGTCCTGCTCTCCTGATGGCAGCCACTCCTGGCAGCCTATACCCCCATGTGCCATGAGTTTGAGAGGTCTCAACCAGGTGGGCACCTGGGAAAGCCTGAGGGGTGTCCTGAGAAGCAGCGATTCCCAAGCCCTGCCAAATTCCCTGATGGGACACACAGGGACACGCCAGCCACCACCCCTGTGTACGGCTGTCCCTCAGGCAAGGCTGAACTCTCCCCAGGTCCCCCCTGGCACAACCCTTTAGCTGCGGGGAGAAAACCCACAGCCACAGAACCTTCTTTAAGAGAAATCCACTTTTGGACCAGTGATGGCACTGCCACAGCACAGATACAGCTTCTTCTTTCTGCTGACTATTCTTCTTTAGTGGGTTATTTTGGAGTGAAAAAGAGGGAGGAAGAAAGGAGTGTGCATGTGTGAATAAAAAGTGAGAAAGATATACCAGTTTGTTTCTTCCACAGCTCTTCAGCGATCCTCCCTCTCCGACGAGGCTCCACCTTTCTCAGAAATGAGGTGCTTTCATGTCACTCTCATCAGTTGGTTGATGCCACGTAAGAATCAGCCAGCTCCTCTCTGTTTCTTAGAGGTTGGATCACTTCTTACACTTCAAACTACCCCTCTGGCATCCTTTCCCCACTGCTAAATTAAGCATGTTTGTAGGTGAGTATCTGTACCCTGCAAACCAGCTCCTGTCCACTTACACAGTGTGTTGACTCTTTCTGAAGCTCAGGCAAGTGCCCCACCTCTGTGCAGGTTACTCAAAGGCAGGCAGGTGGCATTTTATTCTTGGGCCCTTGGGCAGAAGACAGGGTTATATCAAGGACAGTATTAGCACAGCGCACAGTACCGGGAAGTCGTTAATTGCTTGTATGGACCAACGTCGCCGGGCAGAGCGAGGAGACATCTGTGTGTGAAAACGTTATACCCAGGAAAAGGGAAGAGAGACACCAAGAAAATTAAAGACAAAGGTAAATAAAACCCAAGTGAAAAGTGCCCTGAACCAGCAGAGTTAAAGATACCGTTTTCCCAATGGTTCTGTTACACAACGAGCAATTGTGAACCAAAGATCCCCCCTTTCATCTGCACACAGTTGTGCTGTACAACATCTCCTGTGGCCCTGGCAAAGCCAGGGGTGCTGTGCCCGTGCCCCACGCCAGCCCTGGTGGGAGACTTCAGCAACCCCAGATGGGCATGAAGTCTTCCACGCGGGGTGGTGCTCCCCAGAGAAGCACTGAACTGCAGTGACTGACCTCATGCACACCACGAACTGGCAGCAGAGCAGAGGACAACACCCCGGTGGCCCCACGTGCCAGGCTCCCCCTCTAACTGGTTTTACTCCTCTTGGCTGAAGAGGAAGGCAGCTGAGTGCAAACCCCAGGATTTTTAACGCAGCTGCCCAGCGCCTTGGCACAGAAAGCCAAAAAACCACCCCTGCTTCCTCAGACATCCCTCTAACATCCAGCACCTCATCCACTGGAACCTGCTGTAACTGTTCACTCTCATTTTAAACAATAAAAGCCACATGTCAGGACATTAGAAGGGATGTAGAGACCCTGCTACTTGGCAGGGCCACGTGGAAATTGCCGTGATGGGTTGAGGAACTCATTCAGGTTGAGCGAGCAATCGAATTCACTGATTGACTCTGCAGAATAGCTTCAAAGTTGGCTTTCATTAGGAACTTGTAGACATTTCATTAAGTATTATAGCAATAAGAAATGCAATCTCTCAAAGCACATTACTGTGCACTCACTTGGAAAAAAATATTCTGTTGTAGTTCTGTAAGAGTCAACTCAACAAAACGGGGAAGAATAGGATTATTTGTGTTGAGTGCAATGTATTTTACATGTATTTTCAGCTGATGACTGGCAGTCAGTACCACCAGTCGTGCTGGCTGAAAGTCTCTGCCTTCCCTTGTGTCTCACTGCTGGGAGAGACAGGGAGCCAAGGGCTGGCTGCAGGGCCAGGAGGAGACCGCAGCCTCACTCTACACTTTCCTCCACCAGGTCTCACAAGAGAAGGAGAAAAGGATTAGTAGAAGGAAAACTAAGCTCAGTCCTCTAGGAAGTCCTGCTCTCCTGATGGGAGCCACTCCTGCCAGTCTATACCCCCATGTGCCGTGAGTTCGAGAGGTCTCAACCAGGTGGGCACCCAGAAAAACCTGAGGGGTGTCCTGAGAAGCAGTGATTCCCAAGCCCTGCCAAATTCCCTGATGGGACCCACAGGGACACCCCAGCCACCACCCCTGTGTACGGCTGTCCCTCAGGCAAGGCTGAGCTCTCCCCAGGTCCCCCCTGGCACAACCCTTTAACTGTGGGGAAAAAACCCACAGCCACGGAACCTTCTTTAAGAGAAATCCACTTTTGGACCAGTGATGGCACTGCCACAGCACAGATACAGCTTCTTCTTTCTGCTGACTATTCTTCTTTAGTGGGTTATTTTGGAGTGAAAAAGAGGGAGGAAGAAAGGAGTGTGCATGTGTGAATAAAAAGTGAGAAAGATATATGTGTGTGTGTCTGTGTGTGTATATATATATCTGAATACACACATTTAAACGAGCACAGAAAGGCTCAGTGCCAGGTTTAGTTTCATTTTGGTTTCCTAAAGAGATCCCTGCTGGGTTCAGCAGCCCCCCTGCCTGTACGGGAACACGACATATTTCCTGTCTGGCAACAGGCAAATTCCATTTGTCTTCTCACAGTAGTGATGCCAGTCGTTGCTACATGGGATTTAAATACCTGCTTCTCACTGACAGATTCAGTTTTGGGACTGAAGTTATGTAACGTGAGTGTTTAACACCCAAAATTTCCATTTTTATTTAAGGCAAATATAAAATCCAAGCTTCAGAGCAGGGGAGCTAACTAGATCTCAGCGTCTAGGCTTTTTAAAATCCTCACAATGAAATGACATGAAAATATGTAGCATTGATCTAACAGAGGCCACGACATCAACTCCTGAAGAATCGGAAAACCTTTGCTAAAGCGAGATACAGGCATTTCATCTGCAAAAATATTTGAAATATCTCCTTCCTAGGGCCCTTATGCTTCTTCCAGCCCAGCCCACGAGGGGATGGCTTGGCAGGGGGAAGGGGAGCACAGGAATTTCTCTGGCTCTCGGCAGACATGGCTACACACACGCTTTGTTCTCTCAACTCCTTTTCCCCCCCCTGACAAAAACCTTTTCGCCATCAATACAAGGGCTGGGGGGGAAGAGGGGTCACATAAAATTGCACCAAGCTGCTTCCACGTGTTATTTTTAGCCCTGTCTGTCATCGTAGAGAGCTGCGTGTCAGAGACAGGCACGCTGCAGAGGACAGAGGTAGCTCTTTAAATAAACTCTCCTGCAAAGCCTAGAGCAGGCTGTAATTCCCGCTCCAGGCAGCACCATTTTCTCTTCTCATCAAAAAGAAGTTTGTGTGGGGAAAAAACCCACCAGAACGGGGACTCCGAGAGTCTTCCGGGGTCTGTAGGGAAGCACAGCTTGGGATGGGGACAGAGGCTGGCCCCCTGGTTGGTAGGTGTAATGACTAACTCATGTCACATAAAGCAGGACACAATCCCAGAGGGGTCAGCTCTCACATCCAGGGATGATGGAAAATTAAGACCTCTTTGAGTGCCCAGGAAGGATGAGAGCTCACGACTCTGCCTTTCCCTCTGCTCCTGGGACAGACAAGGAGAGCCCAGGCAGGTCTTGGCTTTCCCTGGGGCACCTGGAAGCTCTCTGGTGCTGCAGTGAATGTGTATCCTCCACACGGACACTGGACAAACTGCTCAAGTGCCCTGAATTCTCAGGCTCTCGGTGGAAGCTTCCCCTATTTTTCCAAGCCTATTATTCCCACAGAATCTGCTCTGGGCACTCAGGGCCCTCAGGTGCTTCAGAACTACCCTAAGGCCACCCTACAATTACCAAGGGGTTTTCCTCACCCGCTGTATCCCAGAAGGAAACAACCCCACTCTCCTCCAAAGCCTTGTCTGTGAACAGCAACGACAGCAAGACCTACACCTAAACCAGAAGTACAGGGATTGGCAGATCCACACGGACACTGGACAAACTGCTCAAGTGCCCTGAATTCTCAGGCTCTCGGTGGAAGCTTCCCCTATTTTTCCAAGCCTATTATTCCCACAGAATCTGCTCTGGGCACTCAGGGCCCTCAGGTGCTTCAGAACTACCCTAAGGCCACCCTACAATTACCAAGGGGTTTTCCTCACCCGCTGTATCCCAGAAGGAAACAACCCCACTCTCCTCCAAAGCCTTGTCTGTGAACAGCAACGACAGCAAGACCTACACCTAAACCAGAAGTCCTTCAGAGAATCAGGTAAGAATGGTTTTTGTTTAAATAAAAGTCCAAAGGGGCACATACTGCTGAAAGAGACACCTGTAATAGAAATAACCCAGTATAGCCCATAATCCAGGAGAGGTTGTCAGTGAGCTGCAGTTCTAGATATCAGGGAGTACTGAGAAAAGCAGAACTGCCTACACGTGCTTATTTGGAGGCTACAACTTGTTAAGTGTGAGATTTTAACCCTATGTAATGCAAAGGGAGGCCGTGTAATGCACTGAAGGAAGCTGTGATGGTCAGTGTAGAAAGCCATCAAAATAAGCAGGTCAAATGCTAGAGAGGATCAGTAAAGAAGTTACAGTAAAGAAGAGATAAATCCATGTGACACTCTTTACAGAGCTACCCGTACAAGGATGCCTTCCTGAGAGGAATACGAAGCTGCTGTTACCAGCCATACGGAAGGAGCACAGGTCACAAAAGCTGAAGTGTTGGGAAAGGCTTTTCAGCCTGGTACTTACCCTCTCTTTGTAGTAGAAGGAGCTAATGGAGACCTGCTCCTTCTCGCTGCGCGTGGGACTGCCGCTGTACAGACGCAGGTTGCCTGGAGTCTCCGTGCGGATCTTCATGGGGGTGATGAGGCCGCTGTGGTAGGCTGACAAAGCCGACAGGGACCTGCAAATAAAACACACTTTCAGGAGCTTTCACCCACCAAATCACCCCAGAGGCTCACGCTGACATCTCCACTAACCCACGCTGCTAGAAATGTCTCAGGTGTGTTGAAGGAAAGGGTCTGCCGAGGGACAGTGACACAAGGGACCATGCTCTGTGTGTCACGGGCACAGCTAACACTCGAGGTCAGTGCTTTGAGGGTCAGAAGCTCCACCATGGGACTTGATACTCTTCTGCTTTCCTGCCCGTGACAGCGGAACACCTCAAACACCAGGCAGGGGACTCACCTGGGGGTGGGCTCTGTCGGGGACACCGCACGGTGCATGGTCATGGGTCTCGTGAAATACACCAGGTACCCTGCAGAGACAGGACAGGGCGTAAAGATCACCCCAGGGTGACCTCTCCCCCCCCAGGGGGAGCAGGTTGCCCAGGATTTATACGGGGAAACACGGTCATTTAAGGTAGAGTCGAGGGGCTGGGTGCCTGTCCGCTACGCTGAGCGCTTTTCAACCACAAGCAGACAACCTCATTTTCTCAACCCAAATCTACTCCCTGCAAACCCTCTAAGGAGCACGTTTTGTTGAGACGACTGTCTTAAAAGCACTGCCTCGAGTGGCTTACAGATGTGAGAGAAAACACATATTCAGGTTTTAACTCTTCACCAGAACTTTGGTACTCCAGAGGCGAGTGTTTAGATACTTGGCTCTGCAGAGAAACCACTGCAGCTTGTGCCACTCTTCTCTTCCAAAGGACAACCCAAGCCATCTCAAGCCACCTCCAAAGCACTCTCTCACCAAAGCACAGCCCCACCCCATTCGTTAGCATCTCCAGTGTCTTCAGCTACCCACTCCTGCAAGAGTTTCAAGGCTTAGCAGGTTTCACGGAGCCTGTTCAATGCAATCCTACTCTGGTTTACTTTTGCAGGGAACTGGGTGAGGCCTGTATGAAAAACAGCTTTCAAAACATGCTCAAACTGGGATACAGGTCCGGAGGAGGCAGGTTTGCATCTGAAACAGCTCAGTGAAACTTAGCAGCTCTTCCTCAGACCTTAGCCTGTTTTTCAAGGATGATCTCTGCATCGCACACTCTGCTGGAAACCTGGATGTGATTGTACCCCACCCCTGCCCTCCAACTTAGAAGTTTCCCCATGACCTGGGAAAGCTATTTTGGACAACACAAAGGGTGCAGAATGAGAAAAGAGTGGTTAGTAACACGAACATGGCTTCAGCAAAGCTTAAGTTCAATCCTGAATCACAGTAATTTTGTGAAGACTGAGAGCCACAATATGTCCAGCGGTTTGATGCTGGTAGGAGAGGACCAGGCAAGGAAAATAGCTATTCCCAGTCTTCTGCAAAAGATCTGTCTCTGGAATACACAAGCCAAAGGCCATCTCTTCAACAAGCCCTGGATTTCCAAAATCCCACATGCAACACCACCTGCAAACACTTGCTAACTAGTCTCATTATCTATACATTTATCACAACGCTACTTTAATACCATTTCTTATTCATTGCATGGCAGTGACCAAAGCCTCCTCTTGTTCAGAGGCAAGTGGTCCCCAAGATGTCAAGAGGGCTGTTCTCCTGGTAGCTGTAACGTGATGGGGTGATGGGGCTAACCTGCGCCACAGAACCTGGCTCCAGAGGTCCGTGGAAACGGGATGTTGGAGTCCTGGTAGGAGCCATAGGCATTGGAGACCCGGGCGAAGGTGGGCAAGGGGGGCGTCACGGAGTTTGACAAAGCGTAGGGGTTGCTGGACGTGCTGTCCTCTTGGTTCTGAAACAGAAGGTAGCCAAGGTCACACTCCTGCTGCCAGAGGAAGGAAACCCAGCTGGAGAAGCGGGCAGCGCAGCACCACGCAGCCCCACGGAAGGGGCTGGTCCTTTGAGCCAGAGCAGAAGTTCCTTCTCTGGCTGCAAAGGCACCCAAAAGCACATTCACCTTTGAGGAAAAAGGGCTTCTCTGGCTGCTTGGCCAGAGATTTCTCTCCCACCACAGCCGTGCTGAAATACAGAGCTTAACTTGGGGTGAAACAGTGGGAAACTATACGGAAAACCTGATCTTCAGGCTCTGGAGAGGACTCTCAATGCAGGGAGCTGAGCTAAACCTGACACCTCAGTGATGCAAGGGAGGCAAAGCCTCCTCAAATAGGAATCCTACAGAACTGTGGGGTGTCCAACACAGGTTGGGAGTCTCAAGGACAGCCTCCTCAAATAGGAATCCTACAGAACTGGGAGTCTCAAGGAAGGCAGGTGGTATGAAATACTGAGGAACCTTAGGCTTATCCACAGGAACTTTGAAAGAAATCTGCACTGATTTGGACACAGAGTATACAGGTTTAAAGGCAGCAGCTCATTGGATGTCCCTACAATGGAGAAAGTTCCCATTCTTACAACATTACTGCTGAAACCAAACAGAATTAAGCCTTTTCATGTTAAAAAAAAAAACAAACACAAAAACCCCCCACACCTTTGTGATGAATAAACAAAATCTCTCCGAAAGAAAATCTGAGGAGACTCTCCTATCTCTTCCTGAATGCTAAAAACACCCACTCCAGCACACTTCACCCACACACAGACCTAATACCTGACACCGGGATGCTGAGTAGGTATCACAGATCTCAGCTCAGGGCAGAGCATGATTTGGATTTATCTGCAGTATCATCCCTACAAACCTCAGCACAAGCCTTCAGAAAAGACAGGCTTTCACAGCTTTTCTTTTTTTTTTTTTACCCCCCCAAGGGAAAGAAACAAAGACCCTAGAATAGGACTAGCAGGATCTCTAACTAGAACTGAGAAGGTGAAGACATCTGCCACTGCCTTGTAGACAAGAATGAATCCATCAGCTCCCTGAGGCCCCTCACAGATGCTAACCATGCCCTGGCACTCAGTGGGATGTCCTCAGAGCTGGGGAGCTACCACGTGCTGCTAAGATGCTCTGACCCCCAGCCACTCCTGCTAACCTGAGCATCAGTGAGCACGCAGAGCTCCCCAGAGCAGCAAACCTTCAGGGCCTGATTTTCAGAAACAAAACTCATCTAATCCTCTGCTCAGTTTTCTTCAACATTAACCAGAAGCGCTTACACCAACGTAACGGCCAGTCACAGGGGTCTATTTACATGGCTAATGATCACAGGGGTCTATTTACACGGCTAATGAGGCCGGACCCTCACTGAAGACGTAGGAGAAGACAACAAACTAGGGCAGAAAGCCCAGGCAGCTCTCCGTACCACGACAGACTCCAGCCAGGAGACCAGCTGACGCAGGCAGGGCTCCAGGCAGCTCTGGTTCCGCTTCACTTTCTGCAGAGAAGTGTCTTTCAGTATCTGGAATACACACAAGATGCAGCTTGAGCCATGGTTACCTCCACACCTTCCTCACATCTGTTTGTTTTTTTTTTTTGTCTGCAGAACAACTAAGACGCCAGGATCCAGAGAGGCCAAAGAGATTCCCTGATACCCACTGGAGCCACGCTGACCCACCGGCACACTCTCTGTTTTGGGGAACAGTTGTGAGCTTTGAGGGTTCACCTAGATCCAGCACACTCTGAGTCAGGATCTGGGCTTCTATACTACTGTAGCCCACACCAGTTTGTGGCAAATTGGATCAGGTGGGTTTTTTCCAGGAAGAAAGGCAAATTGATCCATCAACTCGCTGCCGAGGAAGGGATTTCATCAGCCACAGGAAGTTCCCACACATAATGATCACAGACGTCGTCTGGAATTAGCGGGGTCTGTGTAAAAAGTCCCCTCATTTTTAAAACAGTTTGTGCAGGAAGCAACATCCCAGCTCAAAAACATTATCTTTCTGCAGCTGGATGCTTCGCTGGTCATTTTGTCTATTATGAGCTTGGGGAAAACTGCATAAGGAGAAGGATGTTAGGGATCCCCAGGCAATACACATCACACCGGAACAGAGCAGCAGCAAAGACAACATGTTGAAAAAGCACCAGTGGAGAAAGGCAAATGCTGGGCTATGAGGCCAACAAAAACCTCACCCTGGAAGCTCCACAATATATCAGTTCAAAGTGACCTGTGGTATGGAGAAGAGCCTGGAGGAGGCTCCAGGGAGACCTTATAATGGCCTTCCAGTCCCTAAAGGGGGCCTACAGGAGAGATGGGGAGGGACTCTGGATGAGGGAGGGGAGCCCTAGGAGGAGGGGGAAGGGTTGGACCCTGAAAGAGGGGAGATGGAGCTGAGATGTGGGGAAGAACTTGTTTGGTGGGAGGGTGGTGAGAGCCTGGCCCAGGTTGGCCAGAGAAGCTGTGGCTGCCCCATCCCTGGAGGGGTTCAAGGGCAGGTTGGAGGGGGCTTGGAGCCACCTGGTGTGGTGGGAGGTGTCCCTGCCCAGGGCAGGGGGTGGCACTGGGGGAGCTTTAAGCTCCCTTCCAACCCAAACCATTTTGTGATTCTATGTCTTCAGCAAGGTCAAATTATTAATTACATCGTAATCTAGCCATCAAGTGACCACCATTTGTATATTTATAAAGACAGCGTACGCTCCCCACACACCTTGAGCAGCTTTGCCTTCATGGAAGCAGTGATGGAAGTTGGGTTGATGAACTGGAAGGAGGGAGCAGCGTTGTTGGGATACTGGACAGGGAACATGACCAGCATCCTGACCCTGTGGTTGCCGCAGTGCACCGACACCGTGCAGCTCCGACTCACCGCATCCATCTGTGTGAGGAAAAGCAATTCTCTGTGGTTACACCTCCAAGGACCTGGAACTTACAGCAACTTAAATTCACGCTGAGGGGCTGATTCCTCTGCGCACCTGAAAGTCGAAGTCATGCTGTGCTCAAGGGCACAGTGACAGCAAACCCTCCTCCCCCCAGGACACGCCAAAACGGAGGGTGAGAGCACAGGATAGGGAGAGCTCCGCAGATCAGGTTCAGAAACAGTCAAAATTTGATCAGCTGTAGGTAGTGGAGCAAATTACTGTCCACCCTGCAGTCCAGGCAGAGAGGAAAACACCATCCAGCCTTCTCGGGACCAGCACCAGTGTACTGACTGTGCTGAAACACTTCCCTTGCTCCCAGTGTCTGGGATTATCCTACCACCCCTGTCCAAGAGGATCTCCACGGCTCAAAATAAACCTTGTTTACAGGCAGCAGTCACTGCAGCAAGAAAGGTTCCCCTCCAAAAGCTCCGATGAGCCAGCCTGCCCGCATCCCCTCCCAACAAACCAGCAGAAAGGGAACTCTCTACCTCCACGTTGACATTTCGGATCTGCACGTTGATCAGCGAAAATTCCTGCTGCAGCGTTTGAGGCAGCCCCAGTTGGTCTGTCTTCTTTCCCACCACAGGGTCGTTCAGGAAATCTTCTTTTAAGGCTGTTGGGAGAGATGGAGAACAGGTTGAGACGAGCTATAACAGACAGACTTCTGACACGCGATGCCGGGAGGCAGCCAGGACAGCAGGCTTTCCTCTGCTCTCCTGACACGGGGAGGTAGGAGTTTTACCTGCCAAAGAGCTGGAGGGTCTCAGCTGTTGTTTAGAGCCTTGCTCTTCAAAAAAACCAAACCTCTCTGCACACAGATTTCCCAGGAAGGTTACAGAAGGTAACAGTACAGCCCTAAACCGTCTGTCTCTACCCATTTGAGACCCCTTCTCCTCTCTACACAGCGCTGCCAGAGTCACAGACAGCTGAACCAGAGCCTCTCAGGTCAGCAGGAGAGAACTGCTGCCAAAGCAGTCTCCAGGAGGAGCTCTGGTCTTTGGGACTCACACCCCACCACTCCTGGCTTTCAGGGAATGCTTCCAAAACACAATAAGGCTGTGGGAGAAAGAAAGACGGTATTTCTGGCCCTAGTAGGGGCTTAATTAATTTGTGGCAGCCATTTGCACTTAATGTTGCAAAGCCCTCTAGTGCTTTAATGGTCTTTAAAGACTGATCAAAACGCAGGGTCTAGCTGTCCAGTTCCAGAAGTTTTCAGGAGGAAAATAACCCCTGAGGGCCAGAATATATTTAAACAGCCAGGCAAGTGCTGCAGGACACAAGGAGTTATGGTTAAGATGGCAAACTTGACCGAGTTTCAGAAGAATTGGTCTCTGCCTGTGGCCGTGCCTGACTTTTTCCTCTTTTCTTGCCATGAGCCCCCCTTAGGGCAGGGGCAGCTCCTTCTGGAGGGGGTTTCACTGTGGCACCCCTTCCTACAAAGACCAAATACGGTTTTTGATGATGGTTCCAAAGACACAAGGGAAGTCCTGATTGTTCAGCTGTTGTTCTCACACTGGCACAGATAACTCCTAGCAAAAAAATAAATGACAAGAAATAAAAAAAAAAAAAAAAGCTCTCCCATCACAGGCATTTTTCTAAGAGTTACTGACTTTGCTGCTGGGACAAAGATATTTGGTTTTACTGCTGCCCAGTGGGTTGCTGCATTTGGATAGGTAGGATGCTTTGCTACTCATTCCTGCTTGTGATTTATTGTAGTGCTTAGATACACTTCACAAAAGGGAGCGGAAAAAGGGGATTAAAGGAAGATCAGTGGCTCTCACGGAAGATAATTATTTCTAGCTCAAGACACCACATAGCTTATTGAAAAGCCATCTCTGACGTTCCCAATATGGGCAGTACCCTCCCTTTGTCTTCTCCCATTCCCTTCCAATTAGTTTCTAAATCCCCAAAAGCCCACATATTTGTTTATGCTCCTAAAACCCTGTACAGGCAGCAGCCAGTGCGGAGAGCTGTACGATCAGGACACAGCTGGTGGGCTTTATCTGCAGAGTGCTCTTCTCTTCAAAGATCCCCCAAAGTGCATTACTAATGTAACACGGAGACTTTGTCTGCTGCTGAAACACAGCCACCTCCAGGGTGAAACATCAACAGTCCACAATAGCTTTTAAGCAAAAAACCCCTGAAATTCCTACCTAGGGACTTGCTCGTCATTGATCCCGCAGTCACAGTATTTGCAGCAAAATCTACCCTGCTACAGAAAAGCCATTTTCATTCCCTTTGGCCACAAGGGAAACCTTAACCAAGGTTAAGGAAACCTGAACCAAAGCCAGACCCAGACAGAAACCACAAGGAACGTACGAACGTGACCTCATCGGGGACAGTGAAAGAGTTACCTCTCTCCTGTGGAAAAAGAGAGGGCAGGCAGGCAGAATGAGAACACTTCTGCTCATGGTGAGCACAGGTAACCAGGACCTTCTCTATCATAGTATAAAACCCTCATGTAGACAGAGGTGCTGAGAGTTTTTAGAAACTTGTTCTGCTCCCACACAGGACAGGGTGCCAGGGAGAACTTCACCAGCATTTGCTGGGCAGGCAACTTCCAGTTAGGAAGAGGTGCCTTCCCCAAGGGACTCCTTCCTTCAGAGGACAGATATTAGACCGCTTCCTCCCCGTCTCTCCAGTTTGTTGGCAAGTCAAAGGGAGAACCAAATTGCTACCCATATGCTCCCTTCTTCTATGGACTCCTTTCTCAGCTTAAACTGAACTACCTTCTTAAGAGCCAGCACTGACTTTCTGACTGCCTTATTTTTGGCAGCAGGCCACAGCTATGACCTAAAGAGAGTGCAATTAAATGGTATTACTGGCAAGGAAGAGCTCTGTTTCACAGCTGGAATGAGATCGTTGTCTTAGAGGAGAAAAAACTCACGAGGACCATCCTGAGAAACTCCTGTGTTTTCCCTCCTCCCAGATGGGGAATCCATTAACCTTCGAAACAGCACCAGTTTGTGCTTTGCCTGTGATGTTATTGTCTTACGCCAGGATGCATCTTCTTCTCAACATAAAGACAACTCAAAGTGCCATCACTTGTCTCACCTTCCTCATCCCCGTGCCCAGAGTTATGCTGGGGCTCGGAGTCCTGGGGGTGAAGGGTCTTGTCTGGCTCTGGCAGATGAGAGATCCCATCAATGAGGTCCTCCACTCCATCCAGGATGTCGTTGGCGCAGAGCTGGAAAGAACAAACACACCCACACGCTGCACAACAGAAACCAAGCCATGGAAAGAGCTGCTGCTAAACAACACGTTTCTCCAGGGAGCTGGATTTGCAAGGTAGGTCTGTCCACACAACAGCCATAACTAAGCCCTCAGCATTATTTCTGTGACAGATGATCTTCCACTTTCCAGCACCCTCAGCTCTGTCACCTCAGACAGCCTGGCCAAAGCTCCTCTTTGCTTACAAAGCCACTTAATTGTCAGGGCCAGTCCAAATAACAGAGGTTTTACTTGAATCGAAACTAAAGCTGATGTGACTTTTAATTCCTAGAATTCATTTGTCAAAACTGGTTTAGGTTTTTAGAATAGATATAATAGTAGCACACTTTTCTGCTGTTGATATTTACACTCCAGTAGGATCTAGAGACCTGGGTACATACCCAGGAGCCTTATCTAGGTCCTGTATCAAAAAGAGACCATGAAAACCTCTATTTTAAGTTCAGCACAAGAAAATAGGGAAGACGAAGAGAAGAAACACAGGGAGGAGAAAGGGTAAGGGTGCAATGTAGCAAATTACAGCATTAGTCACCAGCAACACGCCATCACATGTGTGGTTTGATCCAGACAAAAAGAAGGACAAAAAAGTGGGAGCCAGCAGAGGGTGGGGGAAGTAAAGGCTCTGACACTGCTGAACAACTGGTTTAAAGACAGGAAAGAAAGAAAAATGTTCACAGATATATCAGGTAGGAGTAAAGGGTCATTTTTCACAGAGAAGGTTTGTTACAGACCTGCAGGACTCCTGCAGGATCTGTGCTGGGAACACATGCTTCTCAACATAGTCATTAAAAACCTGGAACAGGAGGTGAACAGCAACATGACCAGGTTTGCTGATGCCACCAAGTCATTCAGGGGGGTAACAAGGGTGGCTGACTGCAAACAATCACAGAAGGACCTGGCAGGAGTCACTACATTACCATGGAAGGCGAACTTCAGTTTGGCTAAACATAAAGCAATGCATACAGGGGGAAAATGGCAAGTTCAAACTGACTTTGGGGAACAAGACACAGAGGCCAGACTAAGCTGATGTCTTCAGGGAATTACACCCAACCATTTAAAAAAACAAAATGAGTACTAGAAATTCTTCAGGAAAAAAAACAACATTCAGATCCCCACCCCAAAAAGTATATAGTAGAACTGAAAAAGGGTCATGAGAGACAGAAGGACAATCAAAGTTCTCGTACAAGGGATGAAGCAAATCAAGACCTGTTGAAAAAGGAGGCAGCTGAGGAGGGATATGCTGGAGGCCTACTGAATCACAACAAGAGGTCTGCTCATTTCACCTCCAACAGAATGAAACTAGCAGGCTGCAAAATAAGCAAATGAAATGAGCTGCAGAAAAGCCAGGAAACTCCTTGTTCACAGGACGTTTAAGATGACAAAAATTTATAGAGGTGCAAGAGAAGACAGAACAAGTCCATGGAAGAGAAACTCATCAAGCTCTATCAAGCACAAGGACACCAGAGTCCGTGAGCCCCAGAGCTGCAAACTGCAGGAGGCTGGGGAGGCATTTGAGAGAAATAGCACTTTATGCTTGCTTTGTTCTCATCCTCTTCCAAGACAATCCTGGCTGAGGAGGAGAGAGGGCAATACGGGCCATACGAACCTCTGGTCCAACCCAGCACAGCTGTTCTAATAATTGCAAAAGCAATTTGTGACTGCTGCCAGAGAGCAGAACACCAGGATTCACGCTGCCTGCACCAGGCTAAGAGGCAAAGGAAACACGGGGAGGAAGTGGAGGGGACAATCCCTACATTTACCTGGTATCTACAATGCCAACAAAGAGTCCTACGGCCTTGCAGCCATGGAGGTGGCATCTTCAGAGGCAATGCAAGCAGTAACTGATCTCCACCTTCCCTAAACAACTTCTACACTTGCTATTATAAAACAGTGGGCCCTGCACTTCCTCAGAAGCTTTAGAGGCACAGACACAGAGTGGCCTCATCACAGGTGTCCTCAGGGCTGTTTCTGGGCTGGAGCTGAAGGGGAAAGCGAAGCGGCTGCTGTGTCTGCAGCTCCGGGGTATCAGAGGGGTGAGCGGGAGTGCAAGGAAAAGGAGGTGAATCCAGCCTGTAAGAAAACCACCTACAGCTCAAGAGCAAAAGTGTGTCCATACCCTCTGCAGCTGAGAGTCAATCCGCCACATCCGCAGGGTCTGGTCACGGGACCACGTCACCAGCTGGTAGTCTTTGGAACCTACAAAGGATGGAAACAGCTTATAGACCCTGCTGAAAACACAGATATCTCAGCCCTGCGTGTAGCATAAACAGATTGCAGCAAGCCAGCAGGGAGGTCCAAGGAATAATCCCTACATTGACCTGGTATCTACAATGCCAACAAAGAGCCCTACAGTCTTGCAGCCATGGAGGTGGCATCTTCAGAGGCAATGCAAGCAGTAACTGATCTCCACCTTCCCTAAACAACTTCTACACTTGCTATTATAAAACAGTGGGCCCTGCACTTCCTCAGAAGCTTTAGAGGCACAGACACAGAGTGGCCTCATCACAGGTGTCCTCAGGGCTGTTTCTGGGCTGGAGCTGAAGGGGAAAGCGAAGCGGCTGCTGTGTCTGCAGCTCCGGGGTATCAGAGGGGTGAGCGGGAGTGCAAGGAAAAGGAGGTGAATCCAGCCTGTAAGAAAACCACCTACAGCTCAAGAGCAAAAGTGTGTCCATACCCTCTGCAGCTGAGAGTCAATCCGCCACATCCGCAGGGTCTGGTCACGGGACCACGTCACCAGCTGGTAGTCTTTGGAACCTACAAAGGATGGAAACAGCTTATAGACCCTGCTGAAAACACAGATATCTCAGCCCTGCGTGTAGCGTAAACAGATTGCAGCAAGCCAGCAGGGAGGTCCAAGGAATAAGGCACTAAATCAAAAGGCAGAGTGAGTAGCCTGTAAGAAAACCACCTACAGCTCAAGAGCAAAAGTGTGTCCATACCCTCTGCAGCTGAGAGTCAATCCGCCACATCCGCAGGGTCTGGTCACGGGACCACGTCACCAGCTGGTAGTCTTTGGAACCTACAAAGGATGGAAACAGCTTATAGACCCTGCTGAAAACACAGATATCTCAGCCCTGCGTGTAGCATAAACAGATTGCAGCAAGCCAGCAGGGAGGTCCAAGGAATAAAGCACTAAACCGAAGGGTAGAGCGAGCCCTTTTCTGCTTTACTTCACCTGGGTGCACCCCTGCACCACCATTCCCACACCTCCAGATGGGGTACAATTTCCAGGTGGAAAGCACAAAGTAAGTATAACGTATGTGATGCAAGTTTTCCAACTAGGAATGAACAAGATCTACTACAATGCTTATTTAAACAGAAGAAATAATATAGTTGAGAAACTAATTTATTTTTACAACAACTGTAATGTTGAAAATATCTTTCAGTTCATCATCTCTGTCTCAAGATGCAGAATTTTAAAACATTTCTAAGCTAGGAGAAGCTCTACCCTCCCACTTTTTCCTTCTGAAAGACTTGGATGATGCCAAGATGAGTTCAGGTTGTAATGAAATACACCCAGCCGCATACTATCTATCAGCAGACAAAGGTCCACAGACTTATTTATGCCCATGTTTAGGCCTTGTGATACACTTTTAAGTTCCCCCTGTCAAACAGCTGCGAGGCTGAAGAATTTGCTGCTGCACAGCTGCTTCCTCCAGCCCTCTGCTGAGCCACAGGGGCCGCCTAAATGCGGCACAGCAGAGATTTGCACTGTCTTGGTTGTCTCTGCACTGGGGTGGACTTGGAATGCTCCTGTGATTGATGGATGCTGCTTGAGATGAGGGTGACTTCCAGCCTCAGAAATATATTTATTAACTCAGCTAAGGCACTACCACTGTGGTTCAAGCCTGCTTGAATGTTCATTCGCAAGCTTTGACCGCGCCTGCAGATCCTAACACAATTCTGTGTCGCTCTCCTCTCTCTGAAAGAGGGCAAGCAAGGGATAGAGAAAGAGGTGACTTAACCAAATTGTCCCAGCAGCTGGTGGCAGAGGGCTGGGCCAGAACTTGGACGTGGTGCTGCAAAGCAGCACCCACAAATGACCCCAAAGCCAGACGTGCTCGTTGAGTCGCTGGCAGCCGAGGTGCTGGAAACAAAGCCGTGCTCTGTGTGGTTATCCAACCTCTAACACGGAATCTCCTATATTTAGCTGCCTACACTGGAAAATTTAGTCCGAATGGAACTCTAAGAGCAGCTTTTTTATCCCATGCTCTTCCTCCCCAGCCTTTCCCAGCACCAGATAAGGTGGGTTTGTGGGGTCTGGTGAACACTGGAGGCTGCTGATCTTGGCAGTGACGTGAGGGGTTAACTGGGTAAGTCTGCAGCTCTGAGCAGGGGGAGGGTGCACCCATCTAATAGCTTGTACAATTTATTCTGAAGATCCATTTAAAAATAGACTCACAGGAGAGTGGAAGCAATTAGAGTCACCGCTGACCCACTCAGCATTGGGCAGATTTGCTTTGTTAGCATGGAAACAACAGGGCTGCGTGCAGCGCCGTAAAGCAACTGCAAACCAGCTGTAGCTCGAGGCAGGACAGAAAAGTGGGTAGGAGCTGCTCCAAGAGTCAAAGGGGGACAGCACAAGGACCACAGCCAGGAGCCAGGCCTCCACAGCCCTGGTTAGAGCACAGGAGAGAGAACATCCAGCCCCGAACTCACCTTCTTTCTGCTTCCTCCACTGAAACTCCAGCACCACGTCATCGTGTCCCACGAAAGTATGGACAGGGGTGTTCAAGTCAAAGACGTTCCAGAGAAGGAGACTGTTCTCCCGTCGGAGCTGGGGGACCATCACTGTCACCAGCCCATTGCTGAAAGGCTGGAGAGAGAAACACCCTTCCAGTTAGCCTTGGGGAATTACACTCCCATGCTGCTGATACCCTAACCTAATTTTTCCCTTTTCCCACCAACAAGAGTGCCTTCCAGTTAGCCTTGGGGAATTACACTCCCATGCTGCTGATACCCTACTCTAATTTTTCCCTTTTCCCACCAACAAGAAGCTCAAAGGAGCTCAGCACAAAACTGAACCAGGCCTAAAACTGGGAGGATCTAAGGCAATTGCTGTGCAAAAGCAGTGTCTTAAAAGGGATAAAAATCACAGAATGGTTTGAGTCGGAAGGGACCTTAAAGGCCATCCAGTTCCACCCCTCTGCCCTGGGCAGGGACACCTCCCACCACACCAGGTGGCTCCAAGCCCCCTCCAACCTGCCCTTGAACCCCTCCAGGGATGGGGCAGCCACAGCTTCTCTGGCCAACCTGGGCCAGGCTCTCACCACCCTCACACCAAACAAGTTCTTCCCCACATCTCAGCTCCATCTCCCCTCTTGCAGGGTCAAACCCTTCCCCCTCCTCCTAGGGCTCCCCTCCCTGATCCAGAGTCCCTCCCCAGCTTTCCTGGAGCCCCCCTTCTTTAGGGACTGGAAGGGGCTCCAAGGTCTCCCCGGAGCCTTCTCTTCTCCAGGCTGAACCCCCCCAACTCTCTCAGCCTGTCCTCACAGCAGAGGGGCTCCAGCCCTCCCAGCATCTCCATGGTCTCCTCTGGCCCCATTCTAACAAATAAGATGTAATACATGAAGATATTCAATGATTATTTCTTTCTGTTGCTTCCTCTCTTTTCATCTGTGAGGCTGGAGGGATTTCACCCTTGACTTTTCATATGGGATCCTCATGGCAATTTCCCCACAGCTGCAAGAACCGCTGCCTGGGGACCAAGCCCCCCCAGCTGCTCAGGGTTCACGATGCTCAGAGGAACACTGGAACCCAGTCCTACACCCCCCACCACGGGGACAGGGAAAAGGGATCAGAGACTCGAGGCACAGCACTGGTTTCAGGCCACATTCCAATGTCTGGGGAAGAGAACTGATTAGGACTGATGTTAAGAGCCTGTGCTTCCCATGGCTGGGTCTATAAAAGGCAACAGTTCTTGGATTTGATATGCTGTAAGAGGCCACTGTGGCACACTTGGAAACCTTGGGAGAAGAGGAGGCACTTGGAGAGTGCAGAAGACTCTACATTACTCTGTGCAACGGGTACCAACACCAGAGCTGAGTGGAAAAACAGGATAGTGAGAGCAGCAGCCTGGGGTTTTACCCCCCCCAGGAGGACAATGCCAAAGACTGGGACCTCACACTCCTAGTCATTCCTTTTCCCAAGTGCCCCCATTGTAGACGTGGCTTTTCTGGGCCTTTTAAGCACCAAGAGGGATTTTTAAAATCAACTTAATCATGTCCAGCAGTAGAGCTGGTGAGAAGCCCTTCAGCAGTTCTTCTGTATTGAAGGTCTCTTTGTGCGTTCGCTCTCACAGCATGAGTGGGGCTGGTGGGAGTCTCTCACTCACCGTGTATCTTGCCTTCCAGACAGGAACCTGGCAGGGCAGGATGTTGAGGTATTTCCGAGGCTGACGGTAATCCCAGAACTTGAAAAAAAAAAAAAAACAATAACAGACAAACCCAAAAAGACAAGCAAAGGCAGGAGTCAGCTGGCTGCGCTTTCAGGCTGCAGTTTTCCATGTGGCTTGCAGATATAACAGAGCAAAAAACATGCCAGGGAGCCCACAGCATCGTTAGTAATCCCGTTCATTAACAGCAGAGATGGCCCCAAAGGACAAATATCAAGCTACCAGCATCTGGCAGCATCCCTTAGCCAATGAGCGACTTGGGGTCATATTCACAGTGATCATAGCTTGAGTAATTAGAGCAGGGAGCCAGGCAGCCTGCTTGGGCTTTCAGAGCTACAAGGTACCCTGCAGGCTCCCAGCCAACGTGCCAGTCCAGACTGGAGGCAGCACCACCTCCCCCCTCCCCCGCTGTTACTGCTAATTTCCTAATGAAGAATCTAACCTTTTGCTTTGCTCCAATACCCATCAATTGTGCTTGCCTCAGAGCTCAGCTAAATGTGAATGAACTCCATTTGGCTGGCACGCAAATCACACTATTTCCCCCAAGTAAAAGGCTTGCAGGCAGTGTCTTATCGATAACTCCACTCGAGGTGAGTTTGGGAACCCCAGGGACTGGAGTATGTCTCCCCACAAGTCGCTGCCATCAGTTTGGGGGTGGCAACGCTGCTTTTTTGGGGAGAAGGCTCTTCTGGCATGTGTGGCCAGCTCCCTTCTGGCAAGCAACAGGCAGAGGCGGTTGTTTTCAGCTTCAGCACTGCCCAAACCACCACAGATATGTGGCAAACATATGTGCACCCATCCTGCAGTGATTTCTCTGCCCGTTTTGTAAGTGCACCCCTGGCTCAACAAGCACAGGCTGCCAGAAACCAAAAAAAAATATAAGGATCCAGATGTCACCAATGGCATGCAGGGCACAAGACTCCAGCAGCAATAGGAGGGGATCTGCTCCACCAGCCTGACATCTCCCAAGGAGTCATCCCAGGAGCACCACTTACCCTGACGGAGTTGTCCTGGCTGGAAGTGGCCAGCGTATACTCGTTGTCGGGATGCCAGTCCAGCCCGTGGATTTTAGAAAGGTGAGCTGCCAAGTACTCCACTGCAGTGCTGGGTTTCTGCAAGGAGAGGCATTTTCCTTCTCAGCACAGGGCTACTAAAATCTGGTCGAGTTCTTTGTCATAAAAAAAGACACTTGAACAAGGGCAAGAGGTAGAACACCTTCCTGCTGGGGAAAGGCAAATTGCTCAGCAAAAGTAGCTGAAGGAAAGGTCCTGCTAATGTGGCTAATTCCAGTCACCAAATGCAGCCCTGAGCCACACTCAGCAAAAGAGTTAGATACTATGAGATCAAAATGTTAATGGGCATGATTTCTAGGGAAGGTGTTATCTACATGCTCTCTTTCAGGGGAGGTTCAGGCTGGATATTAGGAAAAATTTTTTCACTGAAAGGGTTCTCAGCCATTGGAATGGGCTGCCCAGGGAGGTGGTTGAGGCACCATCCCTGGAGGTGTTCAAAAGCCGGGTTGATGTAGTGCTGGGAGGTATGGTTTAGTGATGATGCTCCTTGTTTGTTGTGTGGGTGTCTATTTTTGTCAGTTAGGTTGATGGTTGGACAAGATGATCTTTAAGGTCCCTTCCAACCTAGAAGATTCTGTGATTCTGTGATTCTTCCGGCTCATGAGCTCCCAATTCTCTCTAGTTTAAATCAACCCATGAGAGAGATTTGTGATACCTTCCAACCTAGAAGATTCTGTGATTCTTCCGGCTCATAAGCTCCCAATTCTCTCTAGTTTAAATCACCCCATGAGAGAGATTTGTGATAAAGTAGTACATTTTTCTTGGTATTTATCTGTGACCAGAGGGATGTCTCTATCAGGTAGGTGCCAATATGCACAGGCTGCTCAGGGGACCCTCAACTCACCCTTTTGTCCCATATTCGGACATCCCCGTCGTGGCTTGTCGCTAAGCAGTTGGCGTTTTTCTTGTTCCATTTCACCTGGGAAGCTCCAGCTGTAGCACAAACAATTAAAACAAATGAGTCAAACCAAACAATTAAAGAGTAAATGGCACAACAGACCCCTGACCTGGGCTTTGAGCTGCTCTTCTTAGCACAGGAAAAGCAGTTCAGAGGAAAGATATCCTAGAAGCCAGCACGAAGGATGTCATGAAAAGGACTAACTCCTGATTCTTCAGCTGAGCGTTGGTGTCCCAAAGACCTCAAAGCAAGAGATCTTCACTGCAATCTCTAGCCATAGGCTGTACCTGATTAAATTACTCAGGTCCATTACCTCAGATGGAGCAACTTCCTGCAGACAAGAACTGCAGGGTCATCACCCTCCTCCCAAATCCCTTCTGTTTTCATTCCAGCTGCTTCCAGGTGCTCAAGGATCGATTTGTTTGTCTCCCCAACACCCTCTATACTATTCAATGCCATACAGGGAACCAGTGGTATTGATCTATTATTAAAATACAGGTGTAGAAGGCTGCAGTGTGGGTGGACCTCATGTCTGGCCAGCTGGAGGTCGAGTCACTGGGTGGATCAGAAGGCCCAACTGTCAAAATACACCACAGAAGTCAAAGTAATTGTAAAGAAACTGAATGATGGCCCAGATACGGTTACATGATATCATGAGGGAATCAGTCAAAGGCTTAAAATAAGAAGTTGGTTGATTATTTCTAATAAGAAGCAAAATCCAGTTTCAGTTGGTGTGGATTGTTCAGATATTGTAAGATAAATACATGTTCTGTTCACCCTAATTCTGCCAATCTGTGTTTTCCAAACATTTTAAGCTATCCAGAAAGGTGAGGTCCGCGAGAACGCGAAATGGATCTCAGCCTGCTGCTGCTCCCCACCTTCCCTACCCACCTCCTGCTGCACTGTGAGCAGATTCATCCTGAAAACCTGGCAAAACGCTAGTCCAGGGGAAAAAAAAAAAAAAAAAAAAAGGCTGCAAACAGGCTTCCAGTGGTTTGATTTGATCCACTCACTGATGGGCACACAATCGTCTGGACCAGCGCTAAACAGAGATGGGAGGAAGGAAGCTTTCTGGGGAGCTCCCTGCTGGGCTGGCTCAGCTGAGCCATGAAATCTCAGCCCAGGCACCAGAACCAAACGCTGCTTCCAATTTAGTAGGTTTTTGGTTTTTGCATCGCTGTGATAGAGGGGTTTTCTGGCTGGGAGGGAAGGGGTGGGCCACTGCAGATGTGTAGCCTAAGGAGACCGAAGCAGCAGAGCACGAGATACGTGTTAGAAGGATTGCTGTGACACTGGGGATGGTAACTCAGGAAAAGGAGGTTCTGCTGGCCATCCGACATGCATCCTGGGGTGCAATTCAGTTTCTCAGCTGATTTGATCAAATATAAAAAGGACACGAAGAAACTGCAGACAGACAACACAGGACAAGCAGCACAAGAGCAGGAAGAAGCTACTCCTGCCTTGAAGGCACAAATGACATGTGACTGTCCACCAATTTTGGGATAGATAGCCCGAGCACCACCACTGTCCTCCACACTTGGGAACCTGCAAGGGCTCCACATCTCTTCAACATTCTGCTCCTCTAAAAGGAGCTGTGAACTGGGGCCTCTTGGGCTGCTACTACATGGGACAATCACACGTGGTGGCACTTCTGTCCCCTGCCATGTTCAGCCTCGATGTGTGAAGAAAGGGAGAATAACAGCAGGGGCACACGATGCTAAAATTAGGCATTAAACAAGTCTATATTGCACGCACGCCACACTTACCCACTGCAGAGAGGGACACTGTAGGCTTCCTGGTGTCTCTGAAACAAAACATGGCCAATGTGAGTACCCACGGCACAGCCCAGCCTCCCCATGGAGCCCCCTGCTATTCCAGGACTAATTTTATCACTGCCTCTTGGGAGCTAACGTGCCTTTCTGCTTACCAAAATACACCACGTTAAATGGAATAAAGAAAGAGGTGACCAGCTGGAGGATAACAGCCATCCTGTCTGGCCAGTACACACAGCAGCGAGTTTAGGATGTAGGATGGAGCCTTAGGGGACTAAAAGGAGGAGAAACACGTGCCAAGCGGGGCATAGTTGCAACTGGGCGGGCAGGGAAACGGGGCTCACACGGCGTTGCTGCAGGAAGCAACAAAACAGCCTTTCCCAGGAGGATTCAAAGGAACACACAGAGCTGGGGAAAAACTCGACAAAAGCCACTGATGGGCCTTCAAGCCTTTGCAAGACCCTGAGTCAAGGCAGATGGAGCAGCGGCTTCAGAGCAAGGACTTCACGTCCAGCGTGTAACAGCAAAATCAGTAAGGAAATGAGCCCAGCTGTGGGCAGACTCTACAGACCACATTCTGCAGTGGCAGAAGCCCGTGTGGCATCATGACAACTCCTCGCAGCCAGGACATGGATCAAGGCAATAATTTGCTCCTCAGGAATTCACCTGCCCTTCCGTGAAAAATGCCAGTGAAAAGAAGGAATACTGTCGTCAGCTTTTTGTGTTTGCTGAAAAGCAAGGGGTTTTCTGGAATGGATTGCACCTCTCCCTCTAAGAATTTCTGCCTAATCCAAAAGTTATGGTTTTGTATGAAAAACGAAGCAGGGAATTTCCAGCTGCCCTTACAGCAGGGCTACCTCCCTCGGGTGCCAGCAGAGACAGGCACTTGGGTAGGAAGTACTCATTTGCTGGAGGCCAGCAGCCCCAGGACCAGGAGGACCTCGGAGACCTTACTACTACCACAAGTGGGACACAGAGGCCGGTCAGAGTCTGCCTAAGCCAGTATTTCTGCACCAGTGACACAGGCAGGCACAAAATGATGGAAGGGCACAAGAGAATTAAAGCAGGGCTCCTGATAACAACCTTCAGAGAACTCTATTCAGGATAACAGGACAACACAACCAGCAGTTATTGTCTCTCTATGTCTTTTAATTACACATTAATAATATATTGCCGTTCTCAAGCACCATTTAACCAAGGATGTAAGTGCTTCATAGGAGCCAAACAAGCCTCAGGGTAGCCTGGTGCAGTGGGGTTATACAATTATCCTCCTATTATAACTGAGCAAAAGAGGCAGAGGGGGACAAAGCGAGTTGCCGGGGGTCATAAAGAGTCGCTGTACAGCCAGCAAGAGAAAGCAGCAGCCCTAGTGCCAGCTCCTCACTACTCAGGGGTAAAATATGGGGGTTAACACCGGTGGGTTTGGAAAGAAACCCTGAAACTACTCACGATAGAAAGTGCCAGGAAGCAAGGGAAAGCACAAACAGGAAAACATTCCTGAATATCACTGCCAGTCTTCCCACCACTGGGGGAGAGTCAGCAACAATCACTGGATTTAGCGCAAAACTGCTGTAAGATCATGAAACGGTGCTCACTCATTCAGCTAAAAAGACCCCAACAGGCTGAGGAACACCCTTGTGTTCCAGGAAAAGCTCCCGAGGAAAGTGGGCAGGGAGTGAAGCCGGTCGTTATCTTTTCCCAATCAGGAGCGTGACTGTAGCTTAACTTTACCACCCTGCTGCCCTTCATCCACTCCGAATGGGCATGAAAATAGGGGAAGAGAAGTTGTCTTTGAGATTCCGGGGAGCAGATGAGGCCCCTGGAAGCACAGCCCCCATCAGTGCATGCTTTGCCCTGCAAGCTGCTAATTATGGAAAGGAGCCCAACGATTTCCCCGCCGTGCAGAAACATACTGATTCTTACTTGATGTCCCAGATGTAGATGTACGTGTCAACAGAACTGGTGACCAACAGGTCTGGCTCAAACACTGCCCAGTCCAGGTCACTGCAAATACAAAATCATAGTAGCTCAGCACAGAAAAGCACACACAGTCTGCATCAACTTCTCACAAGCCCCCAATACGTTTCTCCGACAAATTCACGGCCATTCCATGACACCTACTGAAACTTTTTAATTAAAATGCAGGTTCTTAATCATTTCTCTTAGTAAATTCCAAGAAGCAATGAAATGCTTCTAGGTAAGTCCCAGTGAAGCACTCTCCTAGCCCTGAACGTTACAGCCATCGTGTGTGTGCTCTTTCCTCCACAGGAAAAGGGACACTGTCTCAGCGAGCTCCCAGTTACCACATGTTCCTGGCATTAGCCGGAATGCCTTCCTGTTGGACTCACCAAACACATCTGGGACACAAACAGCCTCCAGTCAGCCCAAACAACTGCTATTTCAAGGCCTGTGATTACTTTCCAGAGTCAAAAGCTGGAGTAAAACCAGTGCTTTGCCTACATTTCCAGCCCAGGACTAAAGTGCACCCCTAAAACCAGCAGCAGAAATCTCCCCTGCACCACTGTAACTCGTTGTGAACTCCATTTTGGGGGATTACCTGCTTTAATTAAGCTGCTCTCACACAGAAACACGGCTGGGATTCAATTTACTAAACATGCTGCTGGCTGCTGTTCGTTACAAGGACAGCAGCCTAAGGCAATGACACTCCAGCCATCAAAAGCCAAGCTGATGTACTGGAGGGAGCCATGTACTGAGCAGCTTGTCATCTCCAAACAGGAGGGAGAGACAGAGGGGCAGGCAGAACAGTCTGGAAAAGTAAGGAAAACCAGGCTCCATCTTCTACGAAACAACCCATCTGGGGTTTTCCACCCAGCAGCATCGCTCGCTCCTCACCTGATCACACGCGTGTGTCCTTGCAGCGACGTGCAAACTTCACCATTACCTTCCTTCCACTTATACAGGTCAACTCGCTGATTGCTCTGCAATTAGAAAGAAGAAAGGAGACGTGCCAGACGGACAAGGTTATCCCAGGAATCCACGTGTCAGGACCAGGTTTCCTTCTGTTTGAACAACCCCGGTTACCAACGAGTCACCCCGTGATTAGCAAAGGCCTTGCCCAAAGCAAAGATGAACCTACAGGCTGCAAGGACTCTGAAAAGCTTACACTTTAATTACACCCACTTAAAAATGGAGATAAACAAGAATAGGAGAAAAAAAAAAAAAAAGAAAAAAAGCCACGTTGCAAAATGTTTCCACGAAATGATGTTCTCAGAGCTTTTATTTCCTAACAACATGCTGTAACTGCAGGCAACAGGCAGCCAAATTCTCTCTGCAGGAATACCCTGCCAGTCTGTTCAGCTTCACAACTGGAGGTTTCAGTGACGGGGGATGATGGATCACCACTGGTCCTCCTCAGCTCCCCCTCCATTCCCTTCTGGGATAATCAGGGCTATTGCCAAACGAACAATACAGTCTAATGGCTTCAAGGTCACCTCCTCAAGGGTACTTCCATCCTCACCAGCCCAGGAAAAAAACAGCCTTAAGTGCTTATCACTAAGTGTAAACCACAGGAGCAAAGCAGATGAATCAATGACAACATTATTTAGGGCCTCTTCGCTCATTCCAGGAATAAATCCTCCCCCAAATGCAGCCACACACAAAGTTACTTGAGCCTAGTTACTATGCTTCAAGTTTATATTCTGCCTCAATCAAGGTTCACTTTGGCCAGCTCTAACCTTTCTGGGGCAGGAATCGCCTTTTTGGGTGCCTATAGAGCACCAAGCACAGTGGGGTTTGGGCTGTGACTGGAAACTCACGTTGATTTTGCAAGGACAGAAACAACATGACTTCAAAATTTGATCTTCATTAGCCCCTTGTTTTAAGACTTACATACAGATGAGGGAAAAGATAATAGCGAAAAGATTTATTTTACATTTTTTTGTGACCGGTTTTTGTGATAGTGTTTTGGTTCTTTTTTCACCCCAAATCTACTTGATATGAATTTAAACTTGCATATGGATAAAACTCTCCAGCCTTCCCTGAAATGGAAGGTCTCATCCCAGCTCAGCAATAATATATGGTGTTTCTCTAATAGCTCACAGCAGGGCTGCTCGAGAGCTCGAGGCAAGGAAAACTCTGCACGTTTCTCATCGACAGAAGGATTTAAGGGGGTAGAGTGAAATTACCCAACAGGATTTGTCCAGGACTCCAGAGTTGATGCTACAAGGTGAGGACCACCAGAAGTTTCTCAGACTCTTAGTGGAGCACCAGGTGTGGGAGAAGGACAGCTCCTCCCAGCACAACCTTCTAAAATAATGTGCTTCTCATGATAAGTATCAGTATAGGCTTCCAACAATTTCATCACCCTCTTGTTCAAGCATTTGTGACCACACAAAAGCAGTAACAAGGATCTAGGATGGAAAACAATGGCATTTCTGAAACAACAGCTTAGGAGTCCTCAGAAATGTGCTAGAGCCAGAGGGCAGCCCCAGCCAAGCACAGCAAGAGGACATGTTTCAGCTCTTCTGGAAAAAAGCTAAAAAAAAATAAAATATTAAGCCCTTATGGAAACACAAGGACAGGCTTCCCCTCTGCCTGCACCACTTCCAGTTAACGGCACTGCAAACCAGGTGAAGCTGTTGGCAAACGGGACGGCAGCCTTTTACAATCCCTTTCCATCCACAGGAATGGGATGGACCCTCTCCAGAGGGAGAGGACCCTTGGGGCTCTCTACACCACTTGTGTGGTATATGACGAGCTCCACAGGGGACTCATGGGGGCCTGCCAGCCAGCTTGAGTCCAGAATTAGCAAATCTCATCTTCACAGTGTTGAATCCAAGCTGATTTAGCCTTCCCAACGCATCTTTGCCCCCTTAGGAGTGGCCCTCGAACACATCCAGGCTGCTCCAGGCCTGCCCTGGGACACACAGAGCCGAGCACACGCTGTAAATCTGCTTTCCACTCCTAAACAAGACAGGCTAAATCCTAGTCCTAGGACAGGGCTGTACTGCATCGGCACCGAAATGCCAGCTGACTGGGAGATGGCTGGAAAGGAGGCGTTTCTGACCCAAACTTTAAGATGTCGGTCATAAACCAGAGGTGGGAGGAGACAGGCAGGGGAACCTCAGAGAGCAAACAAGCCACAGCTCCTAATTGACAACACTGCTCCACTTTTAAACCTGCCTTTCATGTCAATCGCAGCCAGTCCAGGGAGCAAAAGGAACAAAAATCCCTGGAAACCACCATCAACAAAGTGTTTTCTCAAAAAAAAAATATTAAAAAATAATAGATTACACTTCTCCACCCCCAGCTATTCCAGGACTCTCGCAGCCAGTCCAGGGAGCAAAAGGAACAAAAATCCCTGGAAAGCACCATCAGCAAAGTGTTTTCTCAAAAAAAAAAATTAAAAAATAATAGATTACACTTCTCCACCCCCAGCTACTCCAGGACTCTCAGGTTGTGCAACACAGCAACAAAGGCACCTCACTGTGAGAACAGTCTGTGCACGGCTAGTGCTGGTTGGTGGCAAAGAGGGCCACTAGCAGAAGCTCAGGGCTTTGGGTGAACAAGCTACAGAGCATGACAGACCGAGTAAAAATCAGAGCTAAAAGCTCTCCATCCCTGCCTATCTGCAAACCTAGATTGTTGCAGTGGTGAGCCAGTATTGACCCGTGCTATTTACAGGCTGCCTGGTGCACCACAGCCCACCAGGAAGGCAAGGAGGTGAAAACATAACAGCACAGAGCAAGAAATTCAACAAGCGCGCAAATCTCATAATGGAATGGGAGTTAGAAGGAGAGCACAACCCCCTTCCTTCCAGAAGAGGACCGTTTGGATGCCTGGTTTATTTGGCGAGGTGTTTTATAAAAGACAAGCAAGCAAAACTAGATTCAACACCGACCCACCACTGCGACCCATCAAGCCAAACACCTCGCTGGCAGTAAATCAGAGTTAGGCCTTGACCTTGCGATGTGACTTGCAGGGACGTGGCCGTGCCAGCTCCACGCAGCCTTCCAAGACTGCAGAATCCAGCCACGACAAGACTGGAGGAAGATGATGAGCCACAGCTTTTAAATAAAGGCACTTACGGAAGCGGCAAAGTAGTACGCGTAGCTGTCGTGCGGGTTCCACTGCACCGCCCCGATGTCCCACTTGCTCTGCCGGGAGATCTTCCGATGGCCCTCGTTTGGGGCATCCAGGTTGACTATGTAGAGGAAACGGCGGCTGCAAGACACACAGAGAGAGAGGTTCTACCCCACAGGACGGATCTCAAGAGCCCAAGCTCACGTGGAGCTCAGAGCCTTACGCCCAGGGGGGCAAAGAAGAGAAGCATTTGACAAGACAGAGGACAATATGATTGCCGGGAACGCTACATTTGACCACATACTTCAAAAAGGGCTATGTTAAAAAAATAAAAATATGAAAAGACACACTGAAATTAGACAGGATTTGTAAATGTAATAAGTAGCTCAGACCACAGAAAGCCTCACATAACTAGAATGCTAAAGGAAGCACTGGGAGATGGTGCAAACACATCCAAATACGCTTTGCTGGCCTAACGCTGCGGCAGCAGAGCCGAGGTGGCCCAGGGCTGGGAGCACAACGCAGTAGGAGCCAGCTCCGAGGCTTCTCCCAGCAAGAGTTAATGAGCCTTGACAAACACAAGATGATTTTAGGTGGCTGTGTCTTTCCACACCACGCTGTTTGGGGGGCTTGGTGCTGCAGACAGTCCAAGTCCACCTGCACAGAGCCAGCTCGGCTGCAACAGCTTAATAACGTGGGTGGACACAGCACTGCACCCATCTGGTTATGTATTACTTACTTGAGCTAACCCCTAAATGCTGCAGAGGTATATTTACATGATGCTAAACCCGAGCTTAAACATCCTGCTGGCTGTGGCCAGCTCCCCACAAAGCTAGGCAAGGTACCATTCCCCTCCACAGCGTGACTCATCTTACAAGCCAGATAAACCGCCCAGAAATAATTGGGAGCCAGCTGAACTCTGATGGAAGACCAGCACCAGACCATATTGACCCATATATAATTAACCACCCCAGCATCGCACAGGGCGGCTGCGTAGCAAACGCACAGCTGCTCTGAGCTTCGCTCCACGCAGCCTTCCAAGACTGCAGAATCCAGCCACGACAAGACTGGAGGAAGATGATGAGCCACAGCTTTTAAATAAAGGCACTTACGGAAGCGGCAAAGTAGTACGCGTAGCTGTCGTGCGGGTTCCACTGCACCGCCCCGATGTCCCACTTGCTCTGCCGGGAGATCTTCCGATGGCCCTCGTTTGGGGCATCCAGGTTGACTATGTAGAGGAAACGGCGGCTGCAAGACACACAGAGAGAGAGGTTCTACCCCACAGGACGGATCTCAAGAGCCCAAGCTCACGTGGAGCTCAGAGCCTTACGCCCAGGGGGGCAAAGAAGAGAAGCATTTGACAAGACAGAGGACAATATGATTGCCGGGAACGCTACATTTGACCACATACTTCAAAAAGGGCTATGTTAAAAAAATAAAAATATGAAAAGACACACTGAAATTAGACAGGATTTGTAAATGTAATAAGTAGCTCAGACCACAGAAAGCCTCAGATAACTAGAATGCTAAAGGAAGCACTGGGAGATGGTGCAAACACATCCGAATACGCTTTGCTGGCCTAACGCTGCGGCAGCAGAGCCGAGGTGGCCCAGGGCTGGGAGCACAACGCAGTAGGAGCCAGCTCCGAGGCTTCTCCCAGCAAGAGTTAATGAGCCTTGACAAACACAAGATGATTTTAGGTGGCTGCGTCTTTCCACACCACGCTGTTTGGGGGGCTTGGTGCTGCAGACAGTCCAAGTCCACCTGCACAGAGCCAGCTCGGCTGGAGCAGCTTAATAACGTGGGTGGACACAGCACTGCACCCATCTGGTTATGTATTACTTACCTGAGCTAACCCCTAAATGCTGCAGAGGTATATTTACATGATGCTAAACCCGAGCTTAAACATCCTGCTGGCTGTGGCCAGCTCCCCACAAAGCTAGGCAAGGTACCATCCCCTCCACAGCGTGACTCATCTTACAAGCCAGATAAACCACCCAGAAATAATTGGGAGCCAGCTGAACTCTGATGGAAGACCAGCACCAGACCATATTGACCCATATATAATTAACCACCCCAGCATCGCACAGGGCGGCTGCGTAGCAAACGCACAGCTGCTCTGAGCTTCCCCAAGAGAAGGAACATCAAGAACATCTTTGCTGCCTTTCCAGACCAAGTCCTCAGAGCTCCCTACTCTGAAGAGCGAAGATGCTGGAGCCTCACTGAGGCTCTCACGTCCCCAAGAGAAGGAACATCAAGAACATCTTAGCTGCCTTTCCAGACTGAGTCCTCAGGGCTCTGAAGAGCGAAGATGCTTGAGCCTCACTGAGGCTCTCACACAGCTTTTAAAGAAGGGAGGCAAATCCTGAAGGGCTGCTGAGCACCTGGGAGAAGACTGAAAAGGGTGGAGTCCTCAGGGCTCTGAAGAGCGAAGATGCTTGAGCCTCACTGAGGCTCTCACACAGCTTTTAAAGAAGGGAGGCAAATCCTGAAGGGGTGCTGAGCACCTGGGAGAAGACTGAAAAGCAGAGGGTCACAGGCCTGATGTGGAACTGCAGACGGGCTGTCCCCAGCTTGCTGTCGGCCCAAATAAGCCAGCTGTGAAACCAGGCAAGCGTAAGGAGGAAGAGGCATCGAGTTAGAGCCAAACCTGCTTCTGAGGTGGTTATTCCTGTGCAGGTCTGCCAGACTAGAGGGTTTACAGCCGGGCAGGCAACTGCTGAGCTGTTTGAAGACTTGCCCTGAAGGTGGCTACCTAATGCCAAACCCTCCTGGGAGCTCTGGAAGCTCAGAGTCTATGGCACCTACTGCTCTTGTTGAGCATCATCCCACGTTGAACCAGCAGAGGAGCAGGTCCGAGAGCTTGGCTCCTCTGCCCAAGTACACCGTGGGAATATTTGGGGCACATTTGGTCTTAAGGAAATGATTTAATCTGTTATTTCAAGCAGAATCCAAACAGTACTTTTGCATGATGTGCCACCTCCCACAAGCAGATTTGGGAAAGCATGTATGAGGAAAACCAGGAGGGTACTTTATTGCGCTGTTGTTGCCGGTTTTCCACCCTGCATCCCACTGGAAACGTGACCCAGAATCCTCTTCATCAGGCCTTGAAGAGAATTCAGCTGCACCTTTCTGAAGCAATCCATCAGCCCCCCAATGGAGGTCAGCCCGAAGGCTGCTGACTTGGCTGCTGGAAATGCCTGTCACAGGTTTCTGACGGGGACCGTCACACTCACCCGGAGAGTACCGCGTGCTGTCCCAGGCAATCCACCGACATCGCCGTCGCCTGTTAACGAGAAACAGAGAACAAAACTAAATTATACCTGTCAGGTCGGCTTCTCACTCAAACACACAGCTTTGGGGAGGAGTTCTGGAAAATCTGCCAGCTCATCTTCAAGGTAGAAACCGCTACGGTCAGAGTCAAGGCTGGTATCTGTCAGGGATGGCAGAAGTAACGTCCCCTTAAAGCAGCACAAACGACTGATGGGGTGCAGCGGTTGATTTTAGGAGGCAGCAGAGGGCACAAAGAACATCTTTATTGGAGTAAACTGAAGACAAGATCTGGCAGAGCCCATTACAAGCCCTGAGCCCATATTCCCTTCTCCCCACTATGGCAATCACAGCTGGAGCCTTTCAATCAGCAATCTCTAATAATCCTTATTAATCAGCCTCTGCTCCTGCTCAGGAGCTTTCTCAGTCTCTCTCTCTTCCATTGCAGGGCCAGATTTAATTATATATGTACTGGGAGATAGAAATGCAACCATTTGTGTATGGCTGGTCTCCAAAAATGAGAGATGGCTAAGGGGCATCAGAATTTACTTTGGCATTGCTTGGAAAGAAGGCTAAAAGATAACTTAAATGCCATAAGAAGAAGAAAAAAAATAGAAACTGTATGAACACTGCCTCCCCCTCTTTTTGTTCAGAATGGAATTGGCTGATCATGTCGTTTAATTGCCAAGAGAATAAAGGAAAATCTTACTTGAAAAGCTGAGCAGTTCAGCCCATAAACATAGATATGACTTCAATGCAGTTTTTAGCATTCGCAGGACAAAATCAGAATATGCCCCACATTCTTCAAACTGCTGTCACCTTCAAAGCTACCTCTCTGAAGGCTGGGGATGTCTCTGCTCAGGATTCTGCTCAGTACTCTCAGCGTGGATGTAACAAGACTTCAGGATGTCCCACAGCTACTACTTAGAAGCATCACTAAAACCTGACAGGCAATACGCCAATCCCGCTCCACCTCGATCAGATTTGACAGGAGAATAACCATCACAAAACACTAGTGCTTTTTCAACCAGGGCCCCAGCCCCTGCTTGTAAGAACCCCAACCAAGGGAAAAACAGCATCGGGGGCTCATTCTTCACTAGAGACCAAGAGTCCACATGGCAAAGAGCTACAAACGCCTGCGGAGTTTCAGCAGAAGCCCACAGGAAACCCCAATAACATCTATTCCTCAACCAAGCTGAGTTTCACTGCTTTTGCTGTTCCAGGAACGACCCTCTTTCACTGTTGTTTTTTTTTCCTAGGCTGCAAATCCAGTCTTCTAGCAAGGTTTTCCTAGTCCTAAAACTAACACTGTAAATAAGCAGCTCTAAAAAACAGTGAAGAGGCTCTCTAAATGGTAAAGAAATAATTCCAGCTTCTTAGATTTCACAGTACCTTGCAAAACAACAAAGCGGGTTACTACATTTATACAAAAAAAGCAAGCAGGAGAAAGAAGTTTTCCCAAGCGATGCACATTTCTCTTCTGAGGAATTAAAATGAGGGTCGTTAAAGCCACTGCTGGAACCAGAACTTTCTGGTGTGAGGAAGAGCTAGACAGCCAACAAACTTCATACAGTCATGGCCACCTTTCCTTAAGACAGGAAAAAAACCCTGCCAATTTAAAGTGATTGCTAATTTCATATATGAGTGTATTTTCTCTGATGTTGGCACCAGGATCTCATAAATCCTTTCTCTTCTGAGGAATTAAAATGAGGGTCGTTAAAGCCACTGCTGGAACCAGAACTTTCTGGTGTGAGGAAGAGCTAGACAGCCAACAAACTTCATACAGTCATGGCCACCTTTCCTTAAGACAGGAAAAAAACCCTGCCAATTTAAAGTGATTGCTAATTTCATATATGAGTGTATTTTCTCTGATGTTGGCACCAGGATCTCATAAATCCTTACAAACTGTTTTTAATAATGAACATTTGTAAACTGTTTTTCCAGGCACCAAGCATCTTAAAGCATAATGAACAGACAGAATGAAGTAAAAAGCTTCACGTGTCAGGCTGCTACTCTGGTGGGTCACAAATGAAGCTGTTTTATGGCAATAAACAGTTCTCTAAGATACCACACTCTTATCTAGGCCACAGGAAAAAACACAAAGAGCTGCCATTTAATATACTTGGTATATTGATATGTCGGTCTTCACAGCACAACCTTGGGGAAAAGGGGAGTTGAAATTGAACAAACCAACCCAAAAGTAGTTTTTATCCTAAAACAACAATCAGGATAGCTAGAATTGCTGTTTATGAGTAAAAATTATGCAAATAAGCACGGCAGGAGTACTGCACATTTGAAAACCAGCTCTGAGCCCACAGCCTCGGCAGCATCTTCGCAGACTTCAGACGTCTACGCTGGCGTCTCACTTGACTTCTGCTAGGGCAAGCCAAGGAAAACACCTTGTCACGTCTGAACTTACATTAGTTTTTGAATCTAGCTTCTTTCTCTCCACCTGAAAGGCAACAGACCAGCCCAATTTGCCAGGGCTATACTGGTTTTCAAGCTCTTAGCAAGAAAAAGGGGAGTTGAAATTGAACAAACCAACCTGAAAGGAGTTTTTATCCTAAAACAACAATCAGAATAGCTAGAATTGCTGTTTATGAGTAAAAATTATGCAAATAAGCACGGCAGGAGTACTGCACATTTGAAAACCAGCTCTGAGCCCACAGCCTCGGCAGCATCTTCGCAGACTTCAGACGTCTACGCTGGCGTCTCACTTGACTTCTGCTAGGGCAAGCCAAGGAAAACACCTTGTCACGTCTGAACTTACATTAGTTTTTGAATCTAGCTTCTTTCTCTCCACCTGAAAGGCAACAGACCAGCCCAATTTGCCAGGGCTATACTGGTTTTCAAGCTCTTAGCAAGAAAGGCTCATTCCCTGCATAGCTAACTTTCTGTCTACGCACCGAGATGCTACAAATTGTACTATTTCACCATTGGACGTGGTGAGTTTCACCCTCCTTTTGACAGTGAGGACAGCCTGACAAGAGCCCCTGGGTCACCTGTAAATCAGAAGTGCCCAGAGACTGTCAGCTTGTACAGAAAGGTGACACTTGTAGGCGATACCGGCTCCAGACTACCCAGGGATTTTCTGAAATGTTACAGGTTGGGTGCTGTAGCTTCTGGCACAGCAAAGGTCTGGCAGGTCTCGGGAGGTGATTCTGCCCCTCTACTCTGCACTCGTGAGACCCCACCTGGAGCACCGTGTCCAGCTCTGGAGTCCTCAACACAGGAAGGACATGGACTGGCTGGAACAGGTGCAGCGGAGGGCCAGGAAGATGCTCAGAGGGATGGAGACAGGCTGAGAGAGCTGGGGTTGGTCAGCCTGGAGAAGAGAAGGCTCTGGGGAGACCTTATAGCAGCCTTTCAATACCTGAAGGGTGCCTATAGAAGAGCTGGAGAAGAACTCTTTGCCAGGAGGTGTAATGATAGGACAAGGGGAAACGGTTTTAAATTGGAAGAAAAAAGATTCAGATTAGATCTCAGGAAGAAATTTTTTACTATGAGGGTGGTGAGACACTGGAACAGGTTGCCCAGAGAAGCTGTGGCTGCCCCATCCCTGGAGGGGTTCAAGGGCAGGTTGGAGGGGGCTTGGAGCAACCTGGTGTGGTGGGAGGTGTCCCTGCCCAGGGCAGGGGGTTGGAACTCGATGATCTTTAAGGTCCCTTCCAACCCAAACCATTCTATGATTCTAAAGACAACTGCAGTGCTTGCAGACATCTACAGGTTATAAACACAACAGCTGCCAGCTCTTTTGCCTCTGTTTCCATTCAAATCTGTTTTGGGGTAGGGATTTTGGAGAAAGCATGGCCTAGAGGCAGAGCTCAAGCCTGCTACAGGATGATTACAGCCAAGGTGTTTCAATTTCTCAAGCTGGGGTTTCCCAGCTGCAAAAACATTCAGGCAGACTCCTAAAAAAAATTCTCGAGCACCAATATATAAATGAGTTTAGCTTCGAAGCAGTAGCCTAGCTGCACTGAGGCTCTCTGGTTTTATTTGAAGGAGCAGGCAGGTCAGCGCAGCTCTGGAAAGATCACACCAGAGCAAACGGAGGCGACCGAAACACCCGTGGGTTAACCTCTCCGTGAAGGCATCCGCCTGCGCAACAGGGAGATGGAAACCAAGTGCTGCAGGAGAGGAGGGAACCACCCGCCCTCTCCCCTCGCCGCTCCCACACACCGCTCGTTATGAATAAGCAATCAAATCACGAGGCCACATATCTATCTCCCAAGCCAGCTGCGATGCGAATCTAAGAAGATGCACCTTTGTATCTCATTACCGGTTTCCCCGAGATCAAATCCTCACCAGCACACAAGGCTACTTTAAGGCTTCTTCCAGGAGGAAAACACGACTGATGTAAAAGTTTTTGAGGTATAAAAACAAAGAGCTGTGTGAGCTTACAGAGGGCAGGCTGGATGGAGCAGGCAGGACTCGATGGCCCTGCTGGCGACGGTGAACCCCCAGGTGACAGTGCTCCAGCACATGAGGACAAACTGGAAGATGAGAAAGTTTGCAGACCTTTTTTTTTGTTGTTTTTTTTTTTATAACCTTTCTGGGTTTCCTGCTGAAGCAGTTCATAGTTCACCCAACAGATCCAGCTTTGCTAAGCAACTACAAATGCCTTAAAACTCCACATTTCTTAGAATAGCTTCCGAGAGCACGTAAGCAAACTCTGAGGGGAGCTCTCCTGCAAAGAGCAACTTTAAAAACAAAAGTTGACCTTTCTGCTATTTATTAAAAAGCAAACCCTGCTTTTCCTGCTAATCAAGCAACACTCAACAATTCCTATCCCAGCCGAGAAAGTAGCTATAAAGGTCTCAGAGCAAAGACGTGGGGGAAGTGGTAATACCTTCTATTAGGTCTACTTTTAAAAACCCGACACTTAGGATCTCATTAAGATTAGAAATAAAGCGCCTCGTGAATTTAACGCATTATCTCCGCGCACAGGGCTCCGACACCGGCGAAAGGCCTCGCGGGGCCGCCCAGCCCGCCGGGCCCGGGCCCCTCCTCACGCGAACGGCCAGTTCGGCCCCCGGACTACCGGTCAGAGCGGCAGCCACCTCCCGGCAACAGCCTTTTCCCCCCGCTTCTCCCTCCCGACCTGGGCGTCGCGGAACTCCACCACCACATTCTCGCTGCTCCAGCGCGCCGCCATCTTGGGCCGCCCCAGCAACCCCCGACGCCGGCGGGGCGGGGGGCGGGGCCGGCGGAGACGCGCATGCGCAAAGCGTAGAATGGGGGCGCCGCGCAGCGCGAGGGCTGCTGGGAAATGTAGTCCATACACCATACACCCCCCCGTTCCCGTGAAGCGGGGGCGGCCTCTCGGGGAGCGCGCCGGGCCTCACGGGTGGTAACGACCCCCACTTAGGCCCGGCCTGCCCGGTGGGGCGGCCTCCGGGCGATCCCGGCGCCGCTGCGTGTAGGAGAGAACGGAGTGTGGGGGGTTTTCCGAGGGTTTGTGCTCCGCGGGGCAGCGCCTCGGGGAAGCGTCGCCTCAGGCACCGGCAGGGCCGCGGCGGCGAGCGTTAGGCCCCGCCGGCGGGCGGCAGCAGCGCAGGGGTTAAGGGCGGCGGGCCGGGGAGGGGGGGGGACGACGACGGGGGACGGGACCGGGGGCGGGAGCATGCGTGCTGCCGGCCTCTATTGTCTCCG